>NC_088687.1:137757012-138058441 GCF_028017835.1 Emys orbicularis | reverse complement strand
GACCATTCACACAGTAATGCCAGTTTACTCATACATGGTCTTCAGCTAAACTAGAGCTTTGGGACCATGTAGGGGGGAAATGCTGCCATACCTTGCAAAGCAGCCAGAGGGTTCCAGGCCCTGATGACAAGACACGGTCTTCTAGCTTAGGTCCCCAGTTCAGATTTATGTCTCCGAAACCAAACAAAAGTACAAAATGGAGGGGTAATGTAATGTAAAATGGAGGGGTATCCATATGAAAATGAAAACAGCATTTTCTTTTTGGTTTAAACATTCCCCATCAGCGTTAGAAACCAAACCAATGGCACTGAGCTAGTGCCTACAGACCAGAAAGTGAAACTGACCAGTCTAGCATCAGCTGGCCAAGCTGAGCGAAATGCAGAAGTAAAGAAAGGGTGATTGGGATTTTCAAAAGGGCTCAAAGGAGTTAGGTGCTTAAATGCCATTGAAGTACAGGCTTTAAGCAGGCACATAAGCATTTGCAAGATCGGGGCCTAAACGTCAATGGCATTCAGGCACCTAACTCCCTTAGTCCTCTTTGTAAGCCCCAAGCAATAAAAATAAATAAATCGTAGCATGTATATTGGGCTTGTCCTTCATAGATCTCAAAGCACTCTACCCAGCTGGGCGAGGTATCCATATCCCAACTTCACAGGTGGCCAGCCATGCGTTAACTCAGCCCTAAGGCACAGTTTTGAAGAGAAGTAAAAGGGCTTTTGTCTTATGTTGAGATCATCCCTTCAAAATTAAAAATATGTTTAGTAGCGAAGCAGCATTTATTTTGTCCCTTGATGCCTTCTCTTCCCTCTCCCCCTCCCTCCCCCCCCCGTGGCTATTTCTAGATCTCATGCCTCTCTCTGCAGGTCCAGTCTCTCATGAACAGAAGCTGTCCGAAAGCTTGGACATTGCCTTGACCTCTGCACTCAGCTCTAGGCCATCATTTACAGCTAGGTTGATAAAAGGCCAGCAGCAGCTGCATAGCGAGGGGGGTTGCAGCAGTTCGTGGAATGCAAATGCCCTAGCTGGTAAGCAGCAAACCGACTGGTTTCACTTTGGGCATGCGGAAGCCCTAGAAAAGGAATATAGCAATGGTAGTCTGTAGGTTTTGCATTAATATAATTTAGCAAGAACCCTGAGCTTCCACAGGTTGGATTGTTCAATGACTTTTTTGTTGACATTTTTCCCTTCTTTTGACCTAAAGAGTAGTTTGTAAATCTACCCGAAGTTTCTCCTAAAACGTCTTACTTAGCAGTAACCATCTGAATACCTCCCAGTCTTTAATACTTTATTCTCCCAACCCCCTGGCAAAGCACAGCTGTACTATTATCCCCATTGTACAGATGGGGAACCGAGGCACAGAGACACTATGTGATCTGCCCAAGGTCACACAGGAAGTCTGTGCCAGAGCAGAGAATTGAACCTGCGTCTCCTGAAGCTCAGGTCAGCGCTCTGACCACTAGACCATCCTTCCTCATCAGCTGAATGAAGCTGTTGCCCATTTTCTGTGTCAGAAATCAGATGCTAGGCGCTAACTTGTGCCCTCGGAGGAGATGGGACCACGTGCAGTTCCCATAGAGAGTGCAGCTATCTGAGCTGCTTTCCCCAGCGGTGTGTTATACTGTTGAGCTTTTTAGTTTATCTTTTAAAGCTATCACCATTGAGATGGAATCTGAATAGCCCGCTCTAGGGATTATGGGCACGAAAAGCAAAGTGGTATTTAAGGAAATACGTTAAGTTCTTCATACAGTGGAGTATGATACCTGTGCAAATGTCTGACGGAGACTGGGTACAGTACTCAAATTCTAGTGTTTGAAAAGAGGGGGTGATTTTTAGCCTAGACAAAAGCGAGAATTCTTTTGCTAGCTTTCGTCCTCAATAAAATTCTGGTGGTACCAAACTTCACCTTGATGTAGTCTGCCCAAACAGTAATGCTAGGAAGAAGGGGAATACCCTTGGAGTTTGGACATGGTAGCTTGTTATAAGGAAAACAGGGCCCATTCCCAAGATAATGTGAGCGCTTGCAGCTCCAGCTGCTTGTAGGTACACCTCACCTCAGAATCGGGCTTATAGCCTACGTCTAACCTCTTGTGCCAGAGTTTCAGGTGTGGAATAGGTACCATGTTGCCAAGGTTGCTGTAGTATCAACTGACTTGCATTAACATTGACAAAACTTTCTTCTTTCAACTTTCCAGAGCACAATAGCAGCCCAGTTCAAGGATGCGCTTCCTGTAATAGAACATTTTCTTCTTATTTCAAAACGGAGCCTGTTTACCAGCTTCCATGCGGCCACCTCCTGTGTCGTCCTTGCTTAGCTGAAAAGCAGAAGTCCTTAACGATACTGTGCATGAATTGTAAAAGGTCAGTCTCCGCTCATGATGTGCTGAGGGTCCACTTCTAACTTCTTGCGCGCTGCTATTGAAATGGCTGGCTGAAAGGCCCCCAGGAGAGCTGGAGCCGCTGCTGTTCTACTTGCCTGTATTGAATAGTACAAGGACGTGGTCCTTTAAAGAGCTTGCCAGATGAGTGCACATAATTCTGAAGAGGACTTTGTCTTCTTATGCTTACAAAGTAGCGGGGAGGTTAGAGCATTGCCCCAGAGCAAAGCGTTACAAGGATAATAAAGCCATACGCTTCTTTAACAAGGAAAATGTATTTATATGAAACTGACATCCATCCAATCACGCACCATCACTCCACCATTCCAACGGCTCAGTGGTTAGCATAGGTGCCTTTTGAACTGTGAGTTTAGCTTCCCTGTCATTTAAAACCATTTCAATATTTGACAAGTAGCCGTTCAGTCCTGGGCCACATGAAGTCCTTGTGATTGAATCCATGCAAGCTACCTGACTTCTCCCCTCTCCTGCCCCCACTCCTTCCAATTTCCCAGCCGTGCTAAGAGCACACAGGTCACCTGTTCTGAAGGCCAGTAAGTAATGGAAAGAGGGGCTGGAGTTAGTGCGTAAGTAACTCTGACAATGATCTCATTCTGCTCATACAACTTGTAGAAAAGCCATTGCATTACACACAATGTCACTCTGTTTGTCATGTGACAGGACCGGCTCCCGTCTGGCTGATAGACATTTAAGCCTTAATAAAATTATGGTTAAAGTCAGTTACTTTCTTCTGCCTTGTAATTGGTCTCTTTGTGAGTCTTCCTAATGCTCTCGCCTTGTGAGTTTCTTTTCAGAGCTCAGTCTAAAAGTGAAGGAAAAAACCAAGTCGATACAAAGGAATATTCTCCCCAGAGCCATATATTTTCAAGGGGGTGATCACAGTAACCTACTCTGCGGTCTATACGGACTTTAAAAATTGATATTCATATGTGTAAATCCATGGGGCTGCAGTTTGCAGATATCTGCTGAGAAAAGGCACTCAGGAAAATTGCTCGGATACCTTCTGTCACCGGCATATCCTGGATATTTTGGGAACAAATGGATATTGGAGGGGTTTGCTAATATTACTCCTACGGGAATTCTGCATCAAAAAGTTAAAAATTCTGCACACAGTATTTTAAAATTCTGCATGTAACACAATATAATCACACCAGTTTCAATTTTGGTAATTTTGTTCCAAAATAGCTGTCAACAAATATGTCTGTAACTATACAGACCAAAAAAAAAAAAAAAAAAGAGTCAGGAAATGTTTTTTGACAAATAGATTCCTTACTAGTCATATTAATACAGAACTCTGAGTAATAATTAATTTAAACTACAATACAGAAAAGTCACAATAACTATTGAGAATTTCCTAAACCTAAACACATGAAAATTAACTTACAAATACTTGGTAACCAATACCATGCATTTCAGTTATAATCCTTGATTTTCATTTAAATTACATTACAGAAGACCAAACAGCAAAACAACATTAAAGTAGAATGTCATTTTAAATTGCTCATTTTATTCACTATCGAACAAAACTGCATGCTATTGCACTTTACATGAAGTGCTGTACACACATTGTCGATCTGATGAAGGCATGAACTTTAGGTGGGCAGTCCCCTGCGCACACATGGGTCCTCACTGCAGGATCAAGGTGTAAGTTACCCTAAAATAGGAGAGATGGGAAGGAAGGAAGAGAGCAGATTAGTCAGTTGAGAGAATGCATTAGCTGAGTGGGATCTGTCCCCAGTCTCTTCCCAGGGAGAGGTGAGGGGTGCTCCCTGCTTCTCTGAGGGCAAACAGACCCCAAGACCCACTTAGCTGCACCTAGCCCCACACCCTTCTTCAGCTCCCCCTCCATCAGGATCCTTGCCCCAGTGACTGTTCTCCCTCAGCTGCTCCTCCCATACTCACTGCTCCCTCCCTCAGGGCACAACCCTATGCCCTCATCTCTCCCTTCTGGAGATTGACTCTCACACCCACCCCCATGTCTGGGGGCTCTGTGCTCCCTCGGTTCACCACGACCACTGGGGACCCCTGTGCTCCACCCTGACTGACCCCTTCCTTGCCTGCCCCACCCCCAGAGGCCTTTGTGCAGCAGAGGAAACTGACGGCTGCAGCTGGAGAACCCTGGTTCCTGGAGAAAGGGACCTGCCTGAGCAATGTTGCAGGTAAGCGCCCCGCCTGGGGTGTACGCTGCGAGCAGACCCCTCGTGCAAAACCCAGAAGGCAGCAGGTGACCCCCACCCTCCCTAAATGGCACCCCTGGCCAAGGCTCCCTGCAATTTCCCCATAGCTGCTTGTGTCAGCCCCATGCCTCTGCAGGCCATGTGCAGTGACGGGGGCAAGGGGTGCACACTCGGGCTGCTTCCCAGTAGGGAGCGCAGGCCACTGGCTGCACGGAGATGGGGGATCACCCTGTAGCCTTCCCTTACCCCTGGACACAGGCTTGGCAGCAAGGCTGAACTCGACAGTGCAAGGGCCAGGCCTGCCCCAGAAATGCACCAGGGCCCTGCCGCTCCACACCGGTCACACCCAACATCCAAACCAACGTGCCCACTCAGGACCACTGCTGGGGAGGGGCGCATAACCCCTCTCATGGTTTCCCTTTGCTTCCCTGTCAGAATCTATTATTCTGTGGGGAAACAAAGAAATCTGCGGGGGACATGAATTCTGCACATGCGCAGTGGTGCAGAATTCTCCCAGGAGTACCATATACATACTTTGATACTGCCAATCGATTGTCATGGGCAGAGTCGACTTCCCTGCCTCATCTCCTGTGCCCCTTTTTTAGGGTAGTACAGCTTTAAGATGGATCAAGTCAAGCAGTATGTAACCCCTTTTTATACCTTTACTTACAAACAGAATCCTTAATGAATAATCCTAAGGTACATCTACACTGCAGCTCCATTTGCTGAGGGTTGTCAGACCAATTTAGTGGTGATGTGAAACTGTTCTCACATCACCATTAAACTAGTCTGACTTCTGGTTTGAATTGATGTGAGATCAGAATCGAGCTCCATATGGATCAGAAAACAATACATAATCTGATGTAGCAGGGCTTCTGGACTCTACTGTAAATAATAAATTATAGAAAAATAAAATATGCAAACTCTCTAAATTCAGAGGCAATAAACACCCCATTAGGACTGCCAGGCATGCACAAGTTTGTGTTTCCAATGAGTTGAGCCATCCAGCAGCGACTCACTATTCAAGCCTCCTGCACCTCATGTCTTCTCCAAGGTACAATCCCCTCCATTGGGAGATTCTAGCATACATAGCCCTTCCTTTCCCTTTTTCTAGAGCTTAACAGAACCCAGCCAACTCCAACTCAAGCCAAACCACAGCTCAGCCAGCCAGCCCACTCCCATACCCAAAAGGTATACATGAAGCCATCCTGGAAAATGACTTGATGTCACCTCTGGAACTCCTACCTGTTGCAGAGACCATCTCTCTGCACACTGGACCAAATTCATGGACAGTAGCTGCACTGACCCTTGTGCAATGGCACTTGGGAGTAAATTTGCTCATTTGGATCTTGGTTCCTTTTTCCCTGCTTGCTCACATACCCCAGGATTTCATAAGAAAGGCCGTACTGGGTCAGACCAAAGGTCCATCTAGCCCAGTATCTGTCTACCGACAGTGGCCAATGCCAGGTGCCCCAGAGGGAGTGAACCTAACAGGCAATGATCAAGTGATCTCTCTCCTGCCATCCATCTCCATCCTCTGACGAACAGAGGCTAGGGACACCATTCTTACCCATCCTGGCTAATAGCCATTTATGGACTTAGCCACCATGAATTTATCCAGTCCCCTTTTAAACATTGTTATAGTCCTAGCCTTCACAACCTCCTCAGGTAAGGAGTTCCACAAGTTGACTGTGCGCTGCGTGAAGAAGAACTTCCTTTTATTTGTTTTAAACCTGCTGCCTATTAATTTCATTTGGTGACCCCTAGTTCTTGTATTATGGGAATAAGTAAATAACTTTTCCTTATCCACTTTCTCAACATCACTCATGATTTTATATACCTCTATCATGTCCCCCCTTAGTCTTCTCATTTCCCCCTAGGAGCACATGAATCTGCAGCACCCGCCACCCTGGGGCCATCCATCAGGTACTCAGTAGCCTAGGAATCCTCAACCTTCTGAAGGGACAAGAACAGGAATAACTGAGTGTTATTCTCCAGTACTGTGTGCATATTCCAGGGGCAGGTCTATTTCTCCAGTACCAGTGAGCGTCTTTTTTTTCCATTTTCCTTCTAAGGATGGGGAATATCCTGTTGCAAATACCTCCCCGCTCTGTGCCATTAGTAAGGTTTGGCACCAGCCCCATCTTCAAGGCTTTACATTGGCTCGGAGCAAGAGAACGAGGTCTCTTTCAGAGATGGTCACGCCTGCTCCTTACTTTGCCAGAGGGGAGATGCTGTTCAGCAGCATAAAGCGTTTTCCATCTCTTCACACAGATGGCGCAAGCACCTGGGCCTGGGAACAGTCTGGCTTCTCTCTGCAGCTAATCAGCTGGTGCTGTGACCCCATGAATTCTACCTACCCAATATCTGCCACCCACTGTGTTATCTAGGATTGCCAGTTCTCCAAGGAGAGACCTTCAAGTAACCTTTAGGGGCTGCAAGAAGTGATATCTGTGTTTTAGTCGGTGGTGTTTTCCCTTGCAAGTCAGCACAGAACCAGTTTCCCAGCAAAGCACTGGGCAAGTGAAATGGGGTCTTTTAGAGGAGACTGAAAACCAAGGTCCTGAACACTTGTGGTCTAAAGAACCCATGGAGCTTTTTCTAACATAAGGGTGCTAAGTGACTCACCCAAAGTCTCACTGAATTATTGGCAGATCTGGGAAAGGAACCCAGAAGTCTGGATCCCCATCCCTGCTCTCCAGGCTCTGCCCACTACATTGTGCTTCCTTCCTTAACAATTTTTAAATGGGGCTCGACTCAGAAAGTGACGCTCAGAATGACATGGAGAGGTGCCACATTCACTGCATCTCAGCAATTTCAGACGAACCGTGCTCCGTTAATAAATAAGAAGATGGTGGCTTTTTTGCCTCCCAATTGGCAGCTCAGAGAACTCAGCCTGGGAGCTGAGTCAAGCTGGGTTCTTTCCCCATCGCAGATCATCACTGTTGATCATTGCTGCAGACTCAATGATGCCCTTAGAAAAACTTGTGCAAGTCCATTGTCTAAATCCTGTCCCTCCAGCCCTGTCTTCTTAAATAGCTTTGCAAGGATGTAAATGTGTTAGGAGCAGGATAAAGCATGCTAGGCACAAGGAGGAGGTGCAGAATCCAGATCCCTCATCCTTAGCTGCGTTGGCTCTGTGGGGCGCAACTCATTTTTGGCACTGAAGTCGGAAGATCAGCCAGAACGTGGCCAAGGGGAAGAGCTGAATAGAAGGTGCTGGTTTTATGCCCACCTCAGCGCAGGGCCTCGCTCTATGATAACGTCACGGCACTGAATGCTTGATCTAAAGACGGCAGCGCTTAGTTTGAATTTACAGCGCGTAGGGTCTGCGTTGTTCCTCCATCCACGATAACTCCTTTACGCTATGGTGACCAGATGTCCCGATTTTATAGGGACAGTCCTGATTTTTTGGGTCTTTTTCTTATATAGGCCCCTATTACTCCCAACCCCCTGTCCCAATTTTTCACACTTGCTGTTTGGTTACCCTACTTTACACTCGTCTCCTCAACTAGCACCCTATTAAGCTACAAGCCTGCAGTCGCTTTCACTTTGGACCCCTGTGCTGTGCTCACTTAGATTGTAAGCTCTTTGGGTTATGTGGGGCTGGAGACTCTACGTGTAACGTACTGCAGCTGGTAACCTTACTACTTTGTCCTCTCTGAAATCATGGCAATGAAGCAAATACCCAAGTCCTGTGTCTTTAACTAAGCCCCTGGGCTGGGATAATGGGGTTCCATACAAGCCCTTCACCTGAACGGGTTTCAAGTGGGCAGCATGGAATGTAAAATTGGAGTTAACTGATAGTCCACACTTAGTTCATGGTGACCGAATGAAGCACCTTGAGCCTTTGCTAAGTATTGGTGAGATTCAGTCGAATTAAGGAGCATTAGTTCACCTATAAAATAAAATGGATCTCGCCTTTGGCAACATGATCTGCCTTGTAGCCACAGAACACCAGTTACGTTTATTACAAGGGATCACGCTATTCTCAGGGCTGTTAGGCAGCCATCTAATCAGCAGTCTCTGCTTGTCCATATTAAAGGGACAATTTATAAATCACACTTCAATCTGAAAATGTTTTACCTATTACTTTTCCAAGTACTGTAGCATCCAAGTTGCTATAATCTTTCTTTGATCACAATGGTCCTTTCTGGTCTTAAAATCTATTAAGCTGATTGGGTTCTTATATTGCACTGACTACTGCTATCTAAACAGCTTACCACGGTATTAAAGCGAATGCAAAAAGATTTGTCTTTCTCATTCTTACCCCCCCTCCCCCCAGCCTCCATTCTGTAGGGACTCTTAAAAGGAGATATTTTGTTGGTATTATTACTATAATGAACCATTCTTAGTACTGGGTTTTACATTTTGTTCTGGAGGTGCTGAGGCTTGTAGTCATTCAGTGGACAAGATGAGAAAAATCATTGTCCTTTCTGTACCACAAAGAGAATATTTAAAAATCTCTCTTATTTAGTGTGTGTATTTTGTGCTTTGAACAGTACAGTGTGCAGCATGGTCATTGTCATCGTTGCCACATGTCACAAAGTACCCGCTTAGGGCTAGGAGTGGAGCCGTGGCACCCTGTCTCAGTTTCCCTTCTTTGATTCCTCAGTAACTCTCAACAGACTTTCCCGAGTCCAGTGACAACAGCCCTTCTTTTGAACATGACGTTCAAAATAAACACAAAAGAGCCTGAGACCCGGGCCTGAAGCTGGACACAGCCCCTGCACCTGGAAGTCTTGGCGGACTTACTTTGCTTTTCTGCACTTCACTTTCCCAATCTGCATATTGAGTGATGTGATTCCTGATTAGTTAATGTTTGCAGAGTACTTTGCCGACAGAAATAAACCTTACACTTCCCAGAGCTAACGAATGCCCAGCCGTCACAAATCTTTGGGGCTTTTCTTTCAGAGCCGCTTACCACCCACTGTGGCGCGAAGAACTGCTTTACAAAAAGCATCCGCGGCAAATTAACTCTGCCGATTAGATGCTGCCCTGTGTTTAACTAATGACTCGCATGTCGTTACAATATTAGTGAAAACAAAGGGCCCCTCTGGGGCGAGAGTAGCCTCAGAAAAGAACGTCAACAAGCGTGTCATGCGGCAGGCAGACAGAGGCGTCAATACAGAGTTGGTGGCAGTGTGAGCTGGAAATGAGACCCAGTCACCAAGTTCCGGCCCCTCCGTAGCTGATCCATGGGGCTGCTTTTTAGTCACTGGTACAGGATGGGATTCACTTGGCCTGGCCCATTCCAGGGTTAGGCCTGCTCAGATTAGTTGCTGGAGCCAGGGCAAGGAATCAGATTTGGGATTCGAAAAAGAACAAGCAACTACTTAATTCTCAACCAGGCAAGGACACACCCAGCCTGGGGTAGATTTTCAGAAGTGCTCAAGTGATTTAAAAAGAGACTTAGGGGTCCAAATCTCACTGACTTCTAATGAAACTTAGGGATCTGAGTGCCTAAGGCATTTGGAAAATGTTACCCTTAAGACTAGATACACAAAGGGATTTAGGTACCTAATCACCATTTTAAGCACCTAAGTCCAAATTTAGATACTCAAAACCCCTGCTCAGCTGCCACCTAGCCCTGTAGGCCCCTCAGTTTCCTTTGGTAGAGTCCCCTAGGCCAGTGGGCATGCACCAAGTCACTTCAGTCCTGACACTGCCTGCAGGATACTCAAACCAGGCGTTCCCTTGCCTATCTCAGCCTATGTCTAAGCCAGAGGGCATTCTCCAAAGCCACTGAAGAGCACACCTACTGAATTAGGCCCTGCAAAAAACATGTGTTCCCCCTCTGACCAACAGCCCAGTGGTTACAGCACTCACCGTGGGAGATCTGGGTTCAAAACCCCACTTTGCCCAGTGCTCCCGCCTGTGCTGTAACCACTGGGCTAGGGTCATTCTCTTGCTGGCCCAATGAATGTTTATTCCATATAAAGTGGGGCAGCGTCAACAGGAGCAGGCTCAGGGCTGCAGATCCCCACTGCAGGCAGGCTTCTTGCTTCAGCCCAGCGTTGGGTTCCTCAGCCCTTTGAGAGGCCGGGCATAGACCCCACTCCGCTCCTCAACATTTCCTACTGGCTAGCTTGGGCAGCTCCCCACCCAGCGTGCTGCCTCCTGTGGGTCCCGTTCTCTGACACCTCACTTACCTGTGTATTTTCTAGGGAGCCTGGGGGCCTGACTCTTGGTTTTGGACTCCACTAGGCAGCAATGCAATGCTCAGCCTAAGTCCCCTTTGTGGATCTAGGCCTCAGTGACTCATTAACAGGTCACTTCCCATGCCAGAATGGACAACCATGCCTGTCACATGACACCTGCCTCTTCCAGCTCCTGATGAACGGCCCAGCAGACAGTAGATTTCTTCCGCATCAGCGTCTGTCTCCCTTATAGTGCAGCCCCTTTTGTCCTTCCCAACTACCCCCATCCTTTGTGGACGACTCGATCCATCTAGTTGCAGTAGACGTCAGTTACAGCAAGTTCACCCTGCCCATAAGGCAGCCAGTGGCAAATTTCCAGTGGGTAGAAATACACATAATATGATGACTCGTCAGCCAGGCGCACAGATGAACCTCTAGTGACTCAATCTCTCAGGAATGGAGTGCTCAGATGACTAGTGGGTTCAAACCTATGGTTCCAAGGAAATGGAGTATTTCAAAGTGGGGACTTAGGCTGTATGTGATCATCAGCAAATGGGGGGATTTTTTCCCCCTAAGATTCATAGATTCCAAGGCCAGAAGGGACCACTGTAATCATTTAGTCTGACCTCCAGCATAACACAGGCCAGAGAACTTTGACAAACCAATTCCTACAGCCGATCTTTTAGAAAAATGTCCAATCTTGATTTAAAAATTGTCAGGGATGGAGACTCCACCGTGACCCTTCGTAAATTGTTCCAGTGGTTAATTACTCTCACTGTTAAAAATGTACGCCTTATTTCCAGCCTGAATTTGTCTAGCTTCAGCTTCCAGCCATTGCACTGTGTTATGCCTTGCTCTGCTAGATTGAAGAGCCCATTATTAAATATTTATTCCCCATGCAGGTAATTATGGACTGTAATCAAATCACCCCTGAACCTTCTCTTTGTTAAGCTACATAGATTGAGCTCCTTGAGTCTATCCCTGTAAGGCAGGTTTTCTAATCCTTTAATCGTTCTCGTGGCTCTTCACTGAACCCTCTCCAGTGTATCGACATCCTTCTTGAACTGTGGACACCAGAGTTGGACACGGTATTCCAGCAGTGGCCGCACCAATGCCAAATACAGAGGTAAAATAACTTTTCTATTCCTACTCGAGAGCCTCCTGTTTATGCACCCAAGGATTGCATTAGCCCTTTTGGCCACAACATCACTTGACAGGCTTGACAAAGCCCTGGCTGGGATGATTTAGTTGGGAATTGGTCCTGCTTTGAGCAGGGGGTTGGACTAGATGACCTCCTGAGGTCCCTTCCAACCCTAATATTCTATGATTCTGTGATCACACTGGGAGCTCATGGTCAGCTGATTATCACCATGACTCCCAAATCTTTTTCAGAGTCACTGTTTTCCAGGTTAGAGTCCCCCATCGTGTAAGTGTGGCTACGTTCTTCGTTCTTAGATTTATACATTTACATTTAGCCATATTAAAACACACATTGTCTGCTTTCACCCAGTTTACCAGGCAATCCAGATTGCTCTGTGTCACTGACCTGTCCTCTTCATTATTTACCACTCCCCCAGTGATTGCGTCATCTGCAAAATTTATCAGTGTTGATTTTATGTTTTCGCCAGGCCATTAAGAAAAATGTTAAA
This sequence comes from Emys orbicularis, assembly GCF_028017835.1. NCBI lineage: Eukaryota > Metazoa > Chordata > Testudines > Emydidae > Emys > Emys orbicularis. The sequence goes on along the minus strand of NC_088687.1, from coordinate 138,046,082 downwards.
TAGGGCCATAGGGCCAAGAACCAATCATGCGGGACCCCACTAGAAACACACTCATTGATGATGATTCTCCATAATAGGCCCTACCATTGAGCCAGCTTGTAATCCATTTAATGTGTGTTGGGTTAATTTTAGTTTCTAGGGGGTTTTTTTTAATCAAAATGTGATGTGCTATCAAGCCAAACACCTTACAGAAGTCCATTACAACAACACTATTACCTTTTTCAACCAAACTTGTAAATTAATCATAAAAGATATCAAATTAGTTTGACAGGATCTATTTCCCATAAACCCATGTTGATTGTCATTAATTACATTACCCTCCTTTAATTCTTTATTAATCGAGTTCCGTATCAACTGTGCCATTATCTTGGCTGGGATCGTTTCAGACCAACAGACCTAGCATTACTCAGGTCATCCCGTTTACCTATTTTAAAGACTGACAACATTAACCTTCTTCCAGTCCTCTGGAACTTCCACGGTGCTCTAAGACATACTAAAAATTATCGTGAATGGTCCAGCTAGCTCCTCGGCCAGCTCTTTTAAAACTCTTAGATGCAAGTTGTCTGGACCTGCCAGCCTCACCAACACTCCAGAAGGGGAAAACAAGAGGAGGGGTATTAAAAGAAGACCAAGATGAAGATGGCTTGAAGGGCCTCTCCTCCCCTTACACGTGGAGAGTTGTGGTGAGCTAGCTCTGCCATCAATACAGTCCAGAGTGCCCCTAGGGCCTGATAGCAGACTTGCCCTGCTACTCATCACTGTTTGGCAGGGTAAGGGGCAATCAGGTGCTATGGGCCTAGTGTAAGTAGAGCTTTATATACAAAGACCGTGACTTGACATATTGTCAGCCATGGCTGCGCAAGTGTTATTGACACCCTCACTCCCATGTAGTGGAGGAAGCAAGCAGCCTCTGCCATTGCATAATATATAGTTGGATGAACTGTCTTCCACCAATGCTGCTGTCCATCATGAATGAGGCAACAAACCAGCCACTAGCTGCCTGTAGTCAAGAGGCAACTTCCCCCAGGGCCAGTTTATTCCATAATTGGCCCCAGGGGAGTTTCAGGCCCCTTCCTCTGAAGCAGCTGGTCCTGGCCAGTATTAGAGCCAGACTATGAACCCCAGCTCTGATCCAGTTGCTATTTATCTCCGTTATATGCAGTGGCCACATCATCCTTAGCCTCAACAAGTCCCACACCTAGCACTTTTCCTTACAGAGGCAGGGCACAGACCAAGAGAAACTTTCCCCTGATTTTCTTTGGCTGACCTGGTGTTTTCTATCCAAATGCCCTTTTGTGGCTTATGCTTTTTAAAATTTCTCTCCCTCCTGCCTTAGCTCCCTGACTGATCCTCCGCTTGATTCCATTAAGTGATTCCAGGCCGCGGCTGTGAATCCTCTGCAATGTGGAAAACATTTGATTAACCTACCTTGACTTTTAAGAGCGTGATTACATTTTAATCTTATATTCCCGCGTTGGCATTCCAGACACAGAGTCATTTGAATGCTGATCATTCCGGCTAATGTAATTTTAAGATACAGTAATGAAGAGACGGGCATGATCGTGTAACATTGTTGCCCAATTTAGCGATGACATTTGAGTTTCTTTTGAAATAAGTTTGCCGTCACATTTTTCGCTTACTCCTCGGACTCTTAGATTTGGATCAGTTGCTGAACCCACTGGGACATGGACAATGTGAGGGGAGCGTGCAGCTACCAGGTGCTGATAGTACCTAGATAGGTGCCTAAGGATATCTACTGGCTACATGTCTCGCAATGCCGGCTAACACCTGAAAGCCCAGTACCTAGCATGTGTATAAGTTAGGGAGTGTAGTTTACCACTGAGAGCAAAGGACTTTTGCAGCAGGACTGCTGGGGCCTAGTTCCCACCCTGCCACTGAGAACGCTTGGTGTCACCTCGTGCAAGTCACATGAGGCCATAAAGCACTCAGCGCCGGCTGCTGGGGAATGGCTTCTTCTAGAGAGCTCCGCTCCCATTGGGGTCCTAACTGAAAAGGGTCAGATTCCCAGCAGTGCTTGGCCAACCCCAGGGAGATGCTCACTTGCCCCACTGATAACGAAGGGAGCTGGTGGGCGAAGAGCCCTTCTGAAGAGTCTGGTCTTAGTCCCTCTGGATCTTGGTTTCTCCCAGCTGTGAAACAAGGTTTTGAGATGTGCCTGCCCCGTTGGGCTTGATTATTTTTCTTGAACCACCTGAACGTGAGTCTTAAGTCTCTGGGAATTAAGCCAATGATTCCACTTACCTTGTTTTAAGGGCAGGAGATGGTAATAGGAGGGGGGAAATAAGTGTGGGTCACGGTGACATTGATTCATTTCCCGCTTCTCAATCCTAGCACATGCTCTCCTCCGATGCGAGATCCCCGAGCTTGGCAGTGTATTTTACTGCCATTTAAATGTAAAATGCTCCTTTGTGTCATTCCAGGAAAATTGCATAAAATAAGCCTAACCTGTGATAAACTGAGCAGCGAGCATTTTTCCGTCAAACAGCTTGCATGACAGGCTGCTGGGCCCAGCACTCCGGGGCTGTAGCAGCAACGCTTGTGGTGTTGTCTTTACCAGCCTGAGGAAGCAAATCCTGCATGTTTAACGCCTTCCCTCCTCAGGGTTCAGGACACAGCCCCGTCTCTTGGTTGGCATGGCTCGTCCATCAAATGTGTACAGAGGAGCCCGTCTGTGAGGCCAGGTCCCAGGCTTGCCATTGCATCTGTAAGCTCAGATGCCATGGTGATGGGCATGGTTATAAAAACCTGAATACAGCACAAGAAAATCTTTCCTCCATTGTGAAAGCATTAGACGCTGTGAGCCTTAGTGATCTCAGCAGGCCAGGTCAATTCACGGCTGCAGAGACGCCAAAGATGACGTTAGCCCTGCCCCAAAGGGCAGGGACCTTGAGACGTCATCAAGTCCAGCCCCCTGTCCTGAAGCAGGACCAAGTGAACCTAAACCAGTGATCTCCAACCTTTTTACGCCCAAGATCACTTTCTGAATTTAAGGGCAACCCAGGATCTACCCCGTCCCTTCCCCAAGGCCTCGGTCCTTCCCCAAATCCCCACCCTGTTCACTCCATTCCCCCCTCTCCATCACGTCTCTCCCCCAACCTCACTCACTTTCACCGGGCTGGGGTAGGGGTTTGGGGTTTGGGAGGGGCTCTGGGCTGGGGCCAAGGGGTTTGCAGTGTGGGAGGGGGCTCTCAGCTGAGCCTGGGGTGCAGGAGGGGGTGAGGGTGCAAGCTCTGGGAGGGAGTTTGGGTGCAGGAGAGGGCTCTGGGCTGGGGCAGAGTGTTGGGATACAGGAGGGGGTGCGGAGTGCTGGCTCAGGGATGGGTTTGGGGTGCAGGAGGGGGTGCGGGGTGCTGGCTCTGGGAGGGAGTTTGGGTGCAGGAGAGGGCTCTGGGCTGGGGCAGAGTGTTGGGGTACAGGAGGGGGTGCGGGGTGCTGACTCTGGGAGGGAGCTCAGGGATGGGGGTTGGGTTGGGGGTGCGGCCTCCCGCCAGGCAGCACTTACCTTGGGCGGCTCCCGGTTGGCAACAGAATGAGGCTAAGGCAGGCTCCCTGCCTGCCCCGGCCCCATGCTGCTCCCGGAAGGAGCCAACACACCTTTGCGGCCCCTGGAGAGGGCAGGGGGCACGTGGCTCCGCACGCGGCTCCTCTCTGCAAGCACTGCCCCCCCATCCCCCATTGGCCACAGTTACCCGTTCCCAGCCAATGGGAGCGGCAGGGGCGGTGCTTGCAGGCAGGAGCAGCGCGCGAAGGGAGACCCCTGCCCCCCACCCGCAGCGCCACACTGGCCACTTCCGGGGGCGGTGTAGGGCCGGGGCAGGCAGGGAGCCTGCCTTAGTGGCAGCCCTGCTGCACCCCCGGAGATCGCAATCAACTGGGAGATCCTCTAGGATCGACCAGTTGGTGACCACTGACCTAGCCCATCCCTGACAGATGTTTGTCCAACCTGTTCTTAAAAACCTTCAATGACAGGGATTCCACAACCTGCCTTGGAAGCCTGTCCCAGCCCTTATCTCCCCTTAGGGTTAAAAGGTTTTTCCTACTGTCTAACCTAAATTCCCCTTGCTGCAGTTTAAGCTGATTGCGTCTTGTCCTGCCGTCAGTGGATATGGAGAACAGCTGATCGCCACCGTCTTTCTAACAGCCCTTCACGTGGCTGAAGACTGTTATCATGTCCCCCCTCAGTCTTCTTTCCTCAAAACTAAACCTGCCCTGTTCTTTAACCTGTTCTCAGAGGTCAGGGTTTCTAAACCTTTGATCATTTTTGGAGCTTTAAGAGGGAAAGAACCCAACAAGGGCTGTAACATGATATCTTAATATTATTAAGCTCCAGCAGTGTGCAAATAACCAGACGCACCACGGGTCAACTCTTCAGCTGGCGTTAAACTGGTATAATTCTATGGAAGTCAATGGAGCTAGACTGATCTACACTAGTTAAGGGCACATCCACACACCTCAGCCTTAGGGTTCTGCAGGCAAAGAGAATTGTTACTGGTCTCACAGTAGCACCTAGAGGCTTTTGTGCTAGGTGCTGTCCAGGCACATACTAAGAGACCAGCCCTGGAGCACCTACACACTAACTAGAGCAAACAGAGGGAGAAAGGAAGGGAAGGTCGCCCTACTTTGCAGCTGGACAACAGAGGCAATGAGAGATTAAAGTGACGTGTCCCCAGGAGTCTGAACCCACATCTCCGGAGTACCACTCCAGTGCCTTAACCACCAGGCAAGGCTCAAACTGAACCTGCAGTGGGGAACGCCAAGACCAGAGCTAGCCTAAGTGAGTGATGGGGGCCTTGTGCCAATTGATGGCATCAGGGTTGTGACACTGACATCAGTGGCACCAGGATTTGGCGCAGGAGGCTTAAGTCTGGGACAGTTAGTTGGGCTAAGTCTGCATTGGGTTTAGTACCAACCCTTTGCCTGCTTCCAGCACCTCTTGCCTTTAGGATCCCAAAGCACGTTACAAACCTTAATGAATTAACTGTCACAAGCCCCCTGGGAGTATCTAGCCTTGTCCCTATGGGGAAGCTGACTCCCAGAGGTCCAGATCCTCAAAGGTACTTAGGCACCAAACTCCAATTGACATCAATGGGAGCTAGGCCCCAAATCGCTTTGAGGAGCTGGGCCGGAGCGACTTGTCTGAAGTGCATAGTTGGCAAACCTCAGACCAGAACGCAGGTTTCATGACGTCCGTTCCCTTGCTCTAACCACTAGGCTGAGGCCCTGCTTCCCTGGCCCTTTTTCTATGTGTCTCCTCATTGGTTCTTGCTAGTGTAAAGGGTCGTGCAAGCCTGGAGGTGTAACACCGACAGACCCCCGGTCGTCGGCCAGCAGGATCGAACCTGGGAAGCTAAATGCATGAGCCTCTACTGCATGAGCTAAAAGCCTCCTGGCCCTTAGCGAAGGCTGTAGCAGACTCATTAATGTCTAAGGGGTCTCGGTGCCACTCGTGGGGACAGAACGCCACACCCAGGAGGTGTGGGGGTTACAGAGGCACCAGCTTGTAGTGGAGATTCTGAAATGTGGCTGTGACCCGGGTCTCTACTAGCACGTCAGCTAATGAGTCAGGAACTTTTCCGGGGTCAAAAGGACCATCCAGCCAGCTGCAACTGCCTGGCATTATTGCTGAGGGGACAGGAACGGGGGTAACCTGGAAGAGCTTAACAAAAATCAGCCCAGTGCTGGCAGACTATGTGAGCGCTACCTAGCCAGGTATCCAGGAGGAGGAGGGTGATGGATGAACGTGGAGGACGGGGACAGATGAAGGCGGCTCGACCATCACCTTGCGACGGCGTTTGTTCACTTAACCGTCTCGGTCTACGCCCAGCTGTTTGTCTGTGTATAAGGTCCTGGCTCTGCGTATTTAACATTGTCCTTTGGTGACTGCCCCGCAGTGAGGGCATGGGCCCTGCTGCTTCTCCCAGCTAACAGCGGCAGAGGCCTGTGTTTTGGGAGCAGGAGGAGGTAGATGCTAGGCTTCGCTCCTCACCTGTAGGTGATTTCTCTACCTCTGTCTCTGCAGTAGCGGTGGGGTGTGGTTTCATTGACGGAAAGGCTCTGAGATCCGGCTAGGCCTGCTACTTGCAAGGGTTAATAATGCCTGCATTCGTGCAGAATATATTCCCTTGGTGGTTTTGCTCAGCATGCCAGGAATCCCAAGTTAGCTTGTCCTCTGAGCCTTTTCTATGGCTTTCTTTGTTTAACAGCTGCCTTTCTAAGGCTCTTCCAGAGCAGGGCTTGTCCGCTTTGCTGATGAATAGCACTGCAGGTGATGTAGCCCTACCAGGATTTCGCTTTGGGGTAATTGCTCCGTTTGCAACAGTAAATGGGGGGGGGACGGGTCTAAGGATGATGTACGTTTGCGCTCAGCCTGCCCTTGCCCTAGCAAAAGGATGGGGGTGGGAGAGAGCCACAAAGGGATGTGGGTGTTGCAATGCTGAGTGTGGCAGCACTCAACTTCCAGGTGCCCTGCTGCCCAGTGGAAAGCACAGCCCCCAAGGAGGCGCCCCGGTGCCCTCTAGAATGCACGGGGGGAGTTTAGGCCCCTGGGGACTGGGTCGCTGAGCGGGGAGCCGCGTTAGGTAGCCAGTAGGACACACTGAGGAGTTGGGAGGGAAGGGGGTGCAAGCACCTACACAGCTGACCCAGTTGGCGTGCCTGGCTGACGGGCAAGCACAAACCCTCTCCTGGAGTTAGGCTCCTACACCTCGTCAGCCCTGTACATAGCCCAGAACACTTGAAACCTTCTCTCTCTCCTCCTTATACTCACTACCTCTCTCACACTAGCCCTGTGCCCCTGGCTGTCCTTTCTACAGGGGCCTGCACTGGCTCTCCTGCTGCAGGGTCTGACAGGGATCGGGTCTGAGAGCGGTCCTATGGGGTCGGGCTCCACTGGCATGCTGGGCATTCCCCCCCTACCCCCCGTAGTTTTAAAATCCCATTGTGAGGCCTCAGGGGCTTCTGCTCCAACTCGTTAGCTGTGGGGTGGCAGCAGCAGTTGAAAATGCCAACTGTGGGAAACGTAGGCACCTAGGGGAGTTAGGCACCTCCAGGCTTAGATGGTGCCTGAGCTCCTGCGTTGAAAACGTCAGTGGTGCCTACGTGGTGGACTTAGGCATCTGCCTGCTTGTTTGGGTGCCTAAATCCCTTGAAACATCCAGCCCCAGGCTCCAGCAGGATTTCACCAGAATTCATCCCAAAATGCCTCCTCCCACCTCTCTTGCAGGAGGGGCTCGCCGCTGGCTCACAATCCGACCCGGTGCTCAGTGGCGCCCGATGCTGATCGCTGCCTCCAGCTGTATGTGTCACAGGGCCCAGGCCAACACAGCTCCTCCTTCTCTGCTGGGGAACGCTTCCTTCCTCCCCCCTGTACAGACAGCCAGACACCCATGTCCTTTATACCGACCCCTCCTGCAACTACCGACCCTTCCCTCCAGCCATCTGCCATAGCTTCTCCCCACTGGCCCTTTCTCCCTGCAGCCACCCTTCCCTCTACCTCTCCCAATTGTCTGTCCCTGTTTCTTTCCATTTCCCCTGCCCCTCAATAACCCCTTCCTCCTCTTTGTCCCCCTTCTCCCCCCACACCCTGCTCCTCTATAACCCCCCCCCACACACACACACACACACACATGCTCAGCCATAACCTTTTCCACTGTCCTGCATACACCCCACCAGACCCAGATGTGACCAGCAAAATACAACAGTCATTTTGGTGCCACGCGGTTGCTTACTGTGTCGTTAGCACTTTGGGGCCCCCTCCCCCTTCGTTAGACTCTGACAATGACCTCTAATAATTGCCTCTAAAGGATGAGAAGTGGCTGCCGCGCTGCTCCGCCGGGGCCATTGGGCGCTCTCTGAGGGGGGCTGCTGACGCGCTCATTAGGCAGATGATTCCCCTCTGCATGTTAATTTCACGTTGCTAAGGTCACCCTCTGCTGGAGCCTGCCCTGGGCCCGTCCCCACCGGGATCCACACCACAGGAATTGCCTGGCTCTGGGGCTTGTGTTGCTAGGAAGAGGACCGGGGACAAAAACAATGGGAACAATAATACAGATAAACCGGGTCTTGTTTCCTCCACTGCGAACAACAAAACAAAAACCGACTGCCAAGAAAAGGCCCGTTCGGCTGGGAATGTAACTAGTTAATGTAATTAGTGGCGGTGGGGCTCTTACAGCTACTGGGCCTTTGCTTCTCGCCCATCAGGGCTTCATTGGGACCACTCCTGATTTACCCTGGTGAGAGGAGAATCCGGTCGATTAGCTCCCCTCTTTTAATGGAAGGTGCTGGGGATTTTTAACAATTCTAGGGACCTGGATCTTAGCTTTCTGTTTTGGCTGGCTAAAAGCACTGCCGCACGCCCTGCTGGAGCATTGGTTTCATAACGGCTCAGATCACACGTCTTGTGCTACATCCCCAGCACCCTTTCCTGCAGCACTAGCTGGTCCCTGGAGATTAAGGGGGTCTGTCTGCACTGCAGAGTATGCTTGGGCTCTGAGCCCACACCTCCCCTTCCATGCACACACAAATCAGTCTGACTTAGGTCACCAAGCACTCGGTACCTGGGGTCTAGGACCCTGCTAGGGGGATGGGTCTGAGCCAGAGTCCTGCTGGGACTCAAGGTCCAAGCCCGGTCATTTTGCAGGTCACATTGCAGACCCGAGTCAGAAGGCCTGCATAGTGCAGTAAGGGATAGCTTAGTGGTTTGAGCCTTGGCCTGTTAAACCCAGGGTTGTGAGTTCAATCCTTGAGGGGGCCACTCAGGAATCTGGGGCAAAATCAGTACTTGGTCCTGCTAGTGAAGGCAGGGGGCTGGACTCAATGACCTTTCAGGGTCCCTTCCAGCTCTCGGAGATAGGATATCTCCATTATTAGAAAACATGGCTGAGAGCCCCAGGGGCCCAGGTTTATAATGCAGATGCTCAAGCATAGGAGACAACAAGCCCACAAGCCTGGGCCCTACAGAGTCGGGGGTGCAGTGCACTGCAGACCCTCACTTGGTTCACCCTTGTAGGCTCTGATGGTACAGTCCCAACACTCTAGCAGGAGTAGTGTTGCTCCTAGGCTAGCAGCAGAGGGGAGTGGTGGAAAAGAGGTGCAAAACTGGGAAATAGGGCTGGCTACTAACCTGTCGCCTACTATAGTACCTGAGAGCCTTCCAGTAGTGCCTCAAGTGAGGTGATTGACATCTGTCACCTGTGGTTCCTCCTCTCCCCAGGGCAAGAATTACACATGCAGGGGTAGGTTTTTCCTTTGCTGAGGTTTTAGTTTATTTAAGATCAAAAACCCCTTTGCAGTCATTCCGCTACAGAAAACAGCCACACTGCAGCTGTCGGTCACCTGTTCAACGTTGCAAGCTCTTTGGGACGATGTCTCCGTGTGCATTTGTAGACCACCCGCTATAACCCAGAGGTGCCACCCCAATATAGGTGCTGGGTGATGTAGCAGCGCCACTGGATGATCAGGAGATTCAGTTCGCTCCACCTCCGCCTCGCCAGGAATGTGTCACAGGTACAAAGGCTTGGAATCTCAGGCTGCCAGGGAACCAGCCTGCAGGCCGCTAAAAACAAATCTGTGTGGTGCAGAAGTCAGGGCCAAAAACCACTTGGCATGACTCACTCAGCAGATGGAGCTGGGTCGTGGAGGAGTGACATGCAGCTAATGCTCCGGAGTCAGCCTTGCTGCCTTCTTCATGAAACACCAAACCTTGACTCTTGTGTTAGCATTGAAAGCGTTTTAAAGCTCTGTCAGTTCCTTGGAGCAGTGGCTCTCAACCTTTCCAGATGACTGTACCCCTTTCAGGAGTTTGATTTGTCTTGCGCACCCCAAGTTTCACCTCACTTAAAAACTACTTGCTTCCAAAATCAGACATAAAAATACAAACGTGTCCCTCCCAGCACACTAGTACTGAAGACGTTCTCATTTTGACCATAGAATTAATGAATTGGAATATAAATATTATACTGACATTTCAGGGTGATACTTGAGCCTGTTTTTCGTTTCTGAGACGTGTCTGAAGCCCAAGCGACAGGCCTGAAGCCCGAGCACCAGGGACGATGCATGTAGCGTAGTTTTGCGGGCATGGAGCCCTGGGGAAATTGCCCTGCTTGCCAGTCCCGATGCCAGCTTGCAATCCCCTTAAACCTGTCACATGACCTCCCTCTTGGGGCTGCAACCCCCAGGTTGAGCAACCCAGATCTACATGAGTTGAGTACCTCCTGGAAGATCTTTGTGTATCCCCAGGGGTACGTGTACCCCTGGTTGAGAACCACTGCCTTGGCGAATGCTACTGGAGTGTGTGGTGTATGTGTGTGTGAGAGAGCCTCAGCTGGTGTGAACTGGCCAGTGGAGGCTTTGGCGCACAGAATCAGGTGTTGGATCCACTCCATGCAATGTAAACGCTGCACGCATTCCGACCAATCAGGAAGTGGAAGAACACAGGCTGTTGCATAGTAGAATACATGTAATAGCATTTAGACCGTACGTGGCGCGTTTCACTTGTAGCGTTCCACAAGCTTTACAAAGAGGGGGAGACACTGTTATGTCTGTTTCAAAGGCAGGGAAACTGAGGCACAGCGCTATCACAGCAAGTTATGGACAGAGCTGGAAATAAAGCTAGATTTCCTGACGCCCCACTTCAGGCTTTACCTGCTGGCTCATATGGCCTCCCCTCAGCCATACTCAGAGCCCTTTGCAGTCCTGAACGAGCTCATCACAGCAAACCTCTGAGATAGAGCCGTAAAGGGCAAGGAAGGAGATAGAAGCAGGGAGTGGGGTTAGAAAGCACAGCAGGTTGCTAGGCAGCCTAGGAATGGGTCTCGCTGAGGACCTGCTTGTCTGAGTGTTCATCCTAGTCTTAGGTATTCATACACTCCAAACCCCCGTACTGAGTGTCTCACAATCGTTAATGCATTTAGCTACATAGCACCATTGTGCGGTGGGGCCGGGCTTTTCGCCCTGTTGTACAGATGGGGCGTTGCGATACAGGGCGAGACTAAGGCTTAACTTTCTAAAAGTATTTAGGTGTTGTTGCATTCAACATTGCAACAGCGCACCCTGATTTAGGAGCATCATTTTGTAAAAGGGATTTAGGCACTTAGGCACCTAAATCTTATGGTGGTCAGTGTTGATATTCATGTAAAAACCCAAGCCTCAGTGACTGGCCAAAGTGACACGGGAAGTTTGTGGAAGAGGAGGGTATTGAACTCAGAGCTCTTCAGTTGTGGGGGAGGGCCCCTAACCACCGGCCCCTCCATTCTCAGTGTAATGGGCCTGAGGGGGAGGGGTGTGTGTGTGGTCTGTCATGCTTTGGCTCACCTTGCCCTGCTCGTACAGTCTCACCGGAGGGGGCTGGGAGGCGTTTCGCCGATGTCAGACAGGGGCCCAGAGGGCAGGGGATGGCTTCCATATGCGATGCCAAGTCCAAGCCCCACTTCTCCAGTGAGCCTTTTCACCTGGCTAGAGCCGCCATCTTTGGGCTAAGGCTGGCGCTGTCCAAGGGCCCAGGGGTGCTGCAGTGTGATGTCGCGGGGGGGGGGGGGGGGGGGGATCGCCCAGGGGGGGCCGAGGTAAAGCTCAGCGCTAGTGCAGTGCTTGCAGATGGCTGCCCATGGGGTGGGCAGAATGCCCTGGCTGGGTGGGCGGATGAGTGCCAGTGTGTGAGGAAGGGGGGAGGGAATGCTGTGTGGTCCCATCTCTGGGGTGTTGCTGAGTCAAACCATGCCAGGGGTTATTGGGACGGTGGCGTGGGTGGAGCCAGGAGAAGGTGCGTCTCCGACGGTGCCCAGATGTCCTTCATCACCCAGCAAGGTATCTAGCACACACCCCCGCCCAGCCCCCCCCCCCCCCGCCCCCGCCCTTGATCGTGAATAAAGCAGGGGATGAATGTGTGCGAATAGTTTCAGCTACCGGCTAAGCCAGCCAAGCGTGGGTGGCTGCTGGCTTTGGTGTTGAGTGACGGCGACTGACTTCAGAGGGGCCACGCCATCAGCGGCTGGCTCACCCCCTGCAAGCAGAAAGAGGGGAGGGGCTGAACAGGGCTTGGCGAGAGGCTGCAATGTGGAGGCGAATGCGGGGGGGGGGAGGGCCTGAGAACCAATGTAAGTCAACAGACCTGCTTCTTTCCTAGGCAGAGCTGAACCTCAGCACTGTGGCTAGGGCCCCTCTATTACAGTAGGACCCAGTGGGCACGGCCACGCTCAGGGCCCCATTGCAGTGGGTAATGTAGAGCTACAGCATGACAGCCAGCGTGTGCCCCAAAGACCTTCCAGCCTAAGCGTGGGTTGCTCTCATTGGACAGCTGGGAATGGAGGCGCAGAGCTGCAAAATGAACCAAGAGACTCCCCATTCCCGAGCCAGCACTTTAACCACCCACCCACGCTCTTCTCTGGAAGAGTCAGAAGAACGGCCGTACTGGGTCAGACCAAAGGTCCATCCAACCCAGTATCCTGTCTGCCAACAGTGGCCAATGCCAGGTGCCCCAGAGGGAGTGAACCCAACAGGTAATGATCAAGTGATCTCTCTCCTGCCATCCATCTCCACCCTCTGACAAACAGAGGCTAGGAACACCATTCCTTACCCATCCTGGCTAATAGCCATTAATGGACTTAACCTCCATGAATTTATCTAGTTCTCTTTTAAACCCTGTTATAGTCCTAGCCTTCACAACCTCCTCAGGCAAGGAGTTCCACAAGTTGACTGTGCGCTGTGTGAAGAAGAACTTCCTTTTATTTGTTTTAAACCTGCTGCCCATTAATTTCATTTGGTGGCCCCCTATTTCTTGTATTATGGGAACAAGTAAATAACTTTTCCTTATTTACTTTCTCTACATCACTCATGATTTTATATACCTCTATCATGTCCCCCCTCAGTCTCCTCTTTTCCAAGCTGAAAAGTCCTAGCCTCTTTAATCTCTCCTCATATGGGACCCGTTCCAAACCCCTATAGTCACACTGTTCCCCATCTTAAACTGGCGTCTTTATCAAATCTGCCTTTAAAAGCCTCACAATCCCTTCAGAAGATTCCCCCAGACTGGCCCTACTCAGCTTTCAACTGTACTAGTCATGCCGCCAGGGCTAGATGGTTCCTTCACCATGCAAAGTCCACACAACCGGCTCCAGGTCATAACCAAGCGGGACCCAGGATTGGCCCTGCTGCACTCACCAAACCAGTCCCCTAGGAAGGAGCCAGTGCATCAGCTGCTCATGGGCTGCTCTGTAAAAAGAGCAGGAATCTATTTTACACACATATACATACCCCGGAGCAGCCCACAGCTGACATGTGGAGAAAGGGCTTCTGTCGTTGTCTCTACTGGTCACAGCCTGGGTTGGACCAAGGTGCAGGCCAGGAGTTCCCCTCCCTCAGAGGCCAGGCCCGCTTCTGACCTCAACCCAGAGCACCAAGGTAGCTAGGTCTCAACATTGCAGCTATCACCATGGTAGCTGCATCCTCACACACAGGAGAGCGAGGAATGTAACAACATCATTCAAGCTGCTCCATGCTTGTCTTCTCTGCAATGTGCTTGGATGAGCTGGACCGGTCCCCAGTCTCGCCACATGCCGTATGACTGTAGCGTATTGTTGGGAGCGTTGGCTAGAATTCCACACGCCCAGTGAAAGTCAGACTTGTCTGCTGTAGTAGTTAACCAAGTTTTTGTGCGTCTGTCCCTGGGTGGCTAGTGATTTATTTATGAATCTCCTGGGGTTTGAAGCTGGAGGATAAGAATATATTTATTACGAGCATCCCCTATTATTAAGATTGCCCAACACTTCCCATGGTAAGACTCTGTTTTCAGTTGCTTAGAACTTTGCCAAACTTTTACTGTTTGGGCTGAAACTTTCCATGCTCCATGTCTGCCAGGCTTCCCACTTCAGGCATCTGAACTGAAAGCAAGGGGACTGTCTGGCCGGTGCCCACGATGCTCTCTCTGCTGGGCCCAGGCACTGTGGAGGAGGAAGCTGTCTGATTCCAGTGCAGAGGGACCAGGAGCCAAACCTGCATGGGGAGAGAGCAGCCTCATGAGAACCATAGCGGGAGAACGGGAGTGGCGGTTGACAGGGAGGAGGACATGGGGAGCCTGGGAGCTGAGGAGGGGAGGGAAACTAGGACTGATGGCTGGGAAAGGAGACTGGGAGCGGGACAGGAAGCCAGTGGTAGGGAAGAGACATGACTGGGGCAGAGACAAGTTGGAGGGGATGGGAACCTTAATTTTGGCATTTCCTAACTTTGGAGTGCTTGACTTTGCAACATTAATGTCCTCAACATTGTGTGTAATTATATAGCTATAGACACAAAGAGCAAGCAAGCAATAATGCAAACCATAGCAAAATGTACACGAGGAGAGGGCCAACTAGACACGGAATTGCAATATGGAGGCTGAGGTCTCTCTAATTCAGTATCCTCTTTCCCACAGTGGCCGGTAGCAGAACAATACATTATTTGGGGCTGGGAAGTTACTCAGCCTTTAGCGATAGTGGCCAGAACACAAACTATTAAGTGCCTTATTCATATAAGTCAATGGTAGTTTTTCCTGACTAATGATTTGGGGATTTACCCCAGAGAGGTAATCGCTGTGGCTTCTCCCTCCTCACCTTGCTACAACTAAACCGGCAGGCAGAAACAAAAGGCACACATCTTGGTGCAGTGTGGTAAATGTTCCCTGCACAGCGGAAACGCTGCAGGAGAACAGTCCGGTCTGGTAGTTAAGCGCACTGGAATGGGACTCAAGCAAGCTAGATCCTATTCCTGACTCTGTTGTGTGTCTGTTTCTTTCTGTCTTGTTTATTTGGCTTGTAACCTCTTGGATGCAGGGCCTGTCTCTCACTATGTTTGTACTGCACCTAGCACAATGGAGCCCCAGTCTAGCAATCATTAATATAAGCTCGCGCGAGCAAGCATTGTTAGATAAAAGGGACAGCTTCATGCCAGGGTTAACATCATGTGGCTCAAGTTTAACCTCAATTGTGGATGCCTTTGATAGTCACCTAACTATTTATACAGCACCAGTGGTGTGGCAGGGGCTTTGGAGGCAGGTGTGACAGCAATGGGCCTGATTCTCCACTGCCTTGCACCTTGCTCCAGCCTTTACACCTGTGCAATAGGAGGGCAAAGTGTTGGCGTTGAGCCCTCGCTGGGCACAGGGGTGAACGGCTGTGCACGGTGAAGCTGGTGAATCAAACCCAGAGAGCCTGATTCTGAGCTTGCATGAGTGGCAGTCAGAAGCAGCCCCACACTAGCGAACCAGCCTGGAAGCGCTCACAAAGTGAAGCCCCAATCTGGGTTATGTGGGCGAGGCTTACTCACCTGAGTAAGGGGCAGCAGGACTAAGCCCTCAATAAGCAGAACCCATAAACGACTCCAGCAAGCACATCCCAAAACACTTTTTATATCTGGAGCCTCAACTGCCCTCTGCTTCTGCTGTCTGCCCCCAGGTTTCTAGACGGGGTCAGCACAGGATTGCCCCAAGTGGTGCAACCCAAGGAGGAAAAGGCCTTTTACCCTTAGGAGTCAATAAGCTGTGTGAGCTGGATGCTCAGCTGGTATAAATCGACACAGGGCTGACGATTTCAGTTACACCGGTTGTAGATTTGGCCCCACGTGCCAAACCGGAGGCAATGGCTGGGTCTGGTTCTCCTTGTGTTCACGGGAGGCTCCATTGACATCAGTGAAGTCACTCTGGACTGGCACAGGGCTGAGTGAGATCAGAATCAGACCCAGCCCCCCCCCCCCCGAGCTATCCTTCCCCCGCAACGTGTCCACAGTTTTCCTGCTGGGATTTCGCATTGGGCTGGAAGGAAGAATTATTCATCAGCACCCAGCTAAGGCTCAGAGGAGCTGTTGAGCCCGGGCTGGCTGTTTGTGCCTCTGCACTGAATCACCTCAATTACAGTATTTGCTTTGAGTCTAGTTTGGGAAAGAGGTTTAAAAAAAAAAAAAAGCCCCCTCCCCCTGGCAGTGGTGACAAAGGCCAAGAAAGGCGTTACGTCGGCACCGGGAGGGGTATAAGTAGGCAGCTGGTCCAGAAAGGAGCCAGATGCAAACAGGAGGCTGGAAAGCAAACAAAGCTTCTCTCTGTGCGTGTGAGATCCTGGCAGCCCCCTTCAAGATGCCCAAAACCTCTCTTCCAGTCCACTTCCTCTGTCTTCTCGCCATGTCTTCAGCCTGCTACATCCAGAACTGCCCTCGAGGAGGAAAAAGAGCCTTGCCCGACACAGAGATCAGACAGGTACGAGAGGGGCTGCTTGCAATGTGCGTGGGGGGGGAGATAATTCCTCACGGTGTGGTGAACTGTGTTCCCATATAAAGTGTGTGTGTGTGCGTGCGAGAGAGAGCGAGATTGTACTTCAATACTCTGGGCACAAGGGACTGTCTTCCAGTCCTGGGTGTGTGACATTGTACTTCAATTCTCTGGGCACGAGGAACTGTCTGTCTTCCAGTCCTGGGTGTGTTAGGCAAACTCTACTTGAGTTCTGGGTGTGAGAGAGACAGGGGCAAACTCCTCACTGGCTGGCAGCTAGATTCAGCTCATTGGCCTGAAGCTCAGATAGGCATTTTTTAAAGCTTCTAGTTCTTGCTCCAGCTTGCTTTCTTTACAGAAATGAAGTTACATTGCTTTGAGCGAAGGAGCTTTGCATTGATGCTTCTTAGGAGACAAAGGGGGTGGGGGAAATCTTTATTTAGATTTAGGAAAGGTGTCTTTAAGTCCCCCGCCCCACCCCTTGGCCCCTAATTGGAAGCAGCAGAGAGAAAGGCGAGGGAGAAAAATAGGGAGCCAGTCCTTAAATCGACTGAAATTCTTTGGACTGGGAAACTGTGGGGGATGGGAGGGAAGTGGTAAAATGATTGTCACCCCACTAAAACAGGGGCTGCACCTCCTAAAGAGGAATAGCTGACATTCGTGATTTCCTTCTGCCACCTAATACCCTTTTAATGCAATCTTGCTCCACAAACTTTAATAGTTCTTTTGGCTTGTGATTAAAGAACAGAATGTTTGCTCTGTTGCTAGTTGTAACAGCCTCACTAATGCACTAGCAGAGAGAGGACATCTGAAGCCCATTTGAAGAGCCAACTCCTCAGCTGGTATAAATCATCTTCAATAGAGCAATGAGAACACCAGCTAAGGATCTGGTCCCCAAGAACCCAGTACTTATATTTCTTGTGCAAAGAGAACAGATGAAAAAAAATTAAGTTACAGACCTTCAGATGTACTTAGGGTGAAATCCTGGCCCCACACTGGTCAATAGGAGTTTTGCCATTGACTTCAATGCAGTCTGGATGTCACCCTCAATGCAAATGTGAAGTAGCAATAATATATTTAGAGTAATTTCAGAAAGAAAAGCTTTATCATAAAAGGAATAGCACCAGTGCCTTTTAAACACACATTGATTTACATGAGGCACTACTGTATTACTTACTTAAACCATTTCAGTCACAGCAAAGTGTTTTACACCATTTCATTTTGATTCTACCACATTTTGAGCAGATCTGAACACAGCAGTTAGTTACCTGAGACATTATATATCAATTTATAGACATGCAGGTTATATCAAGAGGATTTAAAATAACCAAAGTTAATGTGATTGTCTCTTCCTGTTGTGGCTGACTTGATTTTTAGACAACGTCTCTGATGTCTGGTAGCCTGTCCACCTATGGAAATTTGGTCCCAAAAGTTTTCGGGCCATTAAAGAACCTAACAAATTAAGCACCATGGACAGAGCCACTGTGCTGACCATTCAGAGCCTTTTTAAACCAGTTCCTTCTGATCAAAAGTTCAAAGTGTCCCCAGTCACCAAATAGAAGAAAAGGTCATGTTTGAATGCAAACATCTCTAGACCACAATTTAATTTTCCATTTCAATAGGATTCACTGTGGCTGGCTTTAGACTGATGTGGCTTCTAAGTGTAATTACTAAGGTTAAGATGTTGTGTCAGTTATTTTTAGTAAAACTCACGGACAGGACGTGGGCAATAAACAAACATTCACGGAAGCCTGCGACCTAGCTGTGACTTTTACTAAAAATAAGAAGGGGGAGTGGACCGGGGGTGGAAGACTACCAGCACCAGCCCCCACTGCCTACAGCAGTGGCTGACAGCCGCAGGGCCCCTCGCCACCCCAAGGCACGGGGCTGAAGCAGAAAATGTCCTGGAGATCACTGAAAGTCATGAAATCTGTGACCTCCATGACAAAAATCTTATCCTTAGTAATTACTTTCCCCTGTGGTTTGTGTGTAGCCATGATCCCGCTGCTGGTGGGCAGTTATTAAGTGAGGGGGCCTTTGACACAGAGATACACAGCATGTAGCCTTTCCCTTTTATCCTGAAAAGAGGGTGCAAAATATAGCCCCTTCACGTAACGGTCTGCAGTAACCTTCCTACACTAACTGTGAGCTGGAGTTAAATGGATTATAGAGCACAGGAGTTAATACTAAGGCCTGTCTCTTATGTATCGCTCGTCATCAGCAGATCTCAAAGTGCTTTACAAAGGGCAGTGTCATTATCCCCACTTCACAGATGGGGAAACTGAGGCACAGAAAGGTGACGTGACCCACTCAAAGTTATCTACCAGGCCAGTAGCAGAGCCAGGAACTGAATCCAGGACTCCTGAGGCCCAGTCCAGTGCTCTAGTCAACCAGTGACCTCTCCCAGCCCACACAGGCTTGTTCCCTACTAAACACAGCCTGCCGTTCTCTCCTGGCTAAATCCGCCTGAGTGATGGAGAGGCTACCCCTTCCCTTAGGAGGCCATTGCAGAGCCAAAGTGAGCTTTCTGTTAGGCGGTTTTATTTGCTATTCATCTTAAGTCCTCTCTTCTCTCATATGGCTAATAAGAACATCCAGTATTAAAAAAGTTAATGACGTACAGTGTGGAAGGGATACTAACCCACATACTGCAGGCCAATTGCAAGCCAATCTCTAGTAGAGACTAGAAGGAGCCCTAATGCAGGGGGCAGATTATCCCACATCTGCCTACTGTGGGGCTCTTGCACCTTCCTCTGAAGCATCTGATACTGGCCATAGTCAGAGACCAGACACTGGGCTGGATGGACCATGGGTCTGAGCCAATCTGGCAATTCCTATGTTCTTTCTTAATGTGACCCCCATCACTTCTAGCTCTTCCCCCTTTGTACTATCCTAAGTAATTCCTCCCACCCGCTTGAATGGAATGATCCCCATCCCTCCCAAGAGGTCATCAGCCAGGTTGACCCCCAGACCTTCAGCACTACAACACTGATCTCTAGCACTTGAGCTAAAGGGATAACTCTGTTACTGTTAATAGCAGTAGGTTGTTATCCTCCAGTGGCTGGACACACACACAAAACGCACTGTGCTAGGATTGGTTCCACTTTCAATGTTTGTAGAATCATGCCTACCCTCCCACCCTTAGTCACGGCTTAGCCAGCCTGCCCATATTTAACCGTTTCCCTCTTTCTTAGCAAGACTGTCCCTCCAGCCCCCTGATCACTTTTTGCTGCTCTTCTTTGAACTGCTTCTAATTAATTAATATCATTCTGTTAATGAGGTGCCCGGAACTGAATGCTCTGTTCCATTGGTGGTCTCAGCAGAGCTGTACTGAGAAGAGCACTTGTACCTCTTTACCCCGTAATGCAATAAACCAACATATTGAAAATTCTAGAGGGGAGGAAATTCCATTGACTAGGAAGTTCTAAACATGGGAGAAGAATTGATATAGCCCTGAAAGCAACCTCATTCTACAGCTTGGCTCTAATTCCTTTAAGGCTTGAAGGCATCTTTGCAAACGAGCCACCACCATCTATGAATGACATTGGCTTCCATATAATATGGTGGGATCCAAATTGTATGAGCCATTTAAAACAAGACTGAACAAAAAGGGGGCACAATCTTGCATTGCCAACAAGGGAAAGAGCAGACAATGCAATGGGCCGTTTCTGTCTCTTGGTTTTTGGACAAAAACGATGACTGCTAATGCCAAGCGCTTAGCTAAAGAACTGGGAGCCACAGAACATTTAAACCCCTGCACTTACTTCCAGGGTTTGAGAGACTGAATGGGCTCATCCTTTTGCTCAAAAAAAACTAAGGTAACTTATAGCATCATCTTCCATCTACTGTCCATGGAAAGCTCTGATCCCAGCTGCTAATCTAGCAACTGAAAATGATTGTCCCCTACATTGGTAACTTTGCAGGGATGCGTCCTCCATTGAGAAAGCTGCATATTGCTTCAGGGGAGGACGAATATTATACTTAAAGTATTTGTCAGTTTTATAAATACCCGATGAGGTAGGTGTATATATGACTCAGTTCACCCACCACTGAAATGCAGCCATCTAGTAAACGGAGTAGGTGCCCAGATGATGGGCATGGGATACAAACACGAAGGGGTGAAGCACAGCACCTGAAGCAGAATATCAGCTCCAATTGAAGCTGCAGGGGGCGCTCAGGGAGGCAGGATGTAATTACCTGGGTGCGGTTCATCCGGGACACACCCACTCTTATGGGCTCTTTCGTGGCATGGAGGCCTTGTCTGCAGCAGGTGGAGAGCGATAGGGAAAATGTGTGACCATGCAGCTGGTTTTAGGGTTGATCTCAGAGACCCAGTCCTGCCTCCTAGCTCAGGTTAAACGCCTGCTGAAGGATTTGGCCCATAAAAATCAGCTAAGAATTAACCGCCATTCAACACAATGGGAATTTTGCCATTTATTTCAGTGGGGAGCAGGACCTGGCCCACAACCTTCAGACCTGGCTCACTGGTTATAACAGCTTCCCATTCATGCACCCAATTCTCCTGGCTGGTTACTCCATGGACTCACCTCTGATTCCCACCGGTGAGATCAGGCCCCGTGCTCATAGCATGCACGAGGGGTTTAGCTGTTCCCTAAATGAACTTTCCCTCCCCGTGCAGCCCCTGGCTTGCTGATCTGTCTCCTGTCTCCCCAGTGCATACCCTGTGGCCCTGGGAACAGAGGGCACTGCTTTGGCCCCAACATCTGCTGTGGAGAGGAGCTCGGCTGCTACATGGGCACTTCCGAAACCCTGCGCTGCGTGGAAGAAAACTACCTGCCGTCCCCTTGCGAGGCCGGCGGGAAAGCCTGCAGCTCAGGAGGGAAATGCGCCGCTCCCGGCATTTGCTGCAATGATGGTAATAGAGGAGCACCCCCATACCCAGAACAAATACAATGGGAGGGGGAGGCACCTCAAATAGTAACAGCCTTTGCCTAGGGGATCATCTCCTCTCCTGGATACTTCACTGGCCCCCATCTCTGTAGTAGCTGAGCCCCTCACAATCTTTAATGGACTTATCCTCATAACACCTCTGTGATGCAGGAAAGTGTTGTTAGTCCCACTGTAGAGCTGGGGAATGGGCAGATATTGGCCACCGTCAGAAGCCGGATAATGAATGAGATGGTATGATCCAGAATGTCAACTGCTTGACTCTTGGATTGGACCATTTCTGGAAATATAAGGAACAGTAATGGACCAAACCTGCCTGACAGCTTTAGTTTTTGCTCAGTCATGAATCAAACTGCTATTGACTTCCCCCGGGGGAAGGGGGGGGGTTGCATGAGTAAGGACTGAGTAACTGACCTCAATGGGCATTTTGCATGAGTAAGGATTTCAGGATTTGACTCAACACAAAAGCCTATGGCTGATATAACACTTTATAGCTTCAAAGCTTTTTACGAGCATTAACTAAAGAGCCCGGCAGACTCAAAGGTAGGGTTGTAAAAGTATTACTATAATCCCGATCTTCCAAATGGGGAAACTGAGGCACAGAGAGGTGACTTGATTTGCCCAAGTCTACATAGCATGTCAATGTAAGAGATAGGATTACAACTCAGGAATTCCCGGTCCCCCCCACTCCTAACCTCCATTTCTAATGTATTTGCCAGCAATATGTTATTCATCCACTAGATGTCTCTGTTTGCTATAGTGAGTTCCAGACAGGTTGTGGTCCCTGGTAAACAAGGGAGACAAAGCTGGAACAGAAGCTCTGTGGAAGTCTTTTTGTGGCTGTAGTTGTAGCTTTTCTGTTTAATAAGTCCCTTCTGTTTAAGAAAGTGCATGGGATCACAGCCTATGACACCAATCCCTGGAACCCACTGCTTCATGTAACATCAGTGATAACACTTTGGTTTTCTTTTCTTGTTTCGAAGAGAGCTGCACCATGGATACCATTTGCCTGGATGACGATAGTGACAGAAGTCGAGAGCCCTCAGAGAAGAACCTGACTGTGCTGGATGGCTCAGCGAGTGACTTCCTGCTCAAGCTGATGCATTTGGCAAACAGGCAGCAACAGGGGAAGCACCCGTTCTACTGAGGGAAAGAAGCAAGATCAGAGATGAGTCTAACAGCGAGTATGTTGCTTACATGTCGCAGCACCTCAGAAAATCATTACAAGGTGTAAAGGAACAGCCCTTTGAGCGCATTGTAAATATGTGGCCAATAAAGTCTTTTATTGCACTGTGCTATTCAACGTCGTCCTGCGTCATTTGCACTGAAGGCTTCGGCACTAGGGGCTAGATTTGAAAAGAGCTCAGGACTTTGGGTGTAGAGCTCATTTGAAGATCTGCCCATCAATGTCACAGCGAGAGCTGAGCTCTTTCGAGAAGCTGGGGGGTGCCAAGCACTCGGAAATCTGGCCCTTTATGGTTCAGCAGCCCCGCCTCATTCAGTGGAGGGGAGAAGGAGCACCACATGTGCCATCACTGTTCAGAGCTTCCAAAAGTCTTTGCCAAGTTCCCCCAGCTAAGAGAGGCAGCAGATAGTTCAGATGTACAATGCAGTCAGAAACCAGACCTCATGGGGTACAAACCTTCAGCAGCACAGCTCCCACTAGCCCCCTCCTGGAGCACTGACTTAGAGGTTCACTCCTGGCAGCACGTGAGTTTCCCAGAAGACTCCCATAGGAGTTCTGTCCGGGGACAATCCTGCACAGCTTGGGATGTCTGAAGGAAGCACCCCCTCAAGGCAGGCTAACTGCAGAGAGTGGCGTGGGTAAAGTTTTCAAAGGTTAAATAAAAATATATGGAGATATATCTATCTCATTGAACTGGAAGGGATGCTGAAAGGTCATTGAGTCCAGCCCCCTGCCTTCACTAGGCAGGACCAAATACTGATTTTGCTGTAGATCCTTAGGTGACCCCTTCAAGGATTGAGATCATGACCCTGGGTTTAGCAGGCTAATGCTCAAACCACTGAGCTATCCCTCCCCGGGTTTCTGAGCACCTGTGGGTATGTCTACATGGCAAGCAGAAACCCATGGCAGCAAGTCTCGGAGCCCGGGTCTACAGGCTGGGGCTCACAGGACTTGCACTGCAGATATTCAGGCTCGGGCGCTGAACCTCACCCCCTCGTAGGCTTCAGAACCGGGGCTCCAGCCTGAGCCAAACATCTACATAGCTGTGATTAGCACCATAGCACAAGTCCTAGCCTGTAGGCTCGGGCTCCAAGAGTGGTTTCTGCTTGCTGTGTAGACGTAACCTTCGGTGACGGTAAGGCCCATTGACTTTCAGTGAGACGTGGGTTCCGAAGTGCCTGTCACTTTAGAAACTGGGATTTAGGTACCTAACTCACTTAAACACTTTTTAAAATGTTATCCACTGGATGTTGGACACAAAGACATCTTAACCCCAGTTGGTGCCAAAGACTGTCTTTGGAAACTACCCCATAAGATTCCTACCCCACCCCCTTTTCTGATTCTACGTATACAGCCCCTCATCACCGGAGTAACTGAACACCTCATGGCCTTTCTCCTGCAAGGTGCAGAAGCATCATCTCCATTGGATGGAGGCAGAGTGTTTAATTTGGGGACGTGCCCAAGGGTCATTTGCAGCAGAGCCAAGAACTGAACGCAGGTCTTGTGTGTCCCATGCTACTGCCCTGTCCATTAAACCAGCTTTCCTCCCATAGTTAGCTCTTGAGAAGATATTAATAATCAGCAGATAGGTTCAGCAGGCTCGAAGCCACAGGGCCAGCTCCCAAGA
The DNA here is from genome assembly GCF_028017835.1 of Emys orbicularis. NCBI lineage: Eukaryota > Metazoa > Chordata > Testudines > Emydidae > Emys > Emys orbicularis. The sequence goes on along the minus strand of NC_088687.1, from coordinate 138,022,112 downwards.
CCTCAGACAAAACTCTCACATTGACTTAACAATCTCCTCCCAGCTCTGTGAGGGGCAAGCCAGGAAGGGCTCCGATTCCACCAGACCTTGAGGGAGGATGAACCCAATGCAAGAGGGTGAACGGGAACTGGCCGTTCTCTGCCTCTCCAGATCATCTGCCACAGAACCCTGCTGAGGGCCAGGACTCGATCCCTGCTCCCACCCTCTCCCCTCTTGCATGTGAGCTCCATAAGGACAGCATCAGCCCCAGATGCTGAAACCTGACACTGGCAATGAGTGTTCTGCTGCAAGATACAGCCTAAGGGCCAAACTCTGCTCCAGGCTACACCTGTGTAAATTGGGAGTAACCCCACTGAAATCACTTTGGGTTTACACCCCTGCAACTTCACACACCCCCTATGAAGAGGTAATTGCTTTGCCGGGTCCAATTCTGCTCATATTTGCATCCAAACAACCCCATTGGCTGGGCAGAGTTTGGCCCAGGGGCCATAAGGTCAATCCTGGTATAAGCAAATACAACGTCTATTGGGCCAGGTACTCCACTGGTGTCAATCAGTGTAGCGCTGCAGTGGAGCTAGGTTGATTGACACCAGCTGAGGATCTGGCCCAAATGACTTCAGCACAATGTGAACTAAGGTTCACCAGCCCTGCTAACCGGGTGTCACACAGCTTTCCCGAGTGATGTAAGTTAATTGCACCAGCCAGCCTGTTGCTGATGCTCTTCTATTGCCTAGAGCAGGGTTTCACGGACCCAAAATTGGGTCACCAGAATGTTTCAAAGGGTCACGTGACAGCTCCTGTGGCTCCTGCCCCATGAGGCTGGCTGGGCTTGGCTCCCTGCTCCAGGCACTGCAGCCTGTGGGGTCCCAGCGCCACTCAGGTTTGGCCCCCAGCGCGACTCAGGTTTGGCCCAGCCGTCATGACAACGGGAGTCCGGATAGGCCAAATCTGAGTGAGTGGCCCTGTCACCCCATGAGCCAGGTCACAACTCCACTCACACACATTTGGTACAGTCAGGGGTGCAGGGCCAAACCTGAGCGGCGCTGCACCCCCGGAGGCTGTGATGCCCAGAGCGGAGAGCCAAGCCCAACCAGCCCCACAGCACAGGGGCTACAGGAGCTGCCACTGCGGGGTGAGTGCTGGGCAGGGCCCAACCCCCTCCCAGGAGGCAGGATCCAAACAAAACCACTCCAGGGCCTCCACCCCCAGACTATTTACTGGGTGGCAACAGGGTCATCAACATTTACCAATGGGTCCTGAGCCCAAAAAGGTGAGAACCGCTGGCCTAGAGGACATCCTAGACAGTATTTGGTCCTGCCATGAGGGCAGGGGACTGGACTCGATGACCTCTCGAGGTCCCTTCCAGTCTTAGAATCTATGAATCTATGAATCCTCCAGGAAGAGCAATAGGGGTGGTTTGCACAGGGCAGTGCTCTGATGTGGGCGGCTGATTTAACGCTCTGGGTTTCTTGCTGTCCAGTTGGCACTAATCGCGTTTACCGTATTTACAGAGTACAGAGCCCTCTGCACTGAGGGGCTCAGACTCTGCGGTGACGGTACTTAGAACGGATGGACAGATCCTTAGGGACATGGGTCGAATGAATGAATTTGGGGCTTTTTAAGTCGAAAATTCAACTGGGTGAAACAATGATGAAGACTTTAACTTACATTACAAGCCCCTCCGGACCAGGCCTTCAGCTGGCATAGCTTCACTGAAGTAAATAGCCTGCACCAATTCACACCAGCTGTGTACGTTCTCCAGTGCTTGGCCTAGTCTGTTCTTCGTTGACTGGGATTGGGGGTGGGAATGGCAGAGGGGGGTCCTCTGCTACTCTTAGGATTTCTTCCTGACTGGGTGCTGTGCGAAGTCTGGCTGTGATGCACCATGGAAGCCATGACAGGCAGCACCCTTATTGCTGATGGTCGCCTGCCGTGCGTGGTAATAAGCATGAGCACAAAGACGCAGACGCTCGACTCGCTGGCCGATGCGCCCTTGGATAGGAGCGGCCCTGGCTGGTTTTCATACAGGGTAAAACCCTCCTGTCATTCAGGCTGGCAGAACCAGGCAGCCAGACCAAGCCCTGGGCTTTGTGCCTGGGGCTCAGACGTCTGCGGAGCAGCAGGTGAATACTGGGGCAGCTACGGCGCCTTCCCCCAGGCAAGCCCTGCTCGGCTTGGAAAGCTAAGGGCCCGGCTCTGACGCTGCTCTGGGCAGCGGCTCCCTTGGGAGTTCAATGGGCGCTCTGAGCATGGGGGCACTGTCAGACCCTCGTTGGCTGCAGCCACCCTGGAGCTGAGAGAGGAGCTTGGCTGGCCCATGTGTAGCACTGGAAGCAAGTGTTACCTGGTTCCCAGTTTCGTGACAAACCCGGATCTCAGGCCAGAGGGGCTGTGCCCTGGTGACCGTGAGAGCTCAGGCTGGGGAGGCGCTTCCTGAGTGAGCCCCATCACTCGGGACATTGAAAACGAGGCATGGGGGGAGAAGAGCCCTGCCTTGGCAGGGGTGGGACTGGCTCCCCCAGCAGACCCCATCCAGCTCCCATGAGGCAGGGAACACATTTCCCAGGCGCCCAGGGCTACTCTGGGGTTTGGGGTGGAAAACATGAAACACTGCAGTTTTACACGTTTCTCTTTCGAGGCTCCCAGGACACTGGATTCGGCAGCCCAAAGTTCAGGGTTGTGACCCTGCCAAAGAACAGATTCCATGAGCCCTGCGCAATGAACCCCCTGCCCTGCGCTGCCCATTACACAGCAGCCCTCAGATTGTCCTTGTGCTGCTAGCAGCTTCTCCCCCTCTTCACCAGCGAACCCTCCCAGGCAAGGTAGCAAGTCGCGCTGTGCAGATGGGGAAACCGAGGCAAAGTGGCTAAGAGCCATATTGCATTTGGATTTGCTGTGAGTGCACATAGAGTGTCACACCCCATTGCACCGTGTGGTGGCTAGTAACAGCCACAGACCCTGCTCCCTCCTAGTGCCTCCTAGGATCAGGGCAGTGGCACACATGGGGCAGCATGTCTAAAAGTAGGTAACTTTCGGTGCAGTCCTCATGCACACCTGGGAGCTCCTGGGGAGACCGTACCCTGAGGAGCTGTCCCTGGAGTGCATCACCCCTATGCAGATTTCACCATCTCATCCTTAGTCACTTGTGGAGGGAGTCAGCGTCAGACTCAGGCTCCTAGTTCAGGAGTTCCTGGCTCCCGGACTCATGCTCAGGCCACGTCGCTCTGATGAGACCGTACTTCAGCTGAGGGGCAGTCAGCCAGCCCGAAAGGGGAAAGCGGCTGGGAAGTGTATTCCTGAATACAGAGCACAGCATTGGACAGGCTTCTTTCTTAGGTCTCATTGTGCTGCCTCTCTTGCAGGGAATTTGCAATGAGAATCAGATCAAGCACGCTGGCTCATTTGGTGCGCCAGTCTGCCGTGGTCAGAGCAACCTGGGCTGGGAGACACAGGGCCGGGAAGCGAGATTTCAGAGCTTGTCACCGCTGTTACTGCGGGCGGGGAATATTAGGGCATGTCAGCATGGCCAGAGCAGAGGGAGAGAGGGCACCAGCACGGGGATGATTCCAGCCCATTCCTCTGACCTGCTGAGCAAATAAACAGCAGATCGAGTCTTGGGAGAGGAGGGAGGCCGGCAAAGCAGCCAGCGAGTTGCCTGGAGTTACAGTGAAGCGAACGGGTTCCTGAGGAAGGCATACCAAATAGCCCCCTTCGCTGGGTAATAAGGGGGCTGGTTTCTGAGCACTCAGTACAGTACAGCCAAGCACCCCGCCCTTACAGCTCTTCTCTCATTCCCCTCCCTCTCCAGCTCTTTACTATTCATGGCTTCTCCACCTCCAGCTCCTCCCCTCTCCCTCAGGTCCCTCCTGAGAACCCACCTGTTTATTTCAGGGGAGTTCTCTGCCCAGTGCTACACAGGAAGGCAGCCCAGAGGAGCACAATGGTCCCCTCTGGCCTTGGAATCCATGAAACCTCTTGCAGTGACCCCTTCTCCTCCATCTACTAATGGCCTTTCCTCTCCTTGTCCCACGGCTTGCGTGTGCATCTTCAGTCTCTATCGGGGATCTCCACAGCACCCACCACCATAGCATCTAAGGCCCAGAACCTCCTGGGTGTGGTGTTCTGTCCCATCTAGTGGCACCGAGACCACTTAGAGAGAGATTAATGAGTCTGCTCTTTAGCCTTAACTAAGTGCCATATGGCTTTTAGCTCATGCAGTAGAGGCTCAAGCACTGAGGTCCCAGATTCAATCCCGCCCGCCGACGACCTGGGTCTGTCAGTGTTACACGCGTGCATTCACACAGAGCTTTGTTCTGTTAAGGACTCCTATAGCCAACCCCACTTTGGTGGCAGTGGGATTCAGATGCATGTCCTTCAGAGCAAAAGGCCTTGGCAGCTACAAACAGAACTGGAGGACACGGGGTCAGAGTTTGAATGGTATCGAGGTGGCTGACGATTGAAATCGATGGGAGATCCACACCTAGGTGTTTTTGAAAACTCCACCAGGTACCTGGCTGCGTTTTTAGGTGCCTAAATACCTTTAAAACCCTGGCCCAAAGTCCCCAAGCCGGTAGCAATTATAAACCTCCCATGTAAGCCAGCCACCAGAGGGCAACAATACCCCACACCGTCTGGAGATTATGTGTACAGTGCCTAGCACAATGGCATGGGGGCCTCTAGACACTACCCCAATAAATTAACACCAGGATCAGAATCTGACCCATCGACTCAGTTGAGTTAGTCTGCGTTTATACCCAGGAGAGGTCAGAATCAGGCTCCCTGATTTCAGTAGTGTTGATCGATGGGTACACCAGTGTACCTGACAGCAGAAATTCTCTCACTCGTTACTTTTCTTTAATGCCTTGCATGTTTTTTTGTAAACAAAGCAGAGAGACAGGTCTTCCATCTGAGCAATCTGCACCCGCATCACACAGCAAAACGCGGACGCTTCTGGACTAGAGCAACACAGTCCTTTCAAACCGTCAGGCACCCTACGTTGAGATTCCAGTGCCTGGAATTGCATAATGCCACATTATCTACTGATTGCCTCATCACGTATAGCTCCCAAAGCTGGCGAGACAGAGAAGTGAGTTCAGTGGGTCTCAGGCTGTAAGCACCCTTGCAATACAATTAATAAATAATCTTACAGTTAAAGAGCTCTCAGTCCTACAGGGTGATTAGCCAAGTGTATATCTAGTGAATCACACAAATCAGAGACAGCAGAGAGGCTTGTTAGGGCCACCCCACCCCACAGCTGTGCAGGGTCACTCTCCACTGCATATTCATTCTCTGGTCGAGTCAGGTTCAAAGTGAGCCAGGCCATGGGGCTGCCATAATTAACCAGATCTCCCGGGTAGGGAATTTGCCCTGATAACTTACCCTTCCCTTTTGTTCCCAGGACTCTCACCCTCGCTGGCTTCCTGTTCCATGGAGCAGCGTGAAGTTCTGGGGCTGTTTAACAAACTGGCGCTAGCTCCCGACACGGTTCAACATTCTGTGTGTTGGTGTGACGTTCTGCTCAGGACAGCCAGAACCGTAAGCCACGGAGTTACCCCTCTGCCTCAGCAGAGATTAGCCTGTGTGTCAGCTCCTGACCCTGCCACACCAGCCCGCCCGCTTCACCAGCAAACCCCTTGAAACTCTGCCAGTCTAAACCTTGCCTTGCAGGTAACAATCAGTGACTTGCAGTTCCCCGGAGACATCTCCCTGCAGCATCTAGTCCCTCTCTCTGGATGCTCACAGAAATTACTAAATCCGCTCCCTCCAAAGAGACAGCGTGCTCGTCAGCTGGTTAGGTTTGCTGAAGACTCACACTTACTTCAATAGGATAGCAGTGAGATGGTTTATAGTAAAACTAGGGAGAAGTTTATTTACAAAGAACAGAGACTGAAGGGATACTAAGCAAGTATAAAAGAGAGAAGTGTGATTACAAATAAAACAAAAAACACTCGATAGTAACTAATTTTAGCAAGTTACTATCTTTGCCAAAGCAGTTTTCTTCCTTACATGAAGTTACCATCATCCCTGACCCTCCAGACTAGGGGATCCAACTTTCACAGGCTGCTGTACCTTATGTCCCCACAGTAATGGATCACTAAAAGGTCTTTTTGCTCCCCTTGTATTATACAAAGTCCATTGTCTTGGCCACAAGAGCCAGGAAGTCTTCCTAGGGTGCATATTCTGTCTCCCAGCATGACTGTTGAATGGTCTTCTCCTCTATTTGTTTATCTGGATGGCTTTCTTTACCTTATATGTAAATGTACTTTCATTGTCCTCTGCCTGAAGACTGGCTGGTCAGACAGGTAAATACACACCCCTTTGTGCACTGCCTCCCAAACACACTTTGAGAACATGTTTCCAGCACACATCTGTAACTCTTTAAACACAACCCATACGTCCATCACATGACCAGCGGGTACCTTACATGGCACTTTTGAGCTACATATTATGACAACAGTGTGTTGGGGCAATGCATATGTCAGAGCTGATGTGAGTTACAGTATGGGGGGCTCTCTGCTAAATTGGCACAGAGGGGCTCTTAGGGTCACAGCTGAGTTAAACCTTCTTGTTGTGTGTCTTGGCTGCTTTGCTTTTTCTATTGGGGTGTGATTCGGGACAAGTGCAGAGTCAAGGCACCACCGGGACCCTCACCCTGGCCCCAATGCAGGAGAGGGATTCATCCCCAGCGGTTTGCAATATCCTTCTCGCTTCTCTATTCGCCCAAAAACATCATAAACATCAACATCCCCTTTTGTTCGGGATGAATGTGAAGAAGTGACTGAAATAAAAGCCGCCTCCAAACCCAAAGTACGGGCACGTGGCTCTCCCCCAAACAGAGGCAAATACAAAGCTGTCCAGAAATCTGAATGAGTTGGGTGGAGGGACTCTTTGGGTATTGTTGAGCAGCGGGAGGTGTGTACATGTAAGAGAAGCAGGAGACAGCACACACACACACACAGAGAGACAGACACAGTCTGGACAAGCTCAGTGGGTGACCCCGAGAGGAGCCTATAGAAGGGGTCTGGTGCCAGAAAAAGAGGCTTGGAGCTGTAAGCAAAGAACCTATCTCCTGTTTGGTTCTTTCTGTGTTGAGGGAAACAGGACTTTGTGTTTGCCCCTTGTAAATAAACAAGATTGCAGCAAAGAAAAGCCCTGATTCTGTCATCAATTTCTCCTTTTAACTGGAACTAGCCACAACCCCCCAAATTCAGCTAATCACTCGGGTCCAAACGGGTAACGGTATTGAAAAAGAGAAGGAACACACTTACCCGTTTGACCAAGGGAGCGCTGGTTTGATGGCAGGCGACCCAAAGGCACAGCCTCAATCGGCTCTGACGGTCACCAAGCTTAGGAAGCAACCGTTTATAGAGTCCCCAGAGGGAGGAGGCATTCCAGGGAGGTGGAGCCAGAGGCGGAGCTTCCAGCGTCAAACCTGGCCTCCTCCCTGCTGAGTAATGCCGTGTCTGAGGAGTCCCAGCCTTTCTATATGTTGCTGCACCTGCAAATCACACTGCTGCTTATGAGGGTTCTCTCTTAGAACTCTCTTTTGAGTCTCGGTCCTGGTCCCAGGGGAGCTGTGTGTGGTCAGCCAGGAGGGTGAGGCTCATCTCGCCTAGCTAACTGGGATAAGAAAGTTTACAGAACCTGGTCTGAAGCCCTTTAGAGTGAATGAGAGTCATATAGGCTGGATCAGGCCCATAAACAGCAACTGTGTCTGTGTGTAATTAACAGGAAGCTTAATAAGGAGAGAGAGGAAGCTCTTCCCCCCCTCCCCCTGTCATTTTCTTCTGCATTTTCTGTGACCAGCTGTTTTTGACTGTTTCTCAGGGACATGCATTAGCCTTGCAGCCTCGCAAGCGGGTCTCCCGGAAACAATCCTGAACTACAGAATAATCAGAGATGAGAGGAAATGGAAACCCTGGCGCCGACACCCACAGACTTTGAGAAATAGCAGATCTGGACCCACCAGCATCCTACAGAACCAAAAGCCTAGCTCTGAAGCCGGCATTCAGCTCTGGATTGTGGATCTAGGCTATTGGTCCACTGCTTCCTTGTGTTGTCTCCCGCTGGTGGAGTCCTATTTTCCCTTTCTCCAGTGGGCTGAGAAAGGGCAGCCCTATGTTATACCCCAGTGCTCAGCCCCTTTTCCAGACAGGGGCTCTCAGTCGGTCTAAATCACCTACAATAATACATGGGGGAGAGTTTATAAATGCAGTCCTTTCTCTCTAGTGGAGGTATGTCTTTAAGTCTTTGAAACACTCTTTTTTCTGATTTCAATGGGAGTTTAGCGCTTAGGCGCCTTTGAAAACCTCACGAGGGGTTTTGACACCTAAATATCTTCGTAACAATGGCCCTCGGACTCCAGATTCCTGGATTCAATTCTGGCTCTGACACTGACTTTCTGTGGGCTCGTAGGCAAGTCGTTTCCCCTCTCCCTGCCTCAGTTGTCTATCGATCCATCTGAGGTATTTATAGGGCCTGTTCTGGTAACTGGGCCTACAAATGTACCCAAATTGTGAACTCATCTGCAAAGAGCGCGTGAAAGTTCATTTCAAGTTACAATAACCTGATACAAGAAAGGTTGATGGGAAAAGGGGGGAGGGATAGCTCAGTGGTTTGAGCATTGGCCTGTTAAACCCAGGGTTGTGAGCTCAATCCTTGAGGTAGCCACTTAGGGATCTAGGGCAAAAAATTGGTCCGGCTAGTGAAGGCAGCGGACTGGATTCAATGACCTTTCAAGGTCCCTTCCAGCTCTATGAGATAGGTATATCTCCATTTATTATTATTATTATTATTATTATAAGGTGCAAAAGGGAGACAGAAAAACAGCACGAGTCCAAACAAAGAGGCCTCCCCATAGAACTCACAGGCTGTGTTAAGACCATGCCTGGTAAACAAGAGAAGTGTGGGACTGGAAAGCAACAAATCAAAATGGGTGTGTCAGAAACTAGGCCTAATTGGTGGACAAAATAATGAGAGGAGAGGCTATTCCCCCCCCCCCCCTATTTTGGGGTCCTCAGAAAGAGAGTTTGGGGGGAATAAGGAGCAGGCTATCATGAAGCTGGCTGATGAAAGGAAGGGAAAGGAGCAAGCTTCACTATCATGGCCTCCGTGCCCACCATCTCCCGGGACTCTGGGCCTTCTTCTGCCTGGATTGAAGCAGAACGGGAAGAAGGCACAGAAGCAGCTCCAGCGGCAGAAAGGGTAATTGAGCCGCCACTGACCTACTGCTGCTCAGCTTAAAAGCAGGCCTCCTGGCTCCCTGCAGCCAATCAGGCGGTCCTGCCCTGACCCATTTGAGCTTATTAATCCGCCCAGAGCTGGTCTGGCTAGGCCACAGGTTCAGCTGAAGGCGCTCACTCCTGACAGCCTAACACTGCTTAATGCTGGAGCATTGAACTGGGTCGTGATAACACTGTTGATTCTTTGGGCCCCTCTTTTCCACCTACATTAATTGAGGATCTGGGCCTAAGTGACTTGCCCAAGGTCACACAGGAAGTCTGTGGCAGAGCAGGGAATTTAGCCCAGGTCTCCTAACCTAGTGCCCCTAACCACTAGGTCATCCTGTCCCCATCTGTGAAATACAGGCACGCTGATCTTTACCTGCCTCACACAGTGTGTGAGGTGCACTCGGTTAAGGTTTGCAAAAAGGTTTGGGGGGAGGGATAGCTCAGTGGTTTGAGCGTTGGCCTGCTAAATCCAGGGTTGTGAGTTCAATCCTTGAGGGGGCCATTTGGGGATTTAGTTGGGGATTGATCCTGCTTTGAGCAGGGGGTTGGACTAGATGATCTCCTGAGGTCCCTTCCAACCCTAATAATCTATGATTCTATGAAAAGCTTTGGGCTCTTTGTATGAAAAATGACATTACAGTCCCCCGTCCCTAAGGGCATATTCTGCCCTCACTTACTCTACTGCCAGAGCAGTTCTTGTGGGCCAGATTCTGATCTCACACTCATTTTGTACTGATGGAACTCCACTGAAGTCACTCTTAACTTATACCATCATGCAGGAGACTGGACTCAGGCTAAATGGTTTGAGTGGAGTCACTCCAGATTTATAGTGGTGCAAGATAAGAATCAGGCTCTCAGACGACAGCCGATGACAGCAGAGAAGATTTCAGAGCTCTCTAGAACAGGGGTCCCCAAACTTTTTATGTTGCACCCCCTATTACATGTAATGGAGCCTGTCCGCCCCCTGCTGGCAACCATGGTCAAGAGCTGGGAGCGGGACCGGAGCTGCGGTTGGAAGCTGCCCAGAGCCTGAGCTGCAGCTGGGGCTGGAATGGAGCTGGGGGCAGACTGCATTGGGTGGTGCTTCTGCCCCACCCCCTTTGGGGGGCTGGCCCAGGCCCTGCCACACACCCCAGATGTTCCTCCGGGCCTCGCTATGGGGGCACATCCCACAGTTTGGGGACCACTGCACTAGAAAGCTATTAGTATTTACCCTGTGTCCTTCTTTTCCCATTCATTGGTTTACGTGAGGACTCACTGCTTAACGCTAGGGTGACCAGATGTTCCGATTTTATAGGGACAGTCCCGATTTTGGGGTCTTTTTCTTATATAGGCGCCTATTACCCCCCACCCCCTGTCCCGATTTTTCACACTTGCTGTCTGGTCACCCTACTTAACGCTGACTGGCTGACCCTGCTCAGATTCCAAAAGCAAGGCTGGAACAGCCCCTCTGACCCTCTCTATTGTCTACCATGCCCTCGCTAAGTGGCAAATATTAAAGCAAGCCAACGAAGATGACAAAGGTTGCGGCTTAGACTACTGTTAAGTGTCTGGAGCAATGTATGCACCATTTATCCAGGCCCTGGGATGGGTGGTGACGGTGCCAGGATAATATAGTCAATAAACGTAAGATTTTCAGGACGTTGTCCATGTCTGACGAATTTATGCTAGACGGGAAGATCTTAATTGAGCTAATGAAGGTGAAGGGTCAAGGTGAGCAGCGTCCCTGACTGATTTCACTATCTGTCAATCTCGCTCATTAACGCTTAGCAGCATTACTGGCTGTCGGCGCCTCTTCAGTGCCGAGACAGCTGCTTTTCTCCCGATGATTCAGCGCCACGTTGGGCAACCCGGGGCGTTGTTGCATGCAGAAAGTTAGTGATCGCAAATCACCATGGGGGCGTCGAGGAAGTCACTTTGGGCAAAATGGTTCAGGCCCACGGTGGGGGCTCTGAGGACAGAACTCACGCACCTGCAAAGCAGCCATGCTATTCAGTTGTGGCAGAGCTGTTGTGATGTACACACCTGAACTCAGAGTGCTATTATCCCCAATGCACCAACAGGAAACTGAGGCACAGAGCAACTAAGGGCATGTCTCTACTGCATGTCTCTACATCTTGTGATTGCAGCTCAAGCAGACACCTTTCCGCTGGCTTTAATCTAGCTAGCGCCGGTACCGGAGCTGAAGGCTGGCAGGAAATGAATGCCCTTGCAACAGGAGCTCAGTGGTACTCCAAGGAATTCACCCTGCAGGACAGCTGGAGTTTCCGGGCTGCAGGATCACTCAGAAGTGGTGCACATGGTTGTGTAAGTTAGCCTCCCCTTTGGTGGGCAGGAAGGAATTTCAATCCAATAACCTTATCACCTTCAGGGCAACTACACCTGTATTCCCTCTCCAGGGTGTAGCCAGGGCATAGGCTCCTGAGCTGTCACCCCTCCTGGGCAGAGACCTATCTCTCTCTCTCTCCCTCCTGACCAGGGTTTTTCACAGCTGCCTACACTGTGAATGCTCCAGCAAGTCAGACTGCCTAAGCAGGCCTGCTTTGCCTTCTCTTCAGAGGCTATGAACAATTCTAAGGCACTACACAGCTTTTCTTATGCAATCACATTTATTCTTAAGGTGAAAGCATCCAAGAGAAAACATATTAAAAACAATAAAAGAACCTACGCGACTACACTTACCAGAGATCACCCCAACTCCAACAGGGGCTCTCACAGTGTCAGCCCCCTCACAGGGTTTTTCTGGGGTTACACAGTCATGACACCCTTTGCTCAGCACAAGAACACCCATGACTTGTTCATTCTTTCCTTTAAACAGTTTGGGCCTCTGACCTCGTCCTCATGTAACAAGTGATCAGCTGCCAAAGGTCCCCTCCTCAGGGTGAAGATTCCAAAGGCTGGGTTCTTGCCTAGGCGGAGGAGTTTACATTTGCATACCCTGCCCTCTAGAGACTTCCGGGAAACCCCACTTTAACAGGTCATTCTTGTCCGACACATTGTTTCAAATCGTCTTTTGACGTTTATAACCCTTCCCAGGGGTTATATTAGGCAAGTCTCCCCGCATAGAGCTGTTGCATATAATCCCACAATAGTACATGACCATTTGTGTTTTTACTACAACGAACGCCTAAGATACTTAACCCAGTAACATTTAACGTCACGCAATGAGGTTTGCCTGGAATATTGCAGCAAACTGCTGTATCTCTCGTGGTCCTCCACACCCCTGTGATCCTGGCAACCCTCAATCTAACCTGCAGAGAGGGAGCCAGCCAAGGAGCGTACAGGTGCTGCGGGAAGTGGCGCTGGTGTTTCAGGGGGTGGCACTGTCCCCCTGAGGGTACTGAACGAGGTTGGGGGGTGCTGTCAGCTAAAGGGGAGGTGTAAAGCCACAGTCTTCATCACAGGTAGCCATTTACACTCCCATGATGTTGCTGGGCACTGTCAAGCAAGGTGGACAAAGTGCTGCCTGTTGATATTTGTGTACTGCTTTAGGTGCCTCTTGGGCTGAAAGGTGCGTGAGGAAATGTAACTGTTCGAAAATATTCTTCTGCCAGGAGCAAAGCAGGGAACCGCCCCGTCCTGGGACCTAAAGGGAAAGTGAGGGCCTCGCCAACCCCACTCGCTGACCCCCAGCGGCCCCGATTGACTGTGCCAATTAAAGGAAACTCGTAGACATCAACTCATGTCTCGCCATGTTTGGAATAAGTGCCAAGGAGCAAATGATTCCTTCTTCGCTGACCTCACATCCTCGACCCTGGATTATTAGCAGTGCTAGTTGGTGTGAAAAGCAATGCCTTGTATTTTTTAAGGGAAATGAGTGACGATGGTGGTGGCAGTCTAAGTAGCTGCAGCGGGCGCTATATATACCGGCACGCCGGGAGGAGCGGAGACAAAACCTGGAGGGCTTTCTTGAGCCCACTCGAGAGCAAAGCAGGGTCAGCAGCAGCCACCATGTCTCAGAACACTCTCGCCATCTGCGTCTTGTGGTTCCTGGCTCTCTCCTCGGCCTGTTACATCCAGAACTGCCCCATCGGCGGAAAGCGCTCAGTCCTGGACATGGATGTCAGAAAGGTACGTGATGCATTCCTTACCGTCAGGCTGTTTAGGGCTGGGTAAAGACACCCCATTAACAGCCTGTTAGCGTGACGGTCCCAAGCTGCCCTGATACTGCGCCAAAGCTCTCACCTCCTGCCCAAAAGGATCCTGTCCAGGGCGCGACAGGGGAGATTGCTGGCAAGGGGCTGAGCTGTGCCGGCTGCGATGGTAGCTGTCTAAACCCGAGCAACTCGACATGCGTATGTTTTGATACCCTGATCAATACCACGAGCAGCTAGACTGTGGCTCACCGACGCCCTTCACACAGATGTGGTGTGAATTTTGTAAAGCTTTGAACAAGCATTAACGAATATTCATTACCAAGTCCCTCTTTTCCTTCCCTTCTCCTATGCCCCATTCCAACCATCTCTGTGTTCAATGTTCAGCCAATCAGGAAAGCATAGACTATAGTGTATGCCAAACTCCTGGGCAGTAGAGAAGTGCATCTTGTGATTGTCAGGATCTCATTCAGCCTCTTTAGCCAATATATTACCTACGCAGCTAAAGCTGAAAGTATCGTTAAGAAATAATGGAACACACACGAGCCCCTTTGCAGATGAGTGGTAAGCAGCCAGACTTTTCAGCCTTGGTCTTGTGGTTAAAGCATTGGATGGAGACTGAGAGGGGGGCAGGCGATCTGGATTCGATCCCCAGCTCTGCTACAGACACCCTGTGTGATCTTGGGCAAGTCCTTTAATCTCTCTGTGCCTTAGTTCCCCATCTGTACACTGGGGATAATAATCTTTCCTTTAGCTGTCTTGTCTCTTTAAAGTGTAAACCCTCCGGGGCAGACGCTGGCTTTACTGTGCGTGTGTACAGCACCCGGCCCAATCAGGTCCCATTTCAATCAGGTTCTCCAGGCACTATTGCACTACAATTATCAGCCCAGCTGTATTGAGGACATCAGAAGTCTAGTTTGGTGGTGAATTGTAAATACTGTTACAAGTGTAGATGTCTATATCAGATTGCCTTATAGGCTGGACTGGGAGCAGCATCTATTTTGAAGGATGTCCAATACTTCCCCACATAGGCCTGTGTTTTCAGTTGCTTATAACTTTGCCAAACTTCAACTGCTTGGTTTGAAATGTTCCATGCTGGGTGTCTGCCTCAGCCTGAATTTTCTTCTGAAAGGTTCAGCTAAAATATCTTGGCCACTTCCAAGAATGAGATGTGGGGACCATTGTTTTGCCCACTTTAAAAAAAATTCTTAAATCTGTTTTGTTGAGGCGCTCTAGCATCCCCATCCTTTGGAGACGGGACCTGAAATTTGGGAGTGGGGTCGCCCTGGTATCAGGGATGCGCCTTTTGCCAGCCCCGTGGAATAAACCACTCAAATGTGGCCATGTCACAAGCCTCTGCACTTACTTAACAGAGATGTGTCAGAGTTTGGCAGATAAATTCTCTGAAGATTCCATCTGCACTGAGCATGTGCCAGCCCCCCACAGGTGCTACATGTGACTGGCCTGTGGATGACCCATTCCCCAGAATGGCTGAGCAGGGCTTTCCCTGCAGTTGTGCTCCCAGTTGCTGTGGGCCGGCGGGGAGCGGGCACTGTGATGCCAGGCACCAGACTAACAGCAGAGAAGATTCTCTCCTGTGCTCTCAGCAACCCCTTGTGAGTGCCTACGCACCTTGAAAAAAGAACAGGAGTACTTGTGGCACCTTAGAGACTAACAAATTTATTAGAGCATAAGCTTTCGTGAGCTACAATCCACTTCTTCGGATGCATATAGAGTGAAACATATATTGAGGAGATATATACTCTGAACAGGTAGGAGTTGTCTTACCAACTCTGAGAGGCCAATTAAGTAAGAGAAAAAAACTTTTGAAGTGATAATCAAGATAGCTCAGTACAGACAGTTTGATAAGAAGCAAGTGTGAAAATACTTACAAGGGGAGATAGATTCAATGTTTGTAATGGCTCAGCCATGGAAGAAGCTGCCTGACTCAGATGCAGAGGGGACAAAAACTGGATTAGGGCAGTGGCAGTGGGACTAGCCTGGAGCAAGGTGCCTTGAGGGGGCTGAGAGCACATGCTAATAGGCTCGTGCTGAAACACAGAGGAAAACACCGCAGGGATGCAGGCAAATAGTCTGCATGGCATGTCAGGAATGCCATCCAGTGGGAAATGGCCAGCCAAGAAACACCTGTGATAGCCCAGCGGCCCAGCAGCAGGCTGCGGCATCAGTCAAATCACTGATGGCCAGTTACTGAGCGCTGGGTTTGGGAGAAGAGCAGTGTGGGCAACATAAGGGGCAGTCACTAGCTGAGATGAGTTTTCAGTGCTCTGCTACATGTTCCTCCTGCTGCCTGTCCACAGGCACAGTAGGGACTGGGGGAGAAAAGGCCTGCAGCCTTTCCCAACCTATGCCACACTGTCAAGAGCTATTTTGCTTAGGAGGAACTGATCATCTTCTGAGTCAGTCTGTACAGATGTAATGTGTATCCTGTACACATGAGAGGAGATAATATCCCCAGCATCAGCTACACTGGGGAGCAGGAGGGCAAAGGGAACAAATCCAATCATACTCCCTGTAACCCCATTTAATCAAATGGTTCTGAGGGAGGCAAAATGTTCTGGAGCAATATTTCCCTACAGCAGGAGGCCACTGCATAAGAGGGCCACAATTTGGGTGAGGAGGGAATACATTTGCGCTGGTTAGAGTTGAGAAAGACACCCAATGGTTACTGATGTATTAAAATGATAGGACGAAATTCTGCTCTCTGTTGAGCCACGAATGAGGCTGGGACGGCCCAAGTAAAAGCAAAGTCTGGGGGTGGGGGTTAGGTCTGTATTCGTTCATGTGACCTGCATTTTGCACCGTTTCTTCAAAGCGTCCCTTTCCCTAGCCAATGAACTCCTAATTCAAATGATAGGATCTGTCTGCTTTCAAGTGCACGGGGAAGGGCTGCCAGGAGATTTAACCCTGAACTGATACACAAAGGCACCAGTGTTTTGTAGAACCCATCACAATAGCTGCTCCACTGCCCTCCTCGGGACATTGATCTTCAGGCAAAACTTGGGGACTTTCACATAAACAGCATGATCTAGCCGGAGCCCAGGAAAGCTGTTAGCACAACTAAACATTGTGCTTAATAAAAGAAATACACTAGGAGACCCAGCCCAGCAAGCGTAGCGGAGTTCTCTAAATAGGAGTCACAGGCAACGTATCAAACGCTACTGTGGTCAGTGGAGTTACACACTGGATTAGTTCAGCCCAATTTGTTCAGGCTGGTTTCACCTGTTTATTAAAGGGGCTCTGTCTAACACATAACGTTTCCAAACAATTCCCTCCCTGCGCTGGCAACTAACCCCGTCAATTATTTAACAGTCGCAAAACAAAATTATCCTTTATCCCTCCCATTCCCAGGTTGTGTTTGCTTCCCCCTCCCCCACCCTCTCATGCACACATAGCACCGAGCTAGAATCGTGACACCCCCACTGGTCAATGTCAGTTTGGGGTGCTGATCATTATTTTCTCGTCGGTTTCACTTTCTGGGGATGCGAGCCCAGGCTAGCGTGGCTGGGGTTCTGACCCCTCCAGAGCACATATCATTCCCCACCCCATCCAGTTCCACAGAGAGATCCCAGGAGAACATTTCACTTCCTAGTCAGGTTTCTAATACCAGTTGAAAAACTAGAACTGAAGCGCTAGGCCTGAGCTGAGCATACAGGGGCTCCTTAGATACTGGCACATGATGGCAGAAAGACACCATCCATGCACTGAGCGCAGTGGCAGTCTTTCCAACAGGCTTTGAATCAGGACCCAAGCAACAAGGGATGCGGTTTTCCCCGTTAACCAGCCTTTGGGTTTCTCTCTCCCACCAGTGCATCCCCTGTGGACCTAGGAACAAAGGCCACTGCTTTGGCCCTAGCATCTGCTGTGGAGCGGAGATGGGATGCTATTTCGGTACCTCAGAAACCCTGCGATGTCAGGAGGAGAATTACCTGCCGACACCCTGCGAGTCTGGCAGGAAGCCATGCGGGCCCAACGGTGGGACCTGCGCGGCCCCTGGGATCTGCTGTAACAATGGTGAGAGAGCACTTGCTTCGCTTCGACTTTAACCATAGCTCCACATGAACTAGCACAATCCCTCCCTCCCACCCACCCACCCCTGCAATTTATGGCTGTTAAAGTAACACTTCATGTCTATTCTCAATGCTCTCATGCACTTTTAACACGGGGAAGACGGGCCTTGTGATTAAGAGACGGGGGGGGGGAGGGAGGGGAGAGAAGGGGCTTAGTAGATATGAGCTTTACCCCTGCCTCTGCTACAGACTCCCTGAGGGACTCTGGGCCAGTTGCTTAACCACTTTGTGCCTCCGTTTCCCCATCAGTAAAGTAGGGATAATTATACTTTCAGCCTCAGAGCTACATTCACTGATGTTTGGAAGCACTTGGAGATCTTTGGACGGCGCGCAGTGGCACCGTTACTTCAGTGCTGGCGCATGCACAAGTGGCAAGAGTTCTGCAAAGGCCGTGGGCCATTATCTACTGCTCAGGCCATAGTATTTGTGGACAGAGAAGAAGTGGGGAAGTTAATATTGGTGGCAGTCCAGCAGTTTCCTCCTTTCCCAGAGGAGAGAAGTCTCAATTGGCCTGGGCATTGCCTTCATTGCCGCAGGCAAAGTTGGCAGCAGTATCACATCAGGCCAAACCCCATGCACAGAAGTGAAATTCACCCAGCAGGAATAGTTTAGAATACCTCTCCCTTGGCAGGAAAGGCACCACCCACACATCCTAGGCCAGATCCTCAGGTGTGTATCTTGGTATAGTACCATTGTCTTCCATGGAGCTATACGCATTTACATCAGCTGAGGATCTGGCCCACGGTGTTATCTAGCAGAGCTATACATAACTCCAGTGGCCGAGTTCATGCGCCGTTTCCTTTTATGTGCTTTTGTTTCTCTTCAGAGGGCTGCATGGTGGACTCGGCCTGTGACCAAGAATCGCTGTTTTCCTAGACCACCCGCTACACAGGAGGGATGAAGCCACAGGATTTGCCATCTACGAGGCTGTGCAAGACCAAAAGCCAGTCCAATAGGATGCATTAATCCTGGCCGCGCTGCGCCTCGGCAGTCATTTAAATGACAACCCCAGCTAGAAATAAAACTTGTACCAAAAAATCCTGCTATTTCCTTTTTTCTCCCTTGGCTTTGTAACAAACTCAACAGCTTCGCTGTCTGCCTAGCTGGGAATCACATCCCCCCTCTGGACAGGAGACGCTGCTTCTTGGTACAGCTTGGATGAGGGAGGAGAGGAATGTAGGTGATTTACCTAAGCAGGCAGTTAAGGACCAGGATGGGGATTTTTGTGACGCTTTTCAACAGTCCCCAGGATTGGGAGGCACCTCACTACCACCTGCCCTTAGCATGAGGGAGCCTTGTCTGTGCATGCCTGGGGTCAGCTCCCTGACATCTCTGGCAACACAAACACTCCCATCCAGGCCTACGTAGGCCCTACTGCAACACGCCATCCCCCAAGCCCTCTGAGCGTATCCGTGGGGTATCCAGCCCATGGTCACTGGACACTCGCCGAGTTCAGAGCCACTGCTCCCAAAGCAGCTGTACACCCCAGCTCTACCTCAGATCACTGCTCCACTGCACACACAGCGCTGAGATATGTTTAGAGAAAACAAGCAAAAGTGTAGTTAGCAAGTGCAGAGATTCGAGCGATAGCACGAAGCAGCACTGGAAACAAATGGCTACATTTCAAATAAAATTCCAACATGCATTTTAGACCCTAGACTTAAGTAACAAGATAATCTCCTGTCTAATGCAGTATTACTCACCAGCGCTTTACAGCCAGGCCTGGCTGGGATCCCTCTTTCATGAGACGTAACATGGTGTCAGCTTGCCTCCTCGGTGAAAGGATCCAGGGTGCATCTTGGCACCCCCGGTGATATCCCCACAAGCCATCGGCCTTACTTGTAAACTGGATGCCCCCTGCTGGTTGTTTTTTCATGTATACCTTTCTTCTTGACTGCGCAATCTCTTGATTAGTATTTGGTTCAGTGTGCAACTAGGCACCCATTACAAAGCATACAATACGCAAACCACAGGACCAGAGAGAGAGTGGTAAGCACCTCCTGCCTGGGGACCTGTCTTAACTCCTAGCCTTTAAGAACATAATTGTTAGTATAGATACATAACTCCTTAAATATTATCCATATGTACATTGTGCAATGATTACAATGACTAGTGGGCTGCTGGCTTTCGATAGCCACCTTACGTACCACCCTTTGGTGTACTAACATGTATATACCTGGCCCAGGGGATCCCTGACAGCCTGTAGGCACCTCCTGTGCCCTCTTCCAGTTGGCGTCAAGAGGTCCCTGGGTCACAGTTTTATCCAGCACCCGAGGGAGGTTCTCTGAAAGAGCAGGGTCAGTGCATGCTGAGGACCTGGAAAGCCATACTAGGAATTATGAGCGCGGGGAACTGTGTGTGATCAGAGCAATGGCCCTGCCACCCAGATGCTCTAGGTGCTATCCCAAAAGGATGGATGTGGGATTGAGGAGGTAATGCTAGAAGAGAGAGCAGAGAAAAAGAGGACCATGTTGTGCTGCTGTTAAAGGGTAATCAGAGGAAATATAACTACGAAGGATTTCTAAGCACCTAATGGCAGCATATGCACTGAAAAGCAAAGTCCTCTTTTTAACCTGCTGGGTGGATAGTTCACTAGGTAATATGAACACAAGAATGGCCATAGCAGGTCGGACCAAAGGTCCATCTGGCCCAGTATCCTGTCTTCCAACAGTGGCCAATGCCAGGTGCCCCAGAGGGAATGAAGAGAACAGGTAATCATCCAGT
This sequence comes from Emys orbicularis, assembly GCF_028017835.1. NCBI lineage: Eukaryota > Metazoa > Chordata > Testudines > Emydidae > Emys > Emys orbicularis. The sequence goes on along the minus strand of NC_088687.1, from coordinate 138,001,973 downwards.
GACCCAGCTCATTGCCCATTCCCAGCTTCTGGCAAACAGAGGCTAGGGACACCATCCCTGCCCATCCTGGCCATTGATGGACCTATCCTCCAGGAATTTATCTAGTTCAGCAGTTCTCAAACTATGGGTCAGGACCCCAAAGTGGGTCGCGACCCCCTTTTAATGGGGTCGCCAGGGCTGGCTTAGACTTGCTTGGGTTCGAGGCTGAAGCCCGAGCCCTGGGCCGAAGCCTGAGGTATTCAGCCCTGGGTGGCGGGGCTCAGGTTACAGGCCCCCTGGCTGGGGATGAAGCCCTTGGGCTTCAGCTTTGACCTCTTCCCCGCCCAGGGCAGTGAGAATCAGACGGACTCAGGCTTCGGTCCCCACTCCTGGGGCCGTGTAGTAATTTTTGCCGTCAGAAGGGGGTCGTGGTGCCATGACGTTTGAGAACCCCTGGGCTAGTTCTTTTTTGAACTCTGTCACGTGTTAAAAGATGCCAATGGGGGGACAGAAGAGTTTAAATAAGGCAGAATATTGGAAGCCCAAAGGAGGTCCCTTCAATCAGAACTGAACCTTGGTTATTCACAGCTCTCTGAACAACTCACTCAGTAACTGTCACAACAAACGCTAGAACAGGTCAGGAACCAGAATCTCCATTCTGCGAGAAGCTCCAACATTTAAAAAAAAACTTCATTTCAATTCGGAACAGAGAGCCACAAATTTCTGCAAAACGAATTCCTGAACTTTTGCTTTGATAGCGTCAAAACGTTTTGTCTTGACTTTTATATTAGCCAATCTATTCGACATACAGATTAAATAATGTAATATTAAAATGTTACTAAATTAAAACCTAAACAAAATGCATTAAAATTAAATGCTTCCACTATTTGTCAAATACTGATTGAAATCTCCATCTTCCCAGTCATTCGTGTTGTATAGAAAGGTTCTACCATGCAATTTAAAAGGAAGGGTTTTGATTAGGGACTTCATGGCAGGTGGGGGATGGAGTGCCCCAATAATAAGACCATGAATGTTTGGGAGAAATGCCGGCTCAATAAAACCTCCAGATTAAGAATCTATCAATGAACAGGAAAAACAGAGTAGTGAATGGCAGAGTCCAAACACTTGATATGAGGAGCAAGCCACATGGAGTGCTACAGGGGGTAGTAATGAGACTCGTAAGTATCATTAATGATCTAGAGTAGGGTTCCCAGCCTTTTCCATACTGGGACCTCGGAGATCCTTCCTTCATCCAGTCAGGACTCTCTCCCATTTAACATGGGATAGAGTAGTCCCATGGGGGGGGAAAGGATAGCTCAGTGGTTTGAGCATTGGCCTGCTAAACCCAGGGTTGTGAGTTCAATCCTTGAGGGGGCCATTTAGGGATTTGGGGCAAAAATCTGTCTGGGGATTGGTCCTGCTTTGAGCAGGGGGTTGGACTAGATGACCTCCTGAGGTCCCTTCCAACCCTGATATTCTGATTATATGTGCTCATGAACCCCCACAGAGAATCCATGACCTAAAGGATTTAGAGACCACCAGTGATGTACTCTGTGCGCCTCACAGACAAACGTATTTCCCTGAATCAAGCAAGCAAATTCAGCCATGATCAAGTTTGCCAGTGACACCAAAACCAGAAGGACAAATCCATATGAGAACTGAACCAAACCATGACATAGCCAGCAGGGATTAGAAATGTGAGCAAAGCATGATTCAGTGCATACAAATCCTAAGGCCACCTAGTGGAAACAATCAACAGAATCTAGAGGACAGCTGTCTGGCAAGCAAATATGAGAAAGATCTAGGGTGAGAACAAGTGGTGAACTCAGTGTAAACATCAAGTTCAATCTCATTACAAGGGCACAGTTAAGAGGGCTTGTATGTCTCAACTGTGTGTTTCCATAGTTTCAAACATGTGGATTTATTTTAAAAGGTTTGACCTTAACACCGAATTGCCCTGGTTTTTAATCTTTTTTCCTCATTTTTAATACTACGAAACTTCTTATAAAGATTTCCCCCCCCCAACCTTAATTTGCAGATAAATGCTCTCAACCCTTAACTAGAGTTTAATAAAGATTTTTGTCTAAGAGGAGGGTTAGTTAAGGGGTAATCAGAGGAAGTAGCACTATGAGAATAGAAAGAAATTAACCAAAAAGAATTTATGCTGTAAATCAGTAACAGATCTCCAGACAGCAAGATTGTTTGGCTACAGGGCAGTTTTCCCCAAGGAATCATGGAAATGTAGCACTGGAAGGGCCATAAAGAGCTCATTTAGTCCAGCCCCCTGTGCCGAGGCAGGACCAAGTAAACCTAGACCATCCCTGCCAGGTGTTTGTCTTCTTAAAAATCTCCAATGGGGATTCCACAACCTCCTGTGGAAGACTGTTCCAGTACTTAACTATCCTCAGTTAGAAAGTTTTTCCTAATATCTAACCTAAATCTCCTTTGCGGTAGAAGCAGCTCATTACTTCTTGTCCTATTTTCAGCGGACATGGAGAAAAATAGACCACCATCCTCTTTATAACTGCCCTTAACATATCTGAAGACTTTTCAGGTCCCCCCTCAGTCTTCTCGCTCCAGTTTGTCCACATCTTTCTTGAGGTGTGGTACCCAAAACTGAACACAGTACTCCAGCTAAGGCCTCACCAGTACCACACAGATCAGGATAATTACTTCCCGTGTGTTACATGCAAAACTCCTATATAGGGTACGTCTTCACTACCCGCCGTATCGGCGGGTAGCAATCGATTTATCCGGGATTGATATATCGCGTCTCATTAAGACGCGATATATCGATCCCCGAACGCGCTCACCGTCGACTCCGGAACTCCACCAGAGCGAGCGGCTGTAACACAGTCGACGGGGGAGCTGCGGCCGTCGATCCCGCGCCGTGTGGACCCCAGGTAATTCGATCTTAGATACTTCGACTTCAGCTACGCTATTTGCATAGCTGAAGTTGCGTATCTTAGATCGATCACCCCACAGTGTAGACCAGCCCTAAGACACTCCAGAATTATATTAGCCTTTTTTGCAACTGCATCACATTGTTGACTCTCATTCATTTTGTGGTCTACTATAACCCCTCCAGATCCTTTTCCGTAGAACTATCACCTATTGTTATTCTCCATTTTGTAGTTGTGCATTTGATTTTTCCTTCCCAAGTGCCATACTCTGCACTTGTCTTTGCTGAATTTCATCTTGTTGATTTCAGACCAATTCTCCCATATATCAAGGTCCTTTTGAATTCTGATCCTGTCCTTCAAAGTGCTTGCAACCCTCAAACTTGGCAGCATCCACAAATTTTATAAGCAGTCTCTCCACTCCATTATTGAATTCATGAATGAAAATACTGAATGGTGCCAGACCCAAGACAGACTCCTGCAGGACCCCACTAGGTAACCATTGATATCTGCTCTTTGAGTAAGTCTTTCAATCAGTTATGCAACCACCTCATAAGCAAATTTCATCAACACCACATTTCCCTACGTTGCTTATGAGAATGTCACATGGGACTGTCTCAAAAGCCTGACTAAAATCAAGAGGTATCACATCTACAGCTTCCCCACATCCATTAGGCCAGTAACCCTGTCAAAGAAGGAAATTAGGTTGGAACGTTTAGAAAACAGATTAGGAAAGTGATAGAAGTCCCATGACTAAGCGTCCAGTGATGGAAAAAAGCTACCACAGCACCAATCCTTGGAATATTTTGCAGGGAATAATCTTGAACTGGCAGAGGCTTGACTGGGCACTCAGACACTGCAGTGATGGAAGCTATATAAGCTCATAGATATATTCAACTAATACTTCTGAACTATAGTGCCTAAGAAATTAAGAACTACAGCGCTGTACAAAACAAGTTCCTTTATTTCAGAGACAACAGCAATTCGTCCCAAAGCAAAGGGACATGAGTTATGAAGCAGGTGACAACCTTTCAAGGCAGGAATTGCGACTGGCACCAAAGGGCTGTTTGTCAAAATGAAATTCCACGGTCGACTTGTATGCATGATGCTCCTTTCCTCATGCTCCTGCCCTGAGCTCCGCATCTGGATGGAAGCCATGGGAAAGTCTTCCATCCAAATTGTCCCGATCAAGAGAGAGCCTCTAGGATGGCATGCTCCGCTTAACGACGCGCCCTTCTTTATCGATGGCGAAGTTGTAGTTGCGAGGGTTATCCAGGCACTCTTCGATTCGCTCGTCCAGGTTTTCAGGGGTGATGAAATTTCTGGCTTCCTCCTAAAATCAATGAAAGGTGGAAGCCAACTCTCAGTGCGTGCAGCATTTGTGCCCACCGAGGCAGGTGATTAGACACAGAACACGGAATGAGACTATGTTTCAGGGCAGAGGGGTCGGGGCTCTGCACTCTGACATGCTCCATTTGCCTTGATCTGAAGCCAGGGCGGGAGCTGATGAAACAGGCGAGAACTGGAGAGGGATGAGCACCCCCAGAAATTCTCCTTTAGCTTCTCACCCAAACTCCAATCTCAATTCAAACCCAATGGAGCATGCACAGTTACTACCCCACAGGGCAGCTGCTCCCGTAACTTGCGTTTATGGGGCCTGGAGTGGCTCTTCCAGCAGCTCTGAGGTTCTCAACCCTCATTCAGGAAGACAAAGCCTGGAGACCGCAACAAAGATTCTCATTACACCTCAAGAGGGGCTCAGGACTCATCAGAAGCAAAGGAGAGCTTGGCACTGTAATATTCTTATTGAGGAAACCCTGGAAACACGTGGATCCCCATCTCCCACCCAAATTTATTCCCCAACCCGCTCTCAAAGGTCTCAGGCAGGACATACTTATTGCACTCCAAGATCATCAAGGCTGCTCCTTGAGGCAGCTGGGAAGGCAGGAGTTTGCCACAGAGCAACGTAAGCCCCTTCTCCCCTCTCCAGGGTGTGAACCTGGTGCCTCCACAGAACTCCCAACCCATGGGTACCAAACCGAACAGTGGGTGGCAGCAGGTTACAATCTGAGGGGTTCACAAAGTCAGCTAACACAGTGATCACTGCCCTCAAACCCAAGCCTTCCATACCTGCAACTGTAGGACCTCTCTCTCCTTCTGCTTAAGAAAATCCTCCATTAACCTGGCACGGTTGAGGGCTCCTTGTAACTTACGGTCCTGCAATTCTTCCTCCTCTCTTCTGAGTCGCTCCTCCCTATCACATGACCACAAGAGAAATGGGATACTGGTGAGCCCTCCTCAGGACAGCGGGAGGCACAGCACAGCAGCCTCGCAGGGAAGTGTTTAATGTTCAGGTGAAACCTGCCACGCTCCCATGGGATGAGGATGGTGAAGCAAGGTGCTAGCAGGCCTAGCAGAAGGTGATGGGGTGGTGAAAAGTTCAGCATGACAGATATGGGGCCTGAAGTCCTAGCTATTCACAGAACAGGGATAGCTTGGGCAACAACAATGAAAATTCCCCTCATACATACCTAGCATAACTAATGCAATAGGGGTACAAAAGAAGAGAGAATTCAGTGAAGGGGGGGGGAGAAAGGCACTAAAAGGGGTGATTTTTACCTTTGTATTCTCCGTATCAATTCTTTTTTCATCAAGGCACCATGAAAAATTCAGCTCATGCTGAGAGTTTATAATCTGTGGTTTGGTTTTTGCCATTTCAATGAGATTACTACAAAATAAAGGTTTCGAGCTCCTATTTAAAAGTGTCCTCAAATGTAATCATAATCCCGTCCATAATAAAAGAGGGGAGGATGCAGTTCAGTCTCTATGATCCAGCCATTAAAGGAGCCATTTATTGCCAGCTGTGCTGGTGTTACAAGAGGGACATTTGTCTGGCTAGCAAGTGTTCTGACACCAAACCCATTTTGTACAGAGGGCTGAACTGCCAGCAGCTAGTAATACCTCTTAATACGGTGGCCTGGGCTGGATTGAAGCTAGAGGTAGAAGGCTCCGGAAGCCATTAGCCTACCTCAGAAGTCATCTTTTCAAGAAACAATCAGTTTAGCAAGCTTGTGATTTTTTTTATCAACTATAAGCATGTACATGGGGAACAAATATTTAATAAAGGGCACTTCAGTCTAGCAGAGAAAAGTTTTTACACGATCTAATGGCTGGAAGTTGAAGCTAGACAAATTCAGACTGGAAATAAGGCACACATTTTTCACTGTAAGGGTAATTAACCATTGGAACAACTAACCAAGGATTGTGGTGGACAATCTCCATCATGGACAATTTTTAAATCAAGATGGATATTTTTCTAAAAGATCTGCTGTAGGAGTTATTTTGGGGAACTTCTATGGCCTGTGTTATACAGGAGGTCAGATTAGATGATCACACTCCAAGGCCAGAAGGGACCAACATCTAAGAATCTATGAATCCACGTGGTCTCTAAATCACAGACGAGAGAAGGCTCCTAAGACCCTTTTGGGGTGGATCACAGCCTCCCTGCGTACCTCTGGCATCTCACATGGTTTCATTGCACTGAAGTGGCACTCCAAGCCCTTCCTGCAGCAGGCCTAAGGGCCACTACTTACCTCTTTTTCCGCAGCCGCTCGTTCTCAGCGCTGTTCCATGCCATCAGCTTCAGGTGCTCCTCCATTGCCTCCGCCCCACTCTCTTTATCAAGGCGCTCCTCATGGTGCTTCCGCAACACCTCTTGCTTGAACTCCGCCCTGGGAGTGAGGAGAGAAAGGCCTTAAGCACGGCACAGTCACATCAACATTGCTTTTCACAGGATTACCAATGCTTCTGTCCTGGGAGATGGATTCTAAAGCAGGTCTTTCACCAGCTAGTGGCCTTCACCTGCCACTGGGCCGACACCACTAGAAAGCTTGAATTGACGACTTCCAGACAGTCACCTGACAGCGCCATTTCCCTTTCCAAATGTTTGGGGGAGGGGGGTTCTTTAAAACTTGGAATTCTGAACATTTATAAGACTTTCCCCCTTAACTCCTGCTAAGGTTTACAGGGGTCCTTTCAGCAAGGCAGCCTACACGTACACGTGCCCGCCCACTGGTTTCTACCATAGAAATCATCACACCCAATCCTATCCTACATCTCGACTCCTCTCCAGGACCCGAAGAAGTAGTTCTGGGGAGTGATGAACGAACACACACACACACGGTCTGGACCTTCAATCTCATTGCTCCCTGGGCACACACAGAGGGAAGCGCGGGCATGTTAAGAGACCACCCTGGCTCCCCAGCCCTGTGCAGGGTAGAGTGACCAGACAGTAAGTGTGAAAAATCGGGACAGGAGGTGTGTTTGGGGGGGGGAAGGGGGGTAATAGGCACCTATATAAGAAAAAGGCCAAAAAATTTGGACTGTCCCTATAAAATCAGGACCTCTGGTCACCCTAGTGCAGGGGGACGCACGAGGCTGGGCTCTGGTCCCTACTGCTCCCTGGCTCCAGGCAGGGGCCTGGGGAAAAGACCCCCCCCCGCGCCCCCGGGGGGCGCGGACACCCCGTGCCCCGGACAGACCTGAGCGCCTGCAGCACGAGCCGGTACTGCCGGTAGCGCTCGCTCACCACCAGCAGCTCGGCCGGGTCCACGGGCGGCGGCACCTTCAGCCTCCCGGCCTTGGACTTGGCGGGCGGGTCGTGGCGGGACTTGCGGCCCCGGGCCGGCACCAGCAGCGGCAGCGGCCGGCGGCTCAGCGGGGCCCAGCAGCGACTCAGCGCGGGCAGCATGGCGGCGCCACCGACCTCCGGCTGGGCGCCGCCATGGACCTGACCCCTCGCCCGGAAGCGGATGCAGGACGCTGACACCGCCGGCTCCGGGCCCGAGGGGGTGGGGCAGGGGCATGATGGGAAATGTAGTTCTTTCCGGGCCAGCAACTGGCGGGAGGGGCCGCGGGGCAGACAGTCAGCCCCGCCCCCTGGGTCTCTGTCTCCTCAGCCTCCGCTCCCGCGTACTTCTCCTCGTCTGCCCCGCGGCTCTGGGCCGGGCTCCTGCTGCCCCCCGGGGCCGCCCCGCGGCTCGGGGCCGGGCTCCCGCTGTCCCCTGGGGCTGCCCCGCGGCTCGGGGCCGGGCTCCTGTTGCCCCCGGGGCTGCCCCACAGCTCAGGGCGAGACTCCTGCTGTCCCCCAGGCCTGCCCCACCGCCCCTGGCCCGGCCCGGCCCACCACATAGGGCCGGGCTCCCGCTGCCCCCCGGGGCTGCCCCGCGGCTCAGGGCCGGGCTCCCGCTGCCCCCCGGGGCTGCCCCGCGGCTCAGGGCCGGGCTCCCGCTGCCCCCCGGGGCTGCCCCGCGGCTCAGGGCCGGGCTCCCGCTGCCCCCCGGGGCTGCCCCGCGGCTCAGGGCCGGGCTCCCGCTGCCCCCCGGGGCTGCCCCGCGGCTCAGGGCCGGGCTCCCGCTGCCCCCCGGGGCTGCCCCGCGGCTCAGGGCCGGGCTCCCGCTGCCCCCCGGGGCTGCCCCGCGGCTCTGGGCCGGGCTCCCGCTGCCCCCCGGGGCTGCCCCGCGGCTCTGGGCCGGGCTCCCGCTGCCCCCCGGGGCTGCCCCGCGGCTCTGGGCCGGGCTCCCGCTGCCCCCCGGGGCTGCCCCGCGGCTCTGGGCCGGGCTCCCGCTGCCCCCCGGGGCTGCCCCGCGGCTCTGGGCCGGGCTCCCGCTGCCCCCCGGGGCTGCCCCGCGGCTCTGGGCCGGGCTCCCGCTGCCCCCCGGGGCTGCCCCGCGGCTCTGGGCCGGGCTCCCGCTGCCCCCCGGGGCTGCCCCGCGGCTCAGGGCCGGGCTCCCGCTGCCCCCCGGGGCTGCCCCGCGGCTCAGGGCCGGGCTCCCGCTGCCCCCCGGGGCTGCCCCGCGGCTCAGGGCCGGGCTCCCGCTGCCCCCCGGGGCTGCCCCGCGGCTCAGGGCCGGGCTCCCGCTGCCCCCCGGGGCTGCCCCGCGGCTCAGGGCCGGGCTCCCGCTGCCCCCCGGGGCTGCCCCGCGGCTCAGGGCCGGGCTCCCGCTGCCCCCCGGGGCTGCCCCGCGGCTCAGGGCAGGTGACCGTTGCTCCTCGGAGAGAAGCAGCCCAAGGAGCTGCACAAAACGGCGGTGGGAAAAGCGAGGCAGGCAAGAGCGACAAAGGATGGAACCGGTGCCCAACAGAGGGCAGGATGCTGCAGTGCATCGCCTCAGCCACCCCAGCCGCCACAAGCACACCATGCCTGGCCTCCGCCCTACCCTGTCTCTCCACGGAATAGCCAGCCCCGCTCACGGGCTTGGGCCTAATCGTCTAGGTCAGTGGTTCTCGGCCCGCAGGCCACTTGTGGCCCAAACAGCACAGCTGCGGCCCATGTGACATCCTCAGGGCCCTAACTAGGGCAGGAGGGGCACCTGTCCTGGGCGCAGAGCCAGCATGGTTTGTGTTTGTACAAAAATGGGGTGATGCAGGATTAGGCCCACCAGCATCAGCTCCTCTGCCAGGATCAGGCCCAGCAGCATCAGCCCCCCCCCCCTCCTCCCAGCAGGCTCGGGCCCAGCAGCATCGGCAGGAGGCCAGGGGGCTCAGCGCCCCCCGTCCCTACAGGATCGTGGGTCCAGTGACCCTGGCTAGAGCAGGCTCCCTGGCACTAGGACTGCAGCGACAGGCAAGCTGCAAGGCAGAGCTACCTGCAGTCACAGTAGGAGACCAGCGGGCATGGGGAGGTGGGTTCAGGGAGCTAGGGCTACAGGGAGGGGGGGCAGCCTGTGCATGGGGGACAGACTCTAGGTGGGAGAACTGGTGGCAGTCCCTGTGTGGGGGGCTAGATACTGGGGCACAGTCCCTGGATGGGAGGATTGAGTGCGGGGGGCTGTCCTTGTGGGGACTGGGTGTTGGGGGCAGTTGCTGGGAGGTGCTAGGGGGCAGTTCCTAGGGGGGCCGTTCTCCCCTGGACAGGCCATGCTTCCCTAGACAGGGCATCCTGTATCTGCAGGGCAGGCGCATGTGCTAGCCCACTGTTGTGAGGTCTGGATGCTGGCGGGACAGTCCCTGTCTGGGGAGGAGCTGGAGGGCAGTCCCTGAGTGGAGGGGCTGGGTGCATGGGGGACAGTCTCTGGCTGAGGGGGCACCCCACACTGGGCAGGGCTCACCATCTTTGCAGGCAAGCTCCACAGCCATGCTCTCCGGGCACTCAGCCATGTTGCTGTTGGCAGCAGCGTGGAAGTGAAGGTAGCAATACACTTTGCTATGCCACCATTACAGTAAATGAATTAATTTTAATACTTATTTTGCTAATTTAAAATGCTCTTTGTAGACATTTGCAATGAAATGAAAGGTACGACGTCGATTTTAATCGTATTGCTGTCATAATACTAAACCGTATTATTTTTGTAGATGCACAGGTAAGTATATATATTGTGTGGATGCGTCCCACATAGCACATAGAGCGCTGTATATGCAGCCCACAATGATAAATAGGTTGAGAACCACTGGTCTAGGTGCTCCAGGGCTTGGGTTCAGGCCCAGGGTACAAAAAGAGCTTAAAGCCCAGTGGTTGGCAGCAGTGCACCTCTGACACACCAGAGCACTCTGCAAGCAGGATAAAGTGTCTCGGTGCAGGAGATGAATAGGGTTGTCAGGCGTCTGGTTTTCGAGTGGAACACCTAGTTGAAAAGGGACACTGGCGGCTCCAGTCAGCACAGCTGACTGGGCTGCTAAAAGTCCAGTTGGCCGCAGTGCCAGTGGGGCAGGCAGTCTCCATGCCTAGCTCTGCGTGGCTCCTGGGAAGCAGCCAGCATGTCCCTCTGGCTCCTAGGTTGAGGGGCAGCCAGGGGGGCTCTGCAGCCTGTCCCGTCTGCAGGCGACGCCCTGAGTGCTGGCTCCGCAGCTCCTATTGGCCAGATAAACACACAAAACCCTGCCAAACCAAAACACTCCAGTGCTAACACACATCACCCCCTGGGGAGAGGAGGAGAGAAAGAACAAACCACATGTGACAGAGGGGTAGTCACATAACTTAGACTGCTGAAGGTGCTCAGATGCTACAGTTATGAGGATGGCATAAGAACCTTTATACAATACAGAGAATATTATAATGCCATTATATAAATCATTCATGCAGCCTTCTCTCGAGGCTGCGTGCAGTACTGATTACCCCATCTCAGAAAAGAGATTGCAGAAATGGAAGGGGTTCAGAGGAGAGACAAAGAAAATAGAGTTCAGTGATGAAAATTATCAAAGGGCCTGAAAAAACTCCTGTGAAGTGAGATTGAAAAGACTGGGATTGTTACCATAGAAAGGCAATGAACATGATAAAAGTATATTAAATATTGAATACTATAGCGAGTACAGCTCAGGAGCTTCTGTCCTCCCTGAGTTCTTTTAATGCAAGAACAAGGGGACAGTCACTGAGAGGAGGGCAATTCATAGTTGATAAAAGGAAATACTTTTGCACATAATGTGTGTTTAGGCTGTGGAACTCATTGCCACAGGAATTTGTGGTGGCCAAGAATTCAGCAAGATTCAAAAAAGGTTTTGACATTTATATGAAGAAGAATATCCAGACTTATCATAATTAATGCAAAAAATTGTGGAAGGGATATTATACCTCGTGATTCAGGGTTTAAGCTAAGCTCTAACTAGGAGACCTAATGTGGGAAGTAGATTATCCCATATCTGCTACTCCACGATTCTTACACGTGTCTTGCCACTGTCAGAGACATAATACTGGACACTAGCTGGACCCTAGGTCTGATCCAGTCTGGCAATTCCTAAATTCCTATAACTATGGATTTCCTCCTCATGCAAGATCATTGGAATCAGTAAGTCTGATCCTATTTCCACCCATTTTATACTGGCGTAACTCCATTGATTTCTGTAGAGTTACTTCTGATTTATATCAATAAAAGGAAAATTAGGCCAGTTGTTTTCAGTGGACTTGAACATGGTATGAGTCAGGGCAGAATACAACCCCCAGTTTACACTCAGCTAATAAAGAGCCAAATTCTGATCTGATGTTACACTGGCTTGAATCCAGAGTACACCCCCACCATTTGCCCCTCCCCTCAAAGTCACTGGAGTTACCCTGGTTTTATACTGATGCAGTTGAGAGCAGAATATGGCTCTAAGTTTGTAAGTTGTTTTGGGGAATCTGTGTGGATGCAAGGTGCTATATAAACTGGCTTGGAAATATGAGGGTGTTATTTCTCAGAAATGTTGAAATCTAGTTCCAAGAATTTTTGCCTCATTTTAATTGACACATTTTTCACATGAGCAGCAAATTAAAACAATCCTTCATTACCAACTGTTTTTTATTCTTAAAGCAATCAGTATAGAGATTGAGATTCCCAGCTGATTTAGAATAAATCATATTTGATCACTGTAATTCATATTCATTTCAGTGTAACTGACTGCCATATAGAATGGATAGCAAAACAGAGAAGTTGTCAGTGAGTGAAACTCTCGGTATGTATTTAAACTCTGTGTACATGTTGATTGACAGTGGATTTATTCACATTTGGTTTTGGGTGGAAGAATTCATACCTACCTGCTCCTTACATCTATTATGACTTTGGTTCTGTGCACTGCACCTTTAATGACATTACTTCACTGCTGCAGAAACAGCTACCAATTCATGGCAGATGTAGCCTGCTACAGACAAAAGCTACCCTCTTTGGGCTGTCTTAGGTATGTATATGAACCCCATTACCACAGTATCTTCACAATCTCTAATGTATTTAGCCTCACAACACCCCAATAGGGAAGTGCTATTATTTGTACAGAGAGGAAACTGAGTCACAGAGAGACTAAATGACTTGTCCAAGGTCACACAGGAAGGGCTTTAACCTGGGTCTCCCAAGTCCCAGACTAGCACTCTAACCACTAGATCACGTTTCCTTTTGTTATCTTCCCAAGAACCTTACCATTGCTCTTTCTTATTTTCTTAATATGAATGTGAGAACATCAAACCTTTCCAAGGTTACATGTACCCCAATATTTGTATCTCTGTGAATAAAAGGCCGTACATAGGACGTTTTCTCACATTTTGAATCAAGTTTGGCAGAATAGTCCAGCACTCAGCCAGAGGCTGAACTACCCAGAAAGCAGTGCAAGGAGGGCCAGGAATTACCAATAAAGGGCCTTGTGACCCGACTCTTGTTCAAAAATCAGTGCGTGCTTAAAACTGGTTTATGGGGCTGGAGATTAGTTTATTTTTATTTTTTTAAGACATGGGTAAGGACATAAATGTGGATGGAATTGTGTATGTAGCAAAATAAAGTATTTTATTCAACATGGTGGAGTTACACAAGTGTGTAAAGAACTCCAAACGGCCTCGTTCTGGTTGGTTGATGGGTCGGGGGCATTTCTCAAGCATTACACCACTATCCACATTCCCAGCATTCGAGTGCAGTCAGCCAAGATGTTCATAAGAATTCTTTAACGGTCAGATACATGGAATCTACAGACACACCATCATGTTGCAAAGGAAGTGACTGAAAAGCCAGTAGGGCTGGCAAGCATTTCGGAAAGAGTCTGTGGAAAGGCTCACTTCTTCTTCTGTAGTTGTCTCGCCAGCAGGTCAGCCTGTTTGGCAACAAAGAATTTTTTTTTAAAAATCCCACAATTTATTGGGCCTGTTTCTCCATTTAATCGCATCTGATTGATCTCAGACCATTTGTTCAGCATCTAGCACAGTGGAGTTGTGATCTACAGTTGGGGCCTATACCACTGCAGTACAAATAATAAATAATTTTCCCAGTCTTTTAAATGCTGAATGTTTCTCTCTCTACGTGGGCACTCCACCCATTATGTCTGGCTTATCTTCCCCGACTTTCATTACTCCTTCAAAGCCCTCCTTTCAAGGCTTACATCTTCCAATTAACTTTCTACCACTCACCTACCCCTCTTGCCTGACTGTGCTCCCTAAAAATTCATTATTATTATTATATGTATATTAAGGAAACAACAGAGGCCACATTCAGATACCCCCGTGACAGGAGCAATGTAAGAACTTGAATAACCTGGACGTTTTATCTCTTGAGCTCTTCCTATCCGGACATGTGTCCTGGCCATGATTCTGAACTTTTCATAGGAGATGCCCAGCATCTTGCTAGATCTTTACGTTCTTTTGGGCAGACAGCTGTGTTTGTGGTTTGTCTTTAAAAGCCTTGGCATTAGAGATAGAAAATACTTCTAATCATTGACAATACCGGATTGTTCACTACTGCCCCCACTTTCGCCTCCTCTGGTAAATGCTGAGGCACTCTGGTAGCTACTGGAGAAGGTTGCATGTTGTTCTTACCAGCAGAGTGTTCACAATGGTTTTCTTTGGACTTCTCAGATAAGCACACTCTTCCCCATCACAGAGTTTGATTTCTTCTGAAGCCTGAACTCACAAACAAAACAAATACATTTCCGGGATTGGGTGGCTACATGGTCTTTCCTCCCTAAATTAAATCCAGCCCTGCTCTGTCATGAAGACACTTATATTCACAGTTAGGGGGAAAGAAACAAGGGATATAAACCCTCATGCTGTGGAGTATAAGCCTGCATGAGCAGACGACAAACTTTCGCTATGGACTGGTTATTACATAATTGTCCACTGAAGAGTGTCTTGTACTTTCCTCTTAAGCTGCTGGTACTGGCCATTATGAGAGTCAGGATGTTGGACTAGAACGAGTGATCAGTCTGATCCGAACAGCAATTCCTATAACCCTAGAAGTGGAAGCGTTACCACCGATGGCTGTTTGGTGTCCTGGTATGAAATGAGTTAGTAGCCTCTGTGCAGGACCTACAGGGTATTTTTCTGTTAACAGAGCTATGCGTTAGCTCATTTCTCTCTGTTACCTCTTCATGCCTTTCCAATGTGCATGAAATTTGCTGCGCTCTAATGTCTGGATATTGGATGGTGACAAAATTCAGTCAATGCATATTGGGGGGGGGGGGAAGTCCCCCAAACGGCTGAATTCAAGATGGAACCCTTCTCCACATGGATCTGCCTTGAAGGGCAGCTGACATGCTGCAGGAAAGGAGGAAATGGTGCATGCCTTAAAGCTAGCATGTGAAAGCACTAAAGGCTGTCCAGCTTTGGCCCTCTCCCAGTTGTGTCTGTTAAGATGCCGCAGCTGTGCAGATCAGAAGAACCCTGAGCCGTGGACAGTTCAGATCCTGATTGGTGTCTGAAGGCCGTGTGCTCTGGGTGGTGAGCACAGGGCTGGGAAGTGGCGATGAAAGGTTTCTCTCTAGGTATGTCAGCATTTTCATTAAGGACCTGATCCTGAGAGGTGCGGAGCACCCACAATTCCCACTGGATCCCATGTGGATGCTCAGCACCTCCCAGGATCAGTCCTTAAATTAGGGCTGCAGAACAAGATGTATTTAGAACGTACTGTGGGCTTTCAAGTAATATGGAAGATCCCCCTGGGGAAAGGCTGGAACTCACCTCTGGAGTCTGTGACAAATCTAGTTCTCTTTTCCCTCCGGGATACCAGCCGTGGGACCAGTGCTGAGCTCTCGACAGGTGGGTGCCGACTATTAGCACGACAAAGAGCAAGAGCAGGAGAGGTCGTTGACATGCCATGGCGCTGTCTGGCTGAATGGGGAGATCCTGCAAGGAGAAGGGAGGAGCAAGTCGGACATGGCCTGGGAGCAGTCAGCGGAGGAAAAAGTCCCACAGCGTGCGTGGTTCTTGAGCCATATGGCAGGCAGCGCCTCATTCCCTAGCACGCAGTGAATCATAGAATCATAGAATATCAGGGTTGGAAGGGACCTCAGGAGGTCATCTAGTCCAACCCCCTGCTCAAAGCAGGACCAATCCCCAACTAAATCATCCCAGCCAGGGCAGGGTGCGCA
This sequence comes from Emys orbicularis, assembly GCF_028017835.1. NCBI lineage: Eukaryota > Metazoa > Chordata > Testudines > Emydidae > Emys > Emys orbicularis. The sequence continues at coordinate 137,986,284 of NC_088687.1, read as the reverse complement.
CAGGCAGCATGGCCTGGTGGGAGGAGATTGGAACAGGGAGCCTGGGTTCTCTTCCCAGCTCCCCCACTGGGTGACCCTGGGCAGGTTGCTGTGTGTCTGTGTTCCTCAGCTGTATAATTTGGATAACACTCACCTGCCTGGCAGGGTGGTTGTGAAGTCCAACTGGTTAACATCAGTAATGGGCTACGTGGCCCTCAGATGAAAGACACTTGGCTTCTAAAGGGACTAAGGATAGCATTAGCTCAAGACCTATAGGCAGATCTGACCAAAAGAGCGAATGTGATCTGGGATACATAAACGGAACTCTCGAGTAGGAGTAGAGAGATTATTTTACCTCTGTATTTGGCACTGGTGCAACTACTGCGCGAATCCTGTGTCCAGTTCTGGTGCCCACCCATTCAGGAAGGATGTTGATACATTGGAGAGGGTTCAGAGAAGAGCCACGAGAATGATTAAAGGGTTAAAAAACCTGCCTTATAGCGATAGACTCAAGGAGTTCAATTTATTTAGCTTAATAAGTAGAAGGTTAAGGGGTGACTTGATTACAGTCTATAACGGGGGTGGCCAAACTTACTGATCCTCCGAGCCACATACGGCAATCTTCAGAAGTCTGAGAGCTGGGGGTGCCTGCCGAGGCTCGGGGCCTCAGCCTTGTGCGGAGGGGGGTCTCGCGGATCAGGGCTGAAGCCTTGCTCCTGCTGAAGCCCTGAGACACTCCCCTTCCCACTGGACAAAAGCCAGAGGCAACGCGTGGCTGAGAGATGTAGAGTCTTGTGCCCCTCCCCAGAGTTTGCTGGGCCCACTCGGTCACATGGTGCTGCCAGGCCCCCTCTCTGCACAGCAGCTGCTGGAGCTGGCAAGCTGGGAGCTGCGGCTGTGGGGAGACTGGAGAGGCAGCGACAAACAGCTGGGAGCAGCGGTTTTCCCTGCAGCTCCCAGCTGTTTGCCGCTGCCTCTCCAGGCAGAGCTAACACCTGAGAGCTGCAGGGAGGGGCCGCTAAGGATAAGGGGTGTGTGCACCTTGGGGGCATGACTCAAGCTGTTGGGGGGCCCAAACCTTTATATTGTGCCCCCCCATACCAGGCACCAGTCGTCTCTGACAGAAGCCTCTGCCCCACCACCCTGCCGCAGGGCAGAAGCCCTGAGCTCTCCCCCCAGCGTGGTAGGCAGAGAATGGGAAGCTTTATAAAAGAGCTGCAGTTTGGCCACCCCTGGTCTATAAGTACCTACAGGGGGAACAAATATTTGACAATGGGCTCTTAAGACTAGCCGAGAAAGGTATAACATGATTCAATGGCTGGAAGTTGGAGCTAGACAAATTCAGACTGGAAATAAGATATACATTTTTCACAGTGAGGGTAATTAACATTTGGAACATTCTCCATCACTGACAAATTTTAAGTCAAGATTGGATGTTTTTCTAGAAGATCTGCTCTAGGAATTATTTTGGGGACGTTCCCTGGCCCGTGTTCTACAGGAGGTCAGATGAGATGATCACAAGGGTCTGTTCTGTCCTTAGACTCTCTTTATCTGATGGCACTCCCAGCCTGTGCTGCCTCCTCCTGGATGTCACCTCATTGGGTCTCCCTAGGTCCTGCCTTCAACTAAGCAATCCTGGAAGGAACTGATAACTGCACTAAAACTTACACCAGTGCAAAGCAAAATGGGGCTAATCTGGATTTATCCCAGCACCTCTGACACCCCAGTGGCATTACTCTGGGTTTACACTCGTGTAACAGAGCAGGATTGGGTCCATAGTGTTGGGGCATTTGCACTGGCTGGGGAAAGGGAGGAGTTGCTGATCCAAGAGGTCTTTCCCCAGGGTTCTGTGGTGCAGGTTTGAGAGAGCAGGGCAAAGCAAAAAGCTCTGAACGTGCTCCATTGAACCTGTACGGCCAAGCCCTGCAGTCAGCCTTGCTCCCTGTGTTAGAACAGTTTGCAACTGACTCTGGTGCCATCCCTTTGTCGGCAGCATTTGTTAGGTGGAGCTAACCTAAGAGCCAATCCATCATCCCCTCTCACATACTGGTCAATGGTACAGCAGAACCTCAGAGTTACGAACACCAGAGTTATGAACTGACCAGTCAATCACACACCTCATTTGGAATCAGACGTACACAATCAAGCAGCTGCAGAGACGTAAAAAAAAAAAAAAGCAAATACTGTACAGTACTGTGTTAAATGCAAACTATTGAAAAAAATAAAGGGAAAGCAGCATTTTTCTTCATAGTAAAGCATAGTAAAGTTGCAAAGCTGTATTAAGTCAATGTTCAGTTGTAAACTTTTGAAAGAACAACCATAATGTTTTGTTCAGAGTTACAAACATTTCAGAGTAACAAACAACCTCCATTCCCGAGGTGTTCGTAACTGAGGTTCTACTGTACTCTCAAGCCACTGAACACAATGTGAGCAGTGTTTGTGATTTCATCAATATCCTAAATCTGGGAAAGAAGCGTGTAATTTTACCCTCTTCATTTTACAACCTAAAGAAACTGCAGTGACAACTATATACCAAGGCTTTGTGCTTCAGCACAGAGGGCCTTGAAGTGCTTTCTAAATATCAATCCAATCCCCTAACACCTTGAGGAGATTATTATGCTCCTTTTAAACATGGAAATATTGAGATGTTAAGTGACTTTCCCAAAACCACACAGCAAGTCAGTGGCAGAGTTGGGACTAGAACCCAAAAATCTTGATTCCCCCTGTGCACCCCGGGCAACACTTTGTTCCAGTTTGTGGCACTTCCCCGTTCCACCAGACACAGCATCACAAACTCTTCTGAACAGGTCTCTGCGATCAGGGTTTAGTGAGATCTCAGTCAGGATTTAAAGCATTCTCAGCCAAGTGCCAGGTCTGTCATTAAGTCAGGATGGAATTTAATTCATTCATGGTATAAAACAGTGCCTATAATCAGTGACTAAATTCTCTTCACTCCATCTCAAAATCCTCTCTCTTTTTTCCTGAAGGCTCCAGGGAGTTGAGTCTGTGACATCCCAACCCATTTTAAGCTTTGATAGGAAAACCCCCGCTGCAAACTTGCCCTCTTCAAGGGCTCCGATGGTGATCAAAGACCACAAGCACTTGGCTACTGTGGGGCTGAGTGCAGGCTAGATAGAGATTAGATGGGATCCTACAGGGTTCTCTCACTGATGTCAAGAATATTCATTATAAGAATTTTTTCCCCTCTTGTTTTTTTTTTTTTTTTTTAAAGCAACTGCATAACTAACTTGTGAGACGTATCCAGCCTGAAGCAGCGTGATACCATCTCCAGGCTCACCCAGTTCTGCAGGGGAATTTACTCTGTGCTCAACTGCTGTGCGGTTCTCTGTCATTTCAAAATATTACCATCTTAACAAAAGAAAGTCAGATCAACTATTACACGATGAAGATATTGTAGCTGGCAAGAGGAAGGCAAGCCAGCACCTTGCTGCTGAAATACTCAGGTTGGCTGGGGTTGATTAGCCACTATGTACGGTTTTGTTTTCATATCTAGAAGGCAAATTCTGACCCCAGTTTCACCAGTGGAAAGCTGGACGAATTCCACTGGAGCCACTGCAGATTTACACCGTCCGCAGAATTTGACTCTTTGAAAGATAATCACATACATGAAATCCATTTGCATTTAACGCCTTTAGGATACCGTGCCCCCAGAAGTACTTCTGCTATCGGATAAGCTTGTAACTAACACGGTTTGCAAAGCATGAGAGAAATTGAGGTACTCACCCTGTTCCGATCTCCTGCTCACTACGTCCTTAGACTTCACCGATGCCTGCACAGTTTGCTCTCAGTATTTATACCATTCCCTGTGTGCTTCAGTGTAATTGGTCTCCCACTCTGTTGGGGCTGCCTGCTGACGTTCATCGCATACTCTGCTGACGACGACGTGCATGGATAGGTTTAAGCCCTCTTGCCACCAGGTTGGTGCTCTGATGAGACAGTATTGAGAAAGGGTCTTCTGGGAATACCCGCCTGCCAGCTCATTAGCTGGCAAAGACCCCTTGAGCTCCGCAGTGGACGTTTCCTTGTGTCCATAAGCAGATGGGAGCAGAGTTGTATTGCAGGGCAGTTGCCAACAGTGGCAAAGGACATCCAATTTAAATAGTGGCTCTTCAGCATCTACTGATGTCTGGGGCAATGAGCAGCCTCGTGAGTGAAGCCTCCACTAGTGAGCACTGCAGCGGAGTCTGTCTCAAACTGAATGAGATTGGGACTCATCCCAAAAATTCGGGGGGCCGGAGGTGAAGTTGGTTGGTCAGATCTGGGCTTTTGGGCCTGGGCCTTTATAGAGAGAGGTCAGTGGTGGAGCTTACATCCAGAACCAAACTCGGGTTCTCGGAGCCAGGATTTTGGCTCATGCTGATCTCTAGCTACGAGATTCCTACATCCCCTCCAGCTCTTACTGGCATACTGCATCTGTCTGAGCTAGCCTGTAGGCCCCTGGCAGGCCACTGGGACTTGTTTGTGTACACCAAGCAAATGCAATCAGAGACTGGTGAAGGAGGCAGCTAATTGAATAAGGTTGCCATAAGGTCCTGTAATGCAAGATCTATTCAGCAGGGGGTGCTTGAATGAACATACAATTAATAAGACCAAAGTCAGACCTGCTGCAAGGATGTGAAATTCCCAGTGAAGTCAATGGGAGCTGCACCTGCTTACCCAGAGGCTGCATTTGGGCCAGTGCATGTGTGATATTGGGGTGCACCACAATGTGGAAAATCAGGCATTTAGGGCCAAAGAAGGTGTAAAAAAGAAGTAGCTTAGAACTAGAGATGGATCCAGATGGGAGCCCCAGATCCCAATGCCCCTCCTTCCCTGCAGGATTTGGGGGCATTTAAATCCAGATCCTAGCTCACACTAGAGTTGATTGAAAAACCATCCCCCAGGAAATTCTGATATTTTGACATTTGTTTTTGTCCTGAATCAGGTTGAAAATTCAAAATTTGTAATGAAACAGGCAGTTCAGAAAAATTTAGATTTGAAAATGTCAGAATTGATTCACTTTGGGCTGGTTGATATTAATCTGCACCCACTTGAGATGCTGCAGTGCCTCATGGGAGTTGTAGTTCAGGTGCTTCATGCCCCTATTCTCCCCTATGGGCTGGGCTCCCTGGTCAGACTACATCTTCCATGATGCACTATGTTCTCTTCCTCAGGTAGAGAAGCTGTGGGGTGTCATGGGAGATATAGTCCAACCAGGGAGCCCAGTCTTTAGGAGAGAATGGGGGTTTGAGGCACCCAAACTACAACTCCCATAAGGCACCACTGCAGCTCATGCTGATGCTAAGATTAATTGGAACCCAGCTTGAAACAAAATGTTTTGTTTAGATTTTTCCTGATGGAAAAACAATTTTTTTGTGTGGCAAAAATCAACATTTTCCCCTCAGAAAATTTAAATTTTCTGTCAAAACAAGATTTTTATGGAAAATTCCAGACCAGCTCTACCTCACACTTGGACCCTACCTCTGAAATGGGCTGAACTGGAATCCCAAACATCGCAGGGTGCATAAGTAACTTCTGAGACACATCCAGCCTGAAGCAGTGTGAATTTGAGGGCCTGGGCTCATCTGTTTCGTGCTTGTCTGAATGAGAGACAGCCAGGATGGCACATTGGCCTAAACGTATAAGCAAGCCAATAATAATCACTGATATTTATACAGCATCTTCTATTCTAAAGGACCCCAAGGCACTTTACTGGCAAACTACTATACAAACCACCGAGAAACATCCCTTCATCCAGCTGTGTGCTGGCTCATGTCATCAACTGGATCAGCTGTCCAATGGTGTATGACATCAGCACACACCAGTTCAGGACAGGATGTGACTGAGATTACTGTATCCAACTAATGCTGCAGGGGGCATATAAATGGGCAGAATAAGCACTCTTCCTTGGTTGGAATTCGGCTTGGCCTCCAGCATCACCAGCTTGGCTCCCACACAGACTGCCATGGGGTCTTTAATGACCACAGTCAGCCAAGGCATTGGTTTTACTTCTTGTCCAAAAGGTGGCACTTCCAGCCACGGCCACCCCTTCCCGCCATGCTAGTGGAGGGATTGATTCAGAGCGAAGTATGGCACCTACCGAATCACCCACACCGTTTCGTGTAGCAACTTGAGCCCAAAGCTACAAAATATATAGGGTCCTCACTTCCACTGATTTCAACTGAAGATAGATGCCTGAATACCTCTGAGGATCTGGGCCTTGGTGACCTGAGAGGATCTCCCATACAAATACTCAACCAGGCCCAGCCCTGCTTAGTTTGGGGTACCTCAGAGGATCCCTTACAAGGTGGTGCCACTGGAGGCCATTGGGTCTTGCCCTGTTCCCACGTGATAAATTTAAATTAAATTAAATAAATAAATTTATGGCAATATCCCATCTCCTAGAACTGGAAGGGACCTTGAAAGGTCATCGAGTCCAGCCCCCTGCCTTTGCTAGCAGGACCAAGTACTGATTTTGCCCCAGATCCCTAAATGGCCCCCTCAAGGATTGAACTCACAACCCTGGGTTTAGCAGGCCAATGCTCAAACCACTAAGCTTTTAGGTGATGGGGCAACCTAAAAGGCACGTTCACGTTCTTACACCTGATCTTCAATCAAATTCCCCTTCACTTCTCTCCCTTCAACCCTAAATAAGCCAGTATTTGTTCAGTATCTCCAGGCTTCTAGCTATCTTGGCTGCCCTTCTCTGGACCTCCCCATTCATGCTGGGATCTTTGTTAAGGTGAGGGCATGAAAACGGGGCTCGGCTCCCTGATGAGAGTGCTCTGTCACTGGCTAGAATGCTCCTATAAGCGCATCCTGTATCACTGCATCTCAACACGACGTGGAAAGCAGCTGAGCATTTTCCAGCCGAAGTGACATCCGGCAGCTGCAAGCTCTTCGTCTAATAGGGAAAACGTAACCTTGCCAATGCGTGAGGTTAAACTCATCTTGTGAGCGGACAGGCAAACACAGCGTTTGTAAATTAACTTATTTCCGAGACACCGGAAGGTTTGGGAGATGTCACCCTCTTTTTATTTTACTATATCGATTTCCTCTTGTAGCCCTGTTGACCCTGGCTTAAAAAACACTGATAAGCAATTTGCTTTGGATCCTTTCGCCTTTGTTAGCTCATCAATGCCTCCTTCGTTCCCTGCCTGTTGATATGATGACTGCAAGGGAACGCTCAGTACCAAATACGAAGATGCCACATTTGTATCAGACACCTCATCCCAAACGGGCACAAACAGAATGCCCCAAAATACAGCCTGCATTGCTTCATCCCCCATGCAATTGCAGTTACCTCTAGGGTAGAATACAGTTAACTAACAACACCCCACAGCATCACACTACCATTCAGCACCAGACACAGTCATACATCCCTTATGTAGCTGAAACTGCAGTGGGCAGCACGTCATTCCCAAAGCTGGACTCTAGCCAGGATATCAGCTAACAGTCCTGCTGTATGAAAATCACCCAGGGATCTCGATGGGCACCAATATCAGAATTTACATCTGTAACGAGCCAGAGAGGGACCTTCTCTAAAGGGAAAGGGGGGATGGCCTCTCTGCTGGGAGTGCCACAAAGATGCTGGCTAGTCCCTAATGTGGCGGTGGTTTATGGGAAGTGGGATGAATAACCTGTCACACAAGCCACCAGACAGCTTTCAGCTGCTACAAACTGCAGTATCTTTAAACACTAAATGTACAGCTCCGCTTACTACCTAACTCTCCTTTCATTGCTCCTCTCTAGTGAGGTCTGGGAGAGAGGCAGGAAGCAAGCAGAAAGGAACCAGCTCTGACACGGACTTGCTTGTGATCGTATGTAAGTTACTTCACATCCCTGCCTTTGTTTCCCTTTCTTCAAAATCAGCTAACAACAATTCCTGATTTCACAGTCAGTTGATGTGAAATGAAAATAAGTGGCTAATATCACAATCCCCTTGGACTATGAAAAGTTCTATATAAATGCTGGGGAGGGTGGTGGTGTGGGGGGGTGTTTTGCTGGTGCTTACAAAACAACTCAGGCAAGCAACTCCAAAACATGAAGGAGAATTGCAGAGGAAAGCATCAGGACCTGAATATCACTAGATATTTGAACTGGAAGGAAAGGAAGAAGGTGCTTTCATTCCCAGCTGCTGCCTCGACTCTCTGATTTCCTTTCAGAAGAATTGGGAGCGCTTTTTAGTCCAAGATGAAAGATCCCTCCCGACGATAATGGTGGCACGTACAGAAGGCACTAATGCTGCAAAGCCAAAGCCCGTGCTAGGGTAAGGAAAGACACTGCTTCAGGCACTAAAGCCTTCTGTCATTGTTGGCAACTTCAAGCCAGCGCGCAGATGGGGATGGCAGAATCTCTCCGCGCATTTGCCAAGTGGAACAACAGGCTGGTTCTGATGTCACAGTGCTCAATGTATGGAAATATCCTGTTGTCTCCAAAGGGATCTGCTTGAACTTCAGAATAACTCTGTTTGGAGAAGTGCTGGCATCACCCTAGAAGAGGAAACTTAAGCCTTATCTTTGGTGATAATTCCCTGCAACCTCTGACCCTCAGGGGAAAAACAAGGCTTCCTGAGGGCTGTGATAGCACCTGGCAGGCCCATTTTGATGAGCTGGTAGAGCAAGATGCTGCCCTATACAGATTCATGAATTAATTCTCTGTTGGAGGTGTCCAAGCCGGGGGAGCCTCCTGATTCATGCAGTGATAAGCATTCACACTAAACTCTCATACTCCAGGGCATAAATTAGTTTCTGGAAAGGTCAGGCAGGAAGACTTTCCTCTTGCATACAGCAATAAACATTGTACAGGTGCATATGGAGGGCTGTAGTTTGCCTTTCTCAGACGTAGGCCATTGCCAGAGGCAGATCAGACATGATCAAGTGGCCTGAGCTGGCATGATAACTGTAGCGGGGTGGACACCCGCTCCTGCCCTGAGGGGTTGGAAAAGCCCTGCAGAGGGCTGGGGCAGGGCAAGGTAAAACCCTGGCTGATTGGGGGAAGTGGCTGCAGCTGGGCCACACCCTAATCAGAGCCCAGCTGGCCTGTATAAAGAGGCTGGGAGCCAGGAGCTCAAGAGTCTCTCTCTGCCTTCAGAGAGAGAAGGGCCTGGCTGCAGGGCGCTAGACAGGGTAGCTGTGGTGGAGCAGGGCTAGGGAGCTCCAGCCTGGAAAGCCCCAGGCTGCGGCCTAGGAGAAGGCCAGGGGTCCTGGGGGTTGCAGAGGGCAGCCCAGGGCTAGGCCAAGGCAGCAGGTCCAAACCCAACCTTGCCGATGATGAGTGGCCTATACTGCAGTCTGCCCCAGAGAGTGGGGGCTAGTTGGTGACTGGCAGTGGCCTTATCCTGAGGTGAGGTTAGTGGGTGGGGGTTCCCCTGGGAGGGGAGACCTAGTGTGTGTGGGTATTGCCAGGGGGTAGCACCCAGAGCAAGGGGCACCGGGGGTCCTGGGAGGGACACAGAGCTAGTGCAGAGGACAAGGCGGATCACCGCCCTGCAGAGGGCGCTCCAGAGGCTGGTGAGCTAATTCCCTGGATGACCAGCAGGAGGCACCGCAGGGGTGAGTCTGGACGTCTTACAATAACCCTACAGTAAGAACCCACCAGGATCCTCCTACATATCACCGTAACATGTAGGGGCCTCAACCAAGAGACAGGCCCTGCTCCAAACAGCATAGAATCTAAATAAGTGAGAGAGGGGGAATATTGTGATCCCCATTTTGCAGCTGGAGAACTGAGGCAATATGGGTTTGGTCCAGTTCCACTGATCTCAGTGGGAATCTTACCATTGATTGCAGTGGGCTTTGGATCCAGCCTTAGGTGATTTACTCAAGATCACACGGGGAGTCTGTGGCAGAGCTGGGAACTGAGCCCAGATCCCCTGAGTCCCACTCCAGAGCCTTAAACAGAGCCCATTACGTGCCCCTTTGCCCCTGGCCCCCGCTGCCTCTGTAGCCACCTCCCCATCCAGGGCTTACTTTGTGGGGGCTGAGTAAGTCTGCTGTGAAAAATGATATTAACAAACATGCAAATATCACTTTTCACAGCAGACTTACTTATAGCTAGCAAGTCTTAAAAAAACCCCAACAACCCAAATACATACATACACACACACACACACACACACACACACACCCCCAACAAGAAAAAAGACAAGCATGTTCAAAGCACCTTATTTGTGTTTCTATTCTGTTTAGGTCCAGTAAAGAATAGAGACAACTGTGCGTTATTTTTATTATGGAGTCTGCAAAAAAACCCACCACCCTACATAGATAAATTACTATGATTTGAACATGTGTATTTGTATGTTTATTTATTTTTCCTAAAGTTAATTAAGTATTTTAGGAAAAATTGTCAAAGTGGCCACCGGCAAGAATTGGTGGCCGCACTCTGAGGCCACCAAAAAGTTTGTTGCGAGAACCCCTGCACTAGCTCATTAATCCAAGCCGCAATGGTTGGTTGCAAACACTGCTGAGGAAATGGCAATGGATTTCCAAAGGGATTTTTTTTTTAAGGAGGGAAGTATTTCTGTGGGCGTAGGGTAAGAACGCATTTTAAAATCACCTACGTTTTTGGAAGCAAAGTTGACTTGACGTTGGGCCCTTGATGCATAATACTACCCTGTGTTTCTGCAGCACCTGCCCTCTGAAGGCCTGACAGCCCGGTGCAAACGTGAATGAGCTAAGCCTCTTGACATTCCTGCGAGGTACGTAACTGGCGTTAGCTACGTGTTTTAGATGGGGAAGCTGAGGCCATGAGAGGCCTGTAGCAGGAATAGAAACTAAATCCCCTGCCTCCCAGCCCTGTGCTTTAACCCTAACACCATTTTGATTCTGAGGTTCTCCAGGGGCAGCTTTGATGTAGTGACCTGAATGCAGGGCAGAAAGTCAGGACTCCTGGGTTCTGTTTCTAGTGGTGCTGCTCACTCGCTGTGTGACCCTGAGCAAGTCATTTGACTCCCCAGTGCCTCAGTTGCTCAGTCTGTGAAAAAGATATGACAGTGCTGCTCACCGGCCTTGAGCTTGATAGTCCAATATAAATGGAAAGCAATGTTATTAATGAATGTCTGAACAGCGCTTTGACTGGTGGGATGAAGGATGCAACCGAAGTGCCAATTATTAGTAATACATTTAGCATGAAATCAGTGCAAAGTTGCTTTAAATATTCCTTTAGAAATATAGAGTAGCTGAGACTGGGGCTATTTACGAGGAGGTTTCTACCATTTCTTAGGTATTATGAGCAAATCTAAAACAAGATTAAAGCAGGAGGATAACCTGCCAGCAATGTGATTTTTAGCAGTCGCTGTCTTTTCTTTCTGGAATAGAAAACTTGCAAGTTAATGCTTAACTATGACCGTAGCTAGCTTTTCTCTCCCTGCACCCCCTCCCTTTCAGAGCCCTCTGCACTCAGTCGTAATTGGACAGCACTGTTGAGAAAAAGAAGGCAAAGTATTAATAAAAGTACAGAGGCAACTTAAAAGGCCAAATTGACTCAAGGTTCCAAAGCAAAGAACCAGAGCACAATCAATACGCTCATTTCCGTCCATGTCACTTTATGACAGCCATGAAACATAAGCACATGGCTAGAGATGGGGGAACAAAACCGAGGGGGGAATTTGATCCATGGATTTAGCTTTTCTTTCTGATGGGAAATTATCCCCAAACAGATAACTTCTGTTCATTTATCCACCATGCAGAATAGTTGATGCTAACAGATTTTGGACTATTGATTCTTTTGATTATAAACTGTTCACCACAGGTATTCACAATTCACACTGATTGGTCACCTGGATTCACAGATTTTAAGACCAGAAGGACAATGTTATCTGACCTCTTCATAGAATTTCACCCAGTAATTTCTACCCCAAGCTCATCACTTCTGGCTGAGCTAGAACATATCTTTTTGAAAGATATCCAGTCTTGATCTGAAGACTTCAAGTGATGGAGAATCCACCACATCTCTAGCTAAATTGTTCAAATGGTTAATTACCTTCACTTGAATATGTGCACCCTATTTCTAGTCTGAATTTGTCTAGTCATTGGATCTTGTTATGCTTTTATCTGCCAGACTAAAAACCCTTCACAATCAGAGGTCTTTCCTCCATGTGGGAACGCATGGTATAATTTCTGTTTCATGTCTGGGTGACCTCCACTTTATGAACAATTGTCATTCTTTTCTCAGAGGGGGGGTGAATTAGGGAAGTGAGCAGTTTAGGAACACATGCATATATGTGCACGCACACAGAAACAAGCCCGGGGAATTTCAGGAAATAGTAAACCATTTCTCTTCTCCTTTGCACAAGGAACAGCATTTGACATAGCTATCTACAGGCCCACCGATTTAAAAATAACCAGGTTCCTTCTTGCCTGAGGAAGACAGATAGTTATCAGTCAGGTTTGGTTGCCCAGCAGCCTTTACATTCCACTTCCCCTCATCATGTTCACACCAGGTCATTGCATGTGCCTGTATGTGGGTGGCCCTGTTCACGAAGGCTGCATCCAGAGCCTTATCTGTCTGATGTAGGGAATGTCTACACAGCAAAAGCTGTGAACAGGCTTAGCTGCCTGAGCTAGCTTGAATCCAGCTAGTGTGGGTAACCAGAGCAGTGAAGCCAGCACAGCACGTGCTTCCAAGCGGGCTAGCTGAGTATGTACTCAGAGTCTGTGCCAGGCTTCTACCTCCCGCGTGGAAGCCCATGCTGCACCCTCTTCACCACGGTTCCCACCCATACTAGCTGGATTCAAGCTCGCTGGGGTAGGCTAGCTCCTGCACAGCTTGTGTTGTGGTGCCAGACCCTTAACTGCTTGAACACCGAGAGGCGAGGGACCAGACCTGAACACAATTTAATGAATGAGAGCAGAGGAATTCTGAAACCATAGAAAATAAATCAATGACACATCCTCACCCACAGTATCCTGTTCCACTCTATCACCGCGGGGCTCACAGCGAGGGAAAAATAAAGTGAGTGGTTCTACTCCAAGTTCCAACCACCAGAAAAGCTCCTCCCTCGAGGGAGACCACTCAACAGATTGTGTGGTGTTCACTGATGAACATGCATGTTGGCTGGGCTCTTTGGACTTGGCGCCTCCTCAGTGGGGCTGGAGGGCATCCATGCTCGACTTCCCCTTGGGGGGGCCTGGGTGCCCTTCTGGTTTCTTGTGCGTGTCTCCTTGATTGGGGGGAAACTATTGGTGGTGTCTCCCAAGGCCAGGGCTTCCAAATGAGCCAGCACTCGGCACAGATTGTGCAGACCTTCATGAAAGGATCCTACTTGCCCTTTCTCCCACGCAGTGACATTCAGCCCACTAGCTAACAATGGTAACTCCACCTACACCCACTGAGGCGAACGGGGGCCAGAGATCGTGTCTCAGGCTCTCTCCAGATGTTGCTGCCTCAGTTGCACTCGGGTTCACATGTTCAGAGTTTTCTTTGCAACCAGGAGGGCTAGAGACTGTTACCAAAGGGACATGGGCATTCCCGAAGGATCCTGAAGAAACAGGAGGCTGGATTTTATCAGCTGGTTTTGGTACGGGGCGATTACCCTGGTAAGCAGGATGGCCGATTGAAGAGGGCTCTGCAGTGGGGTTTAGGAGCTCTCGGTTCAATTATTGGCCCTTCCACTGATCTGCTGGGTGACCTTGGGCAAGTTCCTTAGTTTCTCTGTGCCTCAGTTCCCCATCTGTTACCAAGGGACAATATCTCCCTCCCTGCCACACAGGGTGTGGTGAGGATAAAATCCTCAGGAGGGTGAGGGGCTACTCAGGTACTGTGGTGATGAGGGCCATATAAGGAGGAGCCATTCCAAACCCTGCAGCCCTAGTGGCTTTGTGGGGCATTACTTTAGTACTCTGTGGAGCAAGGGGAATAGTGAGATGCGAGAGGATGCTAAGGAAATGCTGTGTGTGGGTAGGACACTTTACCCAGTTATTAATAGATCTAATGCATCTAGAGCATCTTCTAAGGATCTCAAAGCACGTGGACAAACTGAGCTTCCAAATACCCTTGCAATTCAGGGAAGCACTAGCCTCATTTTACAGATGGGGAACCTTGCCTCAAAGAGTGGGAGTGACTTGCCCAGGGTCACCCAGCTGGTCAGTGGCAGAGCCAAGAATAGGACCCAGCTCTCCTGAGGCCCCATCCTGTGCTTTGATCACTAGATCAGGCTTCCTGCTTTCCTCTCCCAGCAGCGTCGAGAGGGGGAGCTGGGAAATCAAATACTAGGCCACAGCAGCAGCAAACATCCCAGCATAGTCTCATTGTCTTGACCATTGCTAGTAGCTGGACACTCCATGCAGGAATTACTGGGAGAACTCTATGCCCCGCGTTAATCAGCTCAGCGAGATGATCAGAATGGTCCCATCTAGCCTTAAAGTAGATGAATCATAGGATCAGTGGGTTAAATGCCTCCCTGCCCCCCTACAGCCTGTGGTCCTCAGCAGGCTCTGCCCTGGAGTAGAGCAGGCACTGCTCACATTGGCTTGCAGAATCACAGCCAGCCAGGTCCTGGGTTTCTTGCAGCAGGGGCTGATTGTACCAGCTGGGGCCTGTGTCTCGGCCCCATCCCTAGATCCTTGCTAGGGAAGGAGATGGGGGTGGCTGCGGTCTTCAGGAGGCTGCCTCTTAGCCGCACCATCAGAGCCTTAATCTGTTTGCTGTAAGTCGCAGCTGCCCGTGCGCCTGGGCCAGGAGGCGGAGGTCACTGCTGCACTTCAGGGCTGCTGGTGACATTTACTCGGTGCTGGTTTCCACCCCGCCGGGAGCGTCAGGAAGGCAGATGTGACTTTACGTGCTGCAGCCAGCGAAGCCATGAAATGTCACTGCCTGTTACGACTGCTGCTCCTCTGCGGCAGAGGCTGAGCCACGGGCAGCCAGAAATACGCCTCTGACACATGGCGGCATTGGCTGCTCCACTGATCTCAGCTGAGTCTCAGGCATCATTGCAATCCCAGCTGAGGGAACCTTTGAAGCCACTCTAGGGGGAGCTGCGTAAGGGGCTCCATACAAGGGACCCAGATTTGGGAGGCAGGGCCAAGGGACGTAGCAATTTCACTGATAGGCATTTGTAAGGCGCACACGGCGCTGGAGTAGCCGAGAGCCTCACGATCATTCAAGAGGCAGCAGGATCACCTTTAGGAGGCAGAGCCTCTGCTCCCTTCTCCTCTGAGGCTGGCTCCCCACAGCGATGGGAGCTGCTGGTAGATGACCGCTGTGCTGGGTGCTGTTCCTACATGGTGCTGAGGGGGAAGCTGCATAAGCAGGTGTGACGTGCAGCGTGAGCTGCAGGAGAGATCTGGGCTCAGCTTGATCCGCTGCAGAAGTTCACTCCGTTTCGGAGGCCTTTCACTTCCTTGTTTGCCCACCACCAGGGGAAGCCTGGGCTCTGTGAGCTGCCATGTCCCTGAGCAGGGCATCAGGAGGGGAGCAGAGAGCTGGTTCTGAGCTCAATTGTTTCTCTTTGCATGAGGGCGAGGGCCTCAGATCATGCCCAGCATTCAACGGGCCATTAGTGCAGGGCTGACGCGATGTACCTGCACCAGCTGGCTGTGCTTGGCTTGTGGGTTTCTGTGTATTTCCCTGCTGTGGTTTCCGGGTAGCCCCTGAGCTCAGCTTCCAGAGGAGTGAGCAGTAGTCTAGTCTGGGTGTGAGAAACACAAAGGATAGTGTTGCTAGGTCCATGTTTATGCCAATGGGTCTGGCTACTTGTCCAGAAGTGTCGGGCTGGAAGGGACCTCGAGAGGTCATCTAGTCCAGCCCCCTGCACTCAAGTCAGGGCTAAGTATTATCTAGATCATGCCTGGCATGTGTTTGTCTAACCTGCTCTTAAAAATCCCCAATGATGGAGATTCCACAACCTCCCTAGGCATTTTATTCCAGTGCTTAACCACCCTGACAGTTGGGAAGTTTTTCCTAATATCCAAACTAAACTGCCCTTGCTGCATTTTAAGCCCATTGCTTCTTGTCCTATCCTCAGAGGTTAAGGAGAACAATTTTTCTCCCTCCTCCTTGTAACAACCTTTTATGTCCTTGAAAACTGTTATGTCCCCCCTCAGTCTTCTCTTATCCAGACTAAACAAACCCAATTTTTTCAATCTTTTCAAGACCTTTAATAATTTTTGTTCTTCTCTGGACTTTCTCCAATTTGTCCAAATCTTTCCTGAAATGTGGCACCCAGAACTGGACACAATGCTCCAGTTGAGCCTAATCAGCGCAGAGTAGAGCGGAAGAATTACTTCTCGTGTCTTGCTTACAACACTCCTGCTGATACATCCCAGAATGTTTGCTTTTTTGCAACAGTGTTACACTGTTGACTCATTTTTAGCTTTGATCCACTCTGACCCCCAGGTTCCCTTTCCACAGTACTTCTTCCTAGGCCGTCATTTCCCATTTTGAAGGTGTGCAAGAGAAGGTTACTTACTGTAACTGGAGGTTCTTTGAGATGGGTGGTCCCTATCTGGATTCCAAACATGGGTGTGCATGCGCACCATGCGCTGGAGCCAGAACTGTTCATAGTAGTGTCCGTTGACCCGCACGTGGCGCGTCTGAGGCTTTAGGAGGCTGCTTGGGTTGATGCTGCTCCAGTTCCCTCTTACCCAGCGGTAGTAGAGCCTGGAACAGAGGGAGTGGAGGAAGGGATTGGACAGTTGGGCCCACTCCTTCCTTTATGCCCTGGAGTGGGGTGGAGGGAGGGTCAGGGCAGCGAGGACACAGGTGTAGCTCCACAAGACACTGCTGGCCAAAAAGAATCTGATCTCACCTGCATGGGGTGGACATGGTCCAAGAGTGGAATTCACTTGGACAGTCTCTTGAAGAACATTTGGATATTTATTCTTAGAAGAAACACTGTTTCTGAGCATTATCTTACCAATTGTAGTTAGAATGTGTTGGCCGACTCAGCACATGAGAATCGAATCAGAGTATGACAATGTGGCAGTATGCCCACAATTGTGGATAGGGCGGGTGCCCCTGTAATAGAACAGGCCAACATCTATTATGGTATAAACCCATTAAATCCAGATTGTACAATGTATCTGTAGATCTGCACCAGGATGCCAAGCTACATGCTCGTTGTCTGGATGGTGCCTGTTTTTTTCATAGCAACGATGGGCGGCAGGACGGTTCCATCCATCACCTGACGGCACTGGGATGACTGGCACTAGGGTCTGGTTAATGTGAATCACTCTCCAAGTTCAGCATGCCTCAGCATGGGAGTTGGGATGGCCTTGAGGGACTCTGCTGATTCCCATTCCACATTTCTGGTCTTGTTCTGGAGTGGATTCACTTAACCATTTACAACGAGAGGGTCCTCAGACACTAGGAGCATCCTGTAAACAGTAGCTCCGATTTCCATGGTGTCCCCTGCGAAGCACTGCAGGAAACACCTTTGAAGTACAGTGGGAACCAACGCAACAGACCCAGGGTATGGCAGTGAAGAGGAATACTGGTGAGAAGGTTTTGGGATGGAAGAGGCTGAGAACCTCCTGCATTTCAGTACTTCTATGGGATATTGGCAGCTGTGGTTTTATTCCCCTCAAGACGGAGAGCAAAGAAATGAGAATAGACCCATCTAGGTTAGGTGAGTATGTTTAGCTTCTCCAATGTCCTGCTGCTGTAAAGGCACAAACAAGCCAGTGGCCCCAACATGCCCTTGCGGATGTACAGCTTGAAGTCTAAAATGCCAGGACATGAGATCATGATCTGTAGGCCTGCACATGGTTGCAACACCATTAATTAGCTG
Source organism: Emys orbicularis (assembly GCF_028017835.1). Lineage (NCBI taxonomy): Eukaryota > Metazoa > Chordata > Testudines > Emydidae > Emys > Emys orbicularis. Next base: position 137,968,577 of record NC_088687.1, on the reverse strand, counting down.
ACTGTGCACGTGGCATCCTGGGTAACAATACTTCAGTTAATAGATCACTTCCCATCCCCAAAGGGCCAGAGCCTGCTAGAAACTTCAATGGATACATCACACCCTCAGGCATCCAAAAGGGGCATCAAACCCTCTGGACATTCAGTGGTGCCCCTGACTCTGAACAGCCGGGGCTCCCCAGTACTGAGCCTCCTTGACCCAGCCAGCCAAGAGGAAGCCAGCTGATACTATTCTCATGCTGAAACTTTTGACACGGGCAGGGTTTCCCCATCCTTTTCCTACTACAACCCTCTCTTCCATACTGGTAACATCCAAGGAATCCCTGCCCATCTCACTCACACGCACGTCCGTCCGGGAATGCATCACAGCATTCAGGAAGTCAAACACCATCACGCTTTTGGAAGGAGCACATTTATTTAAGAGTATAACTTACAGCTTGGCCAATGTCCCAAAATTCAGGATTTCGGTCAAAATTTATTTACAAAGTTAATAGCAGTTACTGATGTTAGGATTAATGGAGGCTGTACACTTGTGAAATCACTAGAAACCACATCTCCAGGTGCTGCAGAAGCAAATCTCCACTCTCAGAGGCTGGAGAGAGCACATTTTGCAAAAGGCAAATAATGAAACTGCACCAAAGGGATAAGAAAGGTCACTTGTCAAGGTTGCATTGGTCCATGTCACCGCAAGGGGATGATCTCTGACAAGGAGCTCATTTTAGCGCCAATCCAGAGCTTTACTCACAGTCACGTGCCAATAGTGCCCAACTGTCTAACTTTAGAAAGCATGACTCACGGAAAGAGCCCTGCCTCTCCCAGGTCAGTACACACCCCTCTCCTCTCCCATTTGACTGGCTTTGGACAGAGTGCTACGGTTGTGCAGCCAAAACAAAGGGGTATTATATTCCCCAGGGCAAATGCACATCCAGCCTTGGCAGATCTGCCAGTGTCAGGAATGGCACGTCTCCGTGCAGCAGAATTGCATGGGACCATAGGAGCACTCCCTCCACGTGACACACAGCAGGGCTACATGGTCCCCTTGTTGAGCCACTCTGGAATGGTAGAGGTGACTCTTTGCGTCAGATTTTGACCTCACCTACTCTGGTGCAAGTCAGAAGTCCACTGAAGTCAGTGGGGCCAAACCAGCATAGAACTGGTATAGGTTAGAGAACAGCCTCTCCCCCGCTTTCAGCTGTGTCTGAACCTCATGAGCAGTTAAGACTGCTGGTCACTGGGAAGCTGATTTTTCTCCCCTCCTCCCCCTTCAAGACTGAGGATCTAGGGTGCTTGAATCATCACAGCTTTTTCAACGGAGCCCTCACGTTTCATCATTTGAATGTAAAATCTCCCCCCCACCCCCCAACAGAGAAGCAATCCGGGTTGTAACGGTGTCTTACAGGGAGGGAATGGACGTCTATAGAAAAAGCATTTTAAAAAATGTTCCAACAAAATAAATACAAGATTAAAAAAATTAAAACTTCCTGTAAAAAATATCATTCAAAATGAAGGCGGCATAAAACGTTACTACCGCTACAGAAAGGAACAGCTGGGAGAAAAGGATTGGCCTGTTTTTGCAATGCTGCGATTTCTTGGAGAAACTCTGTTGAAATCGATGGCTTTACAAGCTGGGAGAGATTTAGCATAAGGTTTCTTGTTCTGGCCCATGAGGCATTTCCGAAGAGGCAGGACATGGAAGAGTATGTGCAGGACCCCAGTGTAAGAAAGCTAAGAAGGCTTGGCTAGGGGGAGGTCAATAGGCTCGGTTCTCCACTCGTTTACACTACTTTAAATCAGGAGTGACCTCAATGAGGTCAGCGTCAAGTTCATGTGAATGGAGACTCAGGGCCATTGACGAAATATGGCACTGATATAGCGGGGGGCCTGATCCTGAGACTGGCTGAGCACCCACAATTCACACCAGCTTCAGCAGGAGTTAAGGGTGCTTACCACCTTGCCGGAGGCAGATGGCCCCATGAACAACAGTCCTTTTTGTCTTCAGAATCATATCCAGTCTGTCTCTCCTGTTGGCTGCACAGAGCTACCAAAGGGCAAGCTGGATTCTGTTCCACCTATACAACAGCTAAGGTGGTCAGCTAAGTCTCCACTGCAGGATGAGAGACTTGGAGATGCTGACAGAGGCCAGAAGAATCCAGCTTGACTTTCAGATCCCATTGGGTGAAAAAAATCATCATATTTTGGCTTGCAAACGGGGCACGTTTGAGCTAAATATCATTGAAAGACAAATGGCCCCAATCTGCTCCCATTGGTGTTACCAGGAGCAGGACTTTTCAGTCTGCACAGTTACCCTCACTGCCATTGTGTGATAATTCAATGATTACAATTTGCTCCTTAGAAAGAAGGCATTTGGGAGTCAGATAGTTCTTGATGATCAGCTACAGCGGTGTAAATCAGGAGTAACTCCACGGCAGCCAATGGAGTTGCACCAGTACGAAACTGGTGGCAGTGAGAGAAGAATCAGACCCATTGGAGCATTGCCAGCATAAGACAGGGCTACATGAGATCACAATCAGGCCCACTGTGTTTTAAACTCCCTTCAAAGTTCCTATCCTGAGAAGTCTCACGGGATGGCAGATGTGGGCATAACCCCACCAACATAACTGTCCCGGTGGGGGATGGGGGAGAGAAAGTACAGTCCCTCCAGGTAAAGTGATTCCAAGATGCCAACTGTTCATAACTTTAACAAAAACGTGGCAGGTACTTTCCACATACAGGGAATTCAGACATCTCCACTGGCACACACACTCATGATCTATAGCCTCGGTAATGAGTATGTATGGGCAGGTCTGAGTGAGGACTTTCTCCCTGCTGGAATTAATCTGTGCCCAAGCCACCTTGTGCCCAACTGGTGCTTACTGGGAAGGCTGTTTGTGTCCAGTACATTCAAAAAGATGCCATCGCAGCAGCAGCTAAGTCACATTCTAGGACCTCTGGCAGAGATTCGTGCTGTGAGGGCGTACGGCTTATCTTCACAATGGGGCCCATTCCTGACATCAGTGACAACTCGCCTATTGCCTTCAATGGCAGCTGAATCATGTCCCAGAAATGTCTTTCTTTTACTGATTTAACCTTGGTTTACACTGTTCTAATTCAACTAACTAATTAATTAGAAAACAATCAAGTTTGGCAAATGATTTGGCCATGACACGGTCTGTGCATTTCTTGGGGGAGTTTTGAAGGGCACTGTGGCACAGAAGGCCTTGATGAGCTTGGTGGACAGATAAAACTGGGTCAGTTATATAGGAACTGCAGCACTTGGAAACAAGAACTTCCCCCAGGGGTATTTAATAGTGCAAGTGCTGTCACAATATCAGTATGTAAGTCTGTACCAGAATCAAAGGGCTCTGCTCTAGACAGGGCCAATATGCTGCAACATTATGGGTTGGATTCTTACTGCTTATCATGCACCCCAGCAACCCCCAACACACCCACAGACTCTCCGTGCCGAGGAGATCCAAGGTACTTGGTGAGATGCATCTGCTAGAGGATTGAATTGCACAAAGCAATGGCCGCCAAATCATACTCGGAGGGTGGGATATTCAAAGGGGCCTAAGGGAGTTAGGCGTCCATCCCACTGAAATTCAATAGTATTTGGGCACTTAACTCCCTTAGCTCTTTTGAAAACGCCAGCCTAAAGGGCCCACCAGAAAGTCCTTGCTCAGGCTGATTTCCCAGTGGTGTCAATGGAAGCTTTGCTTGAGTAAGGACTGCAGCACCACGCTCCAAGAGTAAGCTGTGTAAATAATGCGCTGGGTTCATGGATGTTTGCTGTTTTTGAAGAGGGCCTTAAGGACTTATTGGATCTCATCAACCCAAATAGCAAGAGGGATGGAGTGTGAGCCTTTGAATTTGGACTATCCCTGTTTACAGAGAGTTAAGTCATGTTAGTTAAACATACCGCTATCTACACACATACTACAGAACACTTGTGCGGATCAGCTCTCATGGATACACACACATCGACATAATTGTGTCACAGACTTACTGACAACACTACACCATGGCCATTTTTAGCTTCAGCATAGCAGTAAATTCACAGATTATTTGGAAAGACTTGATCAGCAGTACCCAGTATGGTGCTCTTCAGAGACAGAGGCCATGATATTCCAGCAGACAGTCCCCTCAGTTTACTCCACAAAGCAGTGAAGGTTGACATTTAACATTTTCACTGTCATATCTATAGAAGAATTGGGAAATCCTTTCAGAATTCATGTATAGCCTACTAACTTGGCAGACAACTACGGCCCCGATCCTGCAAACACCTATACACACACTTAGCTTTATATATGCAAGTAGTTCCATTGATTCCAGTGGGACTTCTCATGACAGTAACGTTAAGTGTGTTTGCAGGACCAAGGCTTAATGCATGGGGGACTCCTATCAATTTCAACAGGAATTCTGTGCAGGAAGTGGCTGCAAATTTGGCCCCAAAGACAGGTTTTCCAGACGAAATTCTATAGCTAAGGAAAATGGTCTCTTTGCAAATAGTCAGGGGGATACACACATACAAACCATATCCCTTACAAAGGTAAGGGATATTTCCGAGTCCTTCGAGATCTCTCAGTCCTTTCTCTCTAACCAATCCTGGGTATTAAACAATCAAATGTGATATCTGAACAGTAAAAAGCTAAACTCAGTTCCCCATACTCTTACACAGGCCTTCTGCAATAGGAACTTAACTTCTCCGCCACAAAAAGACACCAACAGATTTAGCCTTATAGACACAGCTGTCTAAAAAACCACCAATCTTGAAGGACACTTTATAAGACCCCCTCCAGTAAGAATGCAGGATTTATATTGGATTTGTGTGTTGTTAAACCCTCTTGTTTGGCATATAATATTCCCCCACTTCCCTCACACACACACCCTATGATAGATTTCACTAACGCTTGCTTCACACTGGATTGCCTATGGCTGTTTGTATCTACAATGCATCTCAGCTTTCAGACTCCGGATTTTAAAGGAAGTTGTTATTCAATTTCATCTTGTTGATTTCAGCCCAATTCTCTTGTCAAGTTGTTTTGAATTCCAATTCTGTCTCTACAAAGTGCTTGCAACCCCTTCAGCTACATGTCAACTGCAAATTTTGTGAGCCTACATTCCACTCCATGACACAAGCAGTTGGGCCATTAATACGAATATAGTGCATGTTAAATACACCAAGCCAACCTAGCTTTTTCTATCCATTATTATTGTCCTAAATAAACACAGATATATTTTACTGACATGCATGCACACATACAGTCATGAACATTGGCCCATTATTGGCCCAGACCATCCCCACCCAGGCCATCTGCAGGATCAGGTCCAAGAGGTGAATATAGCTGGACCGCTTGGTAATAGTGACAATAATATAATTAAATTTAACATCCCTGTGGCGGGGAAAACACCACAGTGGCCCAACACTGTAGCATTTAATTTCAGAAAGGGGGACTACACAAAAATGAGGAGGTTACTTAAACAGAAATTAAAAGGTACAGCGCCAAAAGTGAAATCCCTGCAAGCTGCATGGAAACTTTTTAAAGACACCATAATAGAGGCTCTACTTGAATGTATACCCCAATTTAAAAAATAGAACCAAAAAAGAGCCACCTTGGCTAAACAACAAAGTAAAAGAAGCAGCGAGAGGCAAAAAGAAAGGAGCATAAACTCGGGCAAATGAAGTGTAAAAATATAGTTAGGAAGGCCAAAAAAAGAATGTGAAGAACAGCTAGCCAAAGACTCAAAATGTAATAGCAAAAAAAAAAAAAAAAAAATTTAAGTACATCAGAAGCAAGAAGCCTGCTAAACCACCAATGGGGCCACTGGACAATCGAGATGCTAAAAGAGCACTCAAGGATAAGGCCATTGCGGAGAAACTAAATGAATTCTTTGCATCGGCCTTCACGGTTGAGGATGTGAGGGAGATTCCCAAACCTGAGCCATTCTTTTTAGGTGACAAATCTGAGGACCTGTCCCAGACTTAGGTGTCATTAGAGGAGGTTTTGGGACAAACTGATAAACTAAACAGTAAAAAGTCACCAGGACCAGATGGTATTCACCCAAGAGTTCTGAAGGAACTCAAATGTGAAATTGAAGGACTACTAACTGTCATCTGTAACCTATCATTTAAATCAGCTTCTGTACCAAATGAGTGGAGGATAGCTAATGTGATGCCAATTTTTAAAAAGGGCTCCAGAGGTGACCCGGCAATTTCAGGCCGGTAATCCTTACTTCAGAACTGGGCAAACTGCTTGAAACTATAGTAAAGAACAGAATTGCCAGACACATAGATGAACATAATTTGTTGGGGAAGAGTCAACATGGTTTTTGTAAAGGGAAATCATGCCTCACCAATCTACTAGAATTCTCTGAGGGGGTCAACAAGCATGTGGATAAGGGGGATCCAGTGGATATAATGTACTTAGATTTTCAGAAAGCCTTTGACAAGGTCCCTCACCAAAGGCTCTTAAGCAAAGTAAGCAGTCATGGGATAAGAGGGAAGGTCCTTTCATGGATTGGTAACTGGTTAAAAGATAGGAAACAAAGGGTAGGAATAAATGGTCAGTTTGCAGAATGGAGAGAGGTAAATAGTGGTGTCCCCCAGAGGTCTGTACTGGGCCCAGTCCTATTTGACATATTCATAAATGATCTGGAAAAAGGGATAAACAGTGACATGGCAAAATTTGCAGATGATACAAAACTACTCAAGATAGTTAAGTCCCAAGCAGACTGCTAAGAGCTACAAAAAATTTCTCAAAACTGGGTGACTGGGCAACAAAATGGCAGACGAAATTCAATGTTGATAAATGCAAAGTAACGCACATTGGAAAACATAATCCCAACTATGAATATAAAATGAGGGGGGGTCTACATTAGCTGTTACTACTCAAGAAAGATCTTGGAGTCATTGTGGATAGTTCTCTGAAAACATCCACTCAAACAGAATGTTGGAAATCATTAAGGGACAGATAATAAGACAGAAAATATCATATTGCCTCTATATAAACCCATGGTACGCCCAAATCTTGAACACTGCGTGCAGATGTGGTCACCCCATCTCAAAAAAGACATATTGGACTTGGAAAAGGTTCAGAAAAGGACAACAAAAATGATTAGGGTTATGGAACGGCTGCCGTATGAGGAGAAATTAATAAGACTGGGACTTTTCAGCTTGGAAAAGAGATGACTAAGGGGAGATATGATAGAGGTCTATAAAATCATGACTGGTGTGGAGAAAGTAAATAAGGAAGTGTTGTTTACTCCTTCTCATAACACAAGAACTGGGGGTCACCCAATGAAATTACTAGGCAGCAGATTTAAAACAAACAAAAGGAAGTATTTTTTCACACAACACACAGTCAACCTGTGGAACTCCTTGCTAGAGGATGTTGTGAAGGCCAAGACTATAATAGGGTTCAAAAAAGAACTAGATATATTCATGGAGGATAGATCCATCAATGGCTATTAGCCAGGATGGGCAATGATGGTGTCCCTAGCCTCTGTTTGCCAGAAGCTGGGAATGGGCGACAGGGGATGGATCACTTCATGACTGCCTGTTCTATTCATTCTCTCTGGGGCACCTGGCATTGGCCACTGTCGGAAGACAGGATACTGGGCTAGATGGACCTTTGGTCTGACCCAGTATGGCCATTATTTTCTAAAATGTAAAGTTCTCAATCCTCTTGTGGAGTTTCCTTCCTGTTCTTCCATCAGAGGAAAGATCTCCCTTGATGAGAGAAGCAAAGGATTCAGCCCCTGAGCCTTACAGATCTTGGGTGACCTGCGGGAAGACTAGTGCCTCTTCCTGGGCTCTGGGCCCCCGTGTAGTACAGCTCCAACAAAGCCATGCTGACAGGGACTGTTCCTCTTAGGTGCTGACGGTGGTGGGGTTCCACAGCATGTAGGAATGTGCTGTAACATGCAGTGCTGAGCCAGCACTCATTGCTGGTGGTGGGCTCTCTCCTCCCTTAGTGAAGGTCACCAAGCTATTGGGAGGGCTTCCTCAGGGTGCAGGCCGAGAGGAGTTTGATGGTGTAGAGGCACCATGCCTGGCCCCTAGACAGGGATCCTACTGGCCCCTATACTCACCAAGGTAAAGGAGACAATATGTGCTTACATTCCAGGACAGGACTTCCTCAGCTCTTGAAGCAGAGGGCACCTGGGTCCAGTACAAAGTAAAACCCAAACGTCAGCCTTGCTGAATGAGGCTCCATTTCTTTGGCTACAACTCCAAGGTGACTTGCCCATTGATGGGAGGTGGTGGAAAGCAGGCTTCTTATTGGGGGAAACCAAGCTCCTTTTTTGCAGGCAATATCCCTGCTGAAATAAAACCATGCGCTGAACTGGCATTGCTAGATTCTGGGGAGGACAGAGAAAGGAACAAAGCTCATGTGGCAGATGTTAGTCACATTGCTTAATGAGCGACTGGAATGTGCTCTGATACTACGGTGAAGAGGGCAGTATAAGGATCTACATAGACTAGACTAGAGGCAGCCACGATATAAGGAGCTCCCTACAGGAACATAACCGGATTAGCTAGACTGGCCCCCCAGCAGGTACATGGGTATTCAAATTCCAAGGGAGTCCACACCATATCCCCTGTTGAGAATCTATCACTGGTATTTGTTAGTAAAGATCTCATTGTGAAGCCTTAAAATAAAACTGTGAATAGCAAAAGTACCTTCGAAATAACAAGTGTGAATGGTGCTAGTGTCTCTCAAGCAAGGCTGCTGTTGCATTGATTCTTTCCCGGCTGTAGTTGAGGACCCAGAGGATCGGCTTGGCACTTGAATGCATAGGGAAGATACATTCTATTGGTTAATTCAGTAGCTGGGAAAGTCTTCTGTTTAGTCATGCATTCAAATGGCTTTGTCTCAGCCCTACTCGATCTGACCACAGAGCGTGGGCTCTGATTGTTCACTCTACTTCCTGTATTTTAGACCCCTGAAATCAAGTTGTAATTCAACTTTCATTGTAAATTAGAATAGGTCAGACATTACGCTGCATCTTCCTTTAAGAACAGTTCAACTGCCTTCTCCTCTCATCAACTACAATCTTTGAGCTCAAAACCAGGATTCATTCAAAAAAAGTCTTCAGACACACACAGAAAAGGTCTATCTAGTATTTAAAGACAGATACACTTCAGAACTCTCTTCTAGAGAGAACAATTGAGCCAAACCAACACCATATCTAGAAAGAGGAAATAAAAGCTACCCACACCCTTCCTTTTAAAAACGGCAGAAAAGTTAAGAGGTCTTAAACGTTTTAAGATTTGTCTACAATAAAAGCCACAAAACCCAGGATAAAATTTCATATTCAAAGGAAGGTTAATGGAAAACTTTTAGGAGACCATCACATGGTCCTGCAAATATTTAAGTGTAGGAGTAACTTTACTCATTTGAATAAAATTACTCAGACATGTAAATGTATAGGATTGAGGCTACATAAAACTGCAAATAATGTCATGTGGCTGTGGGAGGGCTCGGCCTGGGCAGAACAAGCCTTAAAGGGGAAAATACTTTCCATGGTTTTCAGTTAAAAGTGAGTGTTGCTACTAAGGAGAATAGGCTCCTTGCTTTAGCCATCATCTCTGCTCTGGCTGGGATGTGGTGTCTATCACTTGAAGTCTAGCTCAAGATTGGATGTCTTTCTTTAAGATCTGCTCTAGCTTAGCTACAAGTTACTGTGCGCTTGATGCCAAAATCACTGGGTGAAATTCTATGGCCTGTTCCCTTCTGGCCTTAAACATTATGGATCTATTTATTTTATTACTATCTGTGAAGTGTGATACATTCTTGGTGCCTCCTTTCCATCAAAAACCAACAAGTCCTTCTTGGTTTCAGACTAGCTCCTAGAGGACAGGTATCCATGTCACCATTCTTGGCACCAACTGGAGTTTTTAGCCCCTGATCCTGCAGGCAGGCCTGTGTATGTACGGGCCCTGACTCAGGAAAGCATCCCCATTTGGGACAGTGTGTGCTGGCTTACATGCTCTCCTGGGTCAGGGTCACGCAGAGCCCTATGACATCCACAGGACTCTGCATGGGCATAAGGGTCCAACTGCGTGGATCAGAGTGCAAAATTGAGGCCTTTGCAGGCTGTCTCTGTAGAGAGACCAACGTGAACGAGGCCTGGAGACGGAAATCTCCTCTTACACTCAGAAATGATCCCTTCAGGCAAGGAGTGAGGCAAACTGGTGGGGTATTCCGTGTGTGTGTGTGTGTGAGTGTGTGAGAGAGAGAGAGAGAGAGAGAGAGAGACAGACTATTTCTATGTGTATTTAGCTAGAGCAAGCCTACGCTCTTGGGGGATGGATCCCCAAGCCTGTTGGCACTTTCAACAGTATCACATTCAGTGTAGAAATTAAAAATAAAACCCCTCCCCCAAACAAAAGAAGCCTCCTCTAGAAGAACCTGATTTTCTGATATTTTCCCCTTGCACAACTAATCTGGGATGGAGAGGATTTACACAGTGAGTGTGTGAACTCCCCCACAGGAGGGCTGAGAAGACATCTGGTCTTCCACAATTAACTCAGGCAAACAGGGATGATACCAGAGACCTTCTCCTGGTGACTTTTATTAGTAGTGCTGACTCCCGGAATGCTGCAAGGATCAACTCCTCTATTTTAATTTTCATTTCAGTGCTAAGGAAATACAGAATTGGGCCTGTGGACCGATAGTATCCTTGGCAGAACCCCCCACCAGGCCTGATCCTGACCTCACTCCCACCAGTATGACTTGTGTGTAAATCCTCGGCTTTCATTGTAGTTATACTGGTAGGAGAGGAAAGTCTAGCCCAGCAGCTGCTAAAGGACCATTCATAGGGTGTGGAGGGAAGGAAGAGATGTATCGGGGAGCTGATCGCACTTGATGTCTGAGGGACAATCAATGGCTGGCTGAAGTTTGGATTGTTATGGTGCCACATCCTCTCTCCAAACCATGGCACCAGCACTTAGAAGAGACCTACTGAAAGGAAGGCCCCTCCTCACTCTCTTTCCCTCAGTCCTTCTGACCACAGAAATGGAAAGGAGTAAAATTAAACACATTTCTTGGCCATGGAGGCTCTGATATGTTGACAGCCAGCAAGCACATGGCCCTCCTGCCTCCAAGCATAAAGGAAACAGGGTCGGGCAACCCATAACTGACATGGGCCAACAAACACCCTTGGCAATTGTAAGACAAGCATGAAGTAAACACGGCTCTCATGGCAGAACACAGTCCAAGCCCTTGTCTACAGAGGGGATTTGCCCCAGCTGCAGCCATTGGTGGAGCTGTGCCCGTGCACACTCCCCATGTAGACAGGCAAAGCTGCAAGAAGCCATGATTTGCACAAGTGTAGCTTAACCCCAGTTTCAGGCAGAGGTACAAACAGTGACTTTTAGAGGCTTTGCCTGTCTACACTAAGCATTTGTGCTGGTGAAGCTACACCACTTGCTGGACACCAATGGCTGAAACTCCCAGAGTACACAAGGCTAGAGTGAAACATTTGGCTTTGCCTAGAGAGAGAGAGAGAGAGAGAGAGAGAGAGAGAGAATATGAATCTTAATACTAACAACAACAAAGCTGCTACTGTTCACTGATGAACACAGATGGACAGACAGAGCCAGAGGATTTCAATGGCCTTTGTTCATTGCAGGAGCAGGTAAGGCCATCCACTTATGTGACTGCACCTGTAGTTCAGCTAGACATCTAAATGACCTACCGTGCTGCCTGCCAATAACTGCCAGACAAGGCTGTGACTGAGAGGCAGATAAAACCAATCTGAAATCTGGCACACATACAGGGACCTTTCCTTTAGGGAGCAAAAATCCTTTTTTTTCCTGGTTGAAATCCCAACTGTTGCTGCCACTTACAAGTCCATTACCATTTTCAGTTGGCGACGCAGAGTTATTTAGTCCCGGAGAAAGAAACTTTTGCTTTTTCTCTTTTTATACAAAAACTAGGATATATACAGAATAAGCTTTTTTCTTTCTTTCTTCCTTTCTTTCTTTCAAGAGCAGAACAGCAGGAAAATGTGAAACCATTTCCCCACAGGTTTGGAAAAGCTTGTGCTTTTAGATGAGATCCGGAATACTATTATTTTTTAAAAGGCTTTACTCCCTCAGGGAAAAAAAAAAAAGATTTACAAACAAAACAACAGCCTATATCAACTCTCCAGCAGAGAGATGGATTGACAATATTAATCCAAACATCACGCTATTTAATTCCCCAATAAAACATTGGAAAAAAAGGAGCCAACAGTATCCGCGCTAACACTTTTGCTACATATAAAATCTCCAGCTAATATGAAGCCTATGGTACCAATCTCTAAAACAGTTAAGATATATACACATATTTTGGGGGGTATATTAACAAACAGAATATTACAAAATATTAAAGAAGGCAACTCTTCTGTCATTTGTTTCTTTTTGTTTTGTTTTTTCACTTGAAGTTGGCGTAGTCTGAGAAGGCGTCAATGTATTCCTGCACCACCTTGTAGCAGAATTCGTACTGTTCCTGTGATGTTTGGGAGAGGAAAAGCACAGCATTAGATGAGGAAAGGTACTTTGCACTTATGGCATGTGTTATGAAGGGGTCAGGCTAGATAATCACAGTGGTCCCTTCCTGTCTTGTATCAAAACAATTTCAACCGCATATCTCAGAGTACGTTACAAGAGAAGGGTGAAGCACCATTATTCCCATCGTACAGATGGGCAAAACTGAGTCATGAAGAGCATCCACAGCTCAGCAGAAGCTACGGATGTTTGGCACTTCTGTCTGTAAGTAACTTCCCGTGGTGAAAAAGAAAGTCAGTGGTAGTGTCTGGAACAGAATCAGGTCTCCTTATTCCTAGCACAGTTCTCCCTTCCTGTAGAACTCAGGTTGTTAGGAGGAAGGGGGTCGGGGAGAGAATCCTCCTTCTCCCCACCATTAGGATTATTTTAACTAGGGAAATTTCCACTCAAAAAACTTGGTTGAGAGGAAGGAAAATTTGCAGGCACATCTCAACTGAGATCTGTTAAGGCATGAAGGGAGCTAGGTAGTGAAGACGCAATAACTCGTGCCTACCAGTGTCTGCACCATATGCGGCCTCTGTAATCTTAAACTCTTCACTGTCTGAAAGACATCCAGAATCCCCTCGGCTTTAACCCTTTCCAGGACAGTGCTCAGTGCACAGAAGGTTCCTGTTCTTCCTGCCCCGGCACTGGTAAAGAGACAAACAGAAGAGCACAGAAAAAGTGAACATCAGTACAGAGCACATTCATTTGGCTGCATGGATGCTCCAACTCAGGCAGTGGGAGGGAAATGCTGGGGAACGTGAACATCTTGAACAGTCTCCTTTGTGCTTTCTAGTTTAACCACCATTTATAGACAGTTGTTTTCATGTGAAGCATCCCATCGGACTAACTATCCATTGTTCCCTCCTGTCTTGGGCACCAGCTCATGTCTGGCCAGAATTAGGAGGTCAAACAGCTAGTCAGATGGTGAAGAAGGTTTGGACATCCTATGACATGAGCTGAGTGGTCTCAGACCAGTTCCCAATTTCTCCACATCAAAACCCCCCACAAACTCAATTGTCCCTGATATAGGAGGAAGAGATGCCAAGGACAGAATGGGGCCTGGTGACAGAATTATTCCCGGACCCTTCCAGCTCCAGGTTGAGGCACATTGGCTGGGGCAGCGTGAGGGAACCTTGCACCACAGCTGTCTGTGCTGCTCCTGATCAGTGGGCTGAGGACGTTGGTCACCAGCCCAGTCCCTTTCACTGGCTTGCAGATCTATCAAAGTTACCCAAGACCAGAGCAATGCTGTGTCCAGTCCCTTGCCCTGACGGGGCTGTACCTGCAGTGCACAGTGATTGGATGGTTCCCAGACTGCTGCTGTTGTTTCTGCACAGCTGCAATGATATTGATCATTCCTTTCCCATCACTAGGGATTCCAACTTCCGGCCAGCCATGGAAATGGAACTGTCGAATCTGCCGGCTCTTGTTTTCCTTGCGGGAGAAAAACAATGACAACGTCGCTCCACTGGACCAACCTAAGTCTAGGTGCATAGCTGGAAACAGACTGTTGCAAGGGCTTGGGAAGAAAGGTTAGAAGAGAATGATCAGAAGGGCAGTGGCAGCCGATGCCCAATAGGACCAGTGGCAGTGTGCCAGGGAGTCGGTTGGTGGGGGTGCCCTGGGGGACAAAGTTGGGAACTGGAAACCAGGGAGGGTTTGGGTGGCCCAGGAGGGAGCCAGCAGAGGAAAGAGTATGGGCTGGATGGCAGCAGGGAGGTGGGGGGCAGGGAGCGGATAACAGTTTCTGGTGGGGGAAGGGAACCCCGCAGTGGGGGAGGCATGACCAGAAGTCAGTGGGAGAGGAGGGTTAACAACGGAGAAGGGGATAGGACAGCAGTGTGCAGGGAGTGGGGTGAACAGGGAGGGAACTGACAGTGGAGGTGTCATTTTGGGGTGATTGTGGAAGGGTATGGAAGCTGAGGAGGGGCCAGGGGAAAGGGGGAGAATCAGCATTTGGGACAGGGCTGCAGGAGCAAGGGGAAGCAGGGCACCTATAGACAGAACCAGGGGTTAACTACAGCAAGTGCCCAGAGATCCCACAGCTGCCTTCCATGGTGAGGGAGAGAGACTCCTACCCTGGTGTTTGTTACTAGCAGGTCCCGCACTGTGTAGCTCTCACATTCCTCCTCTTTTTTCAGCTCCATGGTGATGTCTCCATAGGACACAGAGCCATCAGAAGGCCAGTACTGGGCACATTTCTCCTGAGAAAGCATGAGGTGACGAGGTGAGAAACCTTCATGTGGCAGCGTGAAATCCCCTCCTCCCCATCCTGGCCTGAGGGGTCTGTTACGAGAAGGCCTCGGTAGGCCAGCCGTGGGACTCAGAGGTTTAGAGGGGAATTAGGATGCTGCTCTCTAGCTTTGTGCATGAGTGATGTTGCTCTCCATTGGCCAGCACCCAGACAGTAACTAGTGAGTGGCCATTTAGCTCAAGAGGTGTTTTGGGAGCGGAATGTCTTGGGTCCTTGTCCCATCTCCTCACGTCTGAAATTTATACTGCGTCTATAAGCACGTGGATTCTTTGGGGGTAAAACTAGAAGTCGGGCTGCAGCACGAGGTTCTCCAGAGAAGGTTGGGTGCGTGCGAGTTAAATAGTTACATAATTTGGGATGTGTTGGGAACAAGTAATAGGGCCGTCAAAGGGCTGTAGGGTCTTGCATTGATTTTTCCTACCAGTGGTGGAGTCATAATGATGTTGCTTTCCCACCAGCTGCAGGATTAGTTAATCCCAGGCACTTACCTGGCCTCTCTCTTCCAGCTCTGTTAACATAACTATAGAGCAGGATTTCCACTCCCAGATCATCCTCCAGAAATCCTCTATTGTGTGCTGGAGAGGTCCCTGGCTAGCAATGTATGAGTCCTTCTGGCGATAACCCTGCAATTTCAAGCCATAGTTGTTGGGGCGGCAGAACTGATGCAGACTGGAAATCACCCCAGTGCCGTCAGCATCTGCAGCAGCAGCAGTGTTACCTGACACAGAGCTATGCTGCAATGAACTCCCTCACAGCCACTTTGAAAAGTTCATCCACAAAGAGATTACTATCAGATGGTGCAGAGCATATGGACAAGAAGTGTGAAGGGTTGGTGACAGTGGGCACGTGGGGAACTGGGTGGGAACTCACTGGGAGAGTTCTGTGAGTGGATCAAAGGCTCCAAAGCACAGCTCATATGAAACCAATGTGTTTGGTTTCAGGAGGAAACCGCACCAAAGCTCAGTCTCCCCCATTTCTCTCCCCACACCAACCAGAACCTGAAATCCCTTCCTGGTGGCAGTTGAAAAACTTGGTCCTTGTTTGCCCAAGGCTTGTGAACTTGGCTGTCTTCTGCACAGGCAGGGAAGGGGATCAGTGCTGCAACAAACCTTTTTCATCTCTAACTTCTATGATCCCGTTTCCTTTTCATTCAGAAGTTGGACGCTTGAACAACTTCTTGTACAAAATTACTTGGTGTAGATCTTCTGCTGTGTAGCACATGGTTTTTTATCCTTTTCACGGCAGATAGAATCACAAGAGTTAGAGACAGAAATGGCCCTTTATACCCTCCCTGCCAGTACAGGGTCAGACAGGGGGTGCAGATCTGTTTTAAATGTCCCAGGTGATGAGGCTTCCACCACAGGGAGACTGTTCCACAGGGCAATACATCACATTCCAATCTCCCCTATTATGACATAAACCCATCACTCTGGCTTATCCCCAGTATATCACGTAAGTAACTGCTTTCCCCTTCTGGCACCTACACCCTTGACGTATTTGGAGGCTGCCCTTTCATCCCATGATCCAAATGTAAAAAGTCAAGATGGCAGCATCTCTTGCTCTGCCAAGGCTCTGCCATCACTCATCTCCGCTCTATCAGCTCTGTTATGCCTCAATGTGCTGCTTCAGTCATGCTCCATGGTGAGGACTCACACTACAGGCCATTACTTAGACATAGTCAAAACATTCTCCCTTCCTGGGGAGCCTTGTTTTTTAGCATTGATTCTGACCCCAAAGTAGCTTTAATTCCAATGCATTCAGCCTTCCCAGGCCCACCTTTCAGCTATGACTCATCACAGGCACATCATTGAGCTTAGCTATCCAATCACTCTGCCCTACACAGGGTGGTCCAGTAAATTAGTGGGTAACACAAAGGAAACAGACGATCAAGAGTCTTGTACATGTTACATAAAGAGCCTTACAGCATGTCAAGCATGTGCCTCTCTTGTGTTGGGCAGCGCGTCTCCTTTTGGGTCTTTGCCACGCATTGTAAGTGGCCCATGTTGCTTATTTGGCTCTTGAAGAATTGAGAGCTGTAACCCATGGTACGAAGAGCCAGAGATCAGGTTTCCAGCTTTCTGCACCACACAATGGTCCTATTTCTCATGTACCTTCCACCCATGGATCTCAAACTGCCTGACAAACCCTCACTAAGCCTCCCAGCCTCATTGTGAGGCGGGTGTTCCTGTCCTCATTTTGCAGGTGGGGGAAGATTGAGGCATATAGAGGTCGACAGGAATGCGGGGCAGGGTCTGTGGTCCTGACTCACTCAGTCCCAACAGTGGTAGGAAGAGAGCCTGGCTCCTGCAGACCTTAGGAAGGCTGCAGGCGGATGTGGAATGGACTGCACAGGGGACTTGGAGGAATCAAATTGGCATCCTCTTCCTGTGGACCTACCCAGGTCTGCATGAAAGAGAACCCCACCCAGCCTCAGGGGGCTAACTGGGGACACTCAAAGTCCCTAGGAGCCTTGGTAGGTCTGCCAGTCCTTAGCGAGCTTGTCAGGGGGCTGATGAGGCTTTTGGTAGAAATGTGTCTTTATTATAGTAAGAAGCCTTCACGGTGATGCAGTGACATCAAATCTGAGCTCTGTCTCTGCACAGTAAGGGGCTACAGACTTAGGTCTTGTCTACAAAAGAAAATGGTTCCGATTTAACTACACTGCTTTAGAAACCGCTGTAGTAAACAGCTGCTGGTCACTTGTGTGAACACTCAGATTCTAGTTTAGAAGTGTCCACACAAGGGGATGACACCAAATTAACTAACTCAGTGTCTAACGCAATGGAGTTAAATCAGGACCAGACCTGACTGCGTCTGTAGAGGAAAGCTCCCGTCTCCAGCCAGGTTGTGCTTGGCTAAGCACAGCCAACAATCCACAGTGATGGTCAAAATTAAAAAGTTGAGGTCTTTGGAAATTAGGTTTTAGTCAGCTAAATATTGGTCCTGGGCACTGGCTCACTGCCAGGGCTGCCAAACAAACTCAAGAGGTTTTTCTCCTCTTTGCAGTTTTTGTTTTTGCTACAGAGAGGCAAAAAACCACCACCACGAAATGACCAAAACATCAGAAGCCTCTTTGGACCGCGGAGAACACCCGCTTTTAGGATGTCATAATTCAGGAACCCCTTGTTTGAGTCAGTTCAAATTTTGTAGAAAAATTTTACCCTGGGCCCAGACCTAACCTACCAGTTTTAACGATGTAGCTTTTACTGTGAATTTTAAGCAGAGAGGAGCAAAACCAGGCCTACACTGCAATCTCCAGTACAAGGTGACAACTGCTGTTCCACAACCAAGAAACATTGGTTGACAGTCAAAGTTTCTGTTGTTCTTTTTCATCAGAGTTTGCAGTGAGAACACAAAGATGCTTAGTCATGTGGAGCGTGTCAGTCAAGCAAAGTTCAGTAGAGGCAGGAAATTGAATTCTCAACAAAGCTGCCTACACCGCATCAAGGGCTTTCTGACCTAGATTCATGACAAACAAACAGGGCTGGGATGCCAGGAGGACTGCTTATACTGCGCTCTGTTTGAAACAGATAGAGTCAGAATGTAATGACAGATCAGCATAGCGGGACTCACCCGTTATGGATGATACTCATTAGAAAATTACACTGCAGGGGGATAGATAGCTCAGGGCGTTATGAATGTGATACAGTGCCTTTCCCCTCTCGGTCACGGGTTCGAATCTAGCCCAGGACAATCATAATCAAAAATGACTTGCCTTTGGGAGCAACTGTCATCTGGGGGATAGAGACAGGATTGGGTGTCAAAAGACCCGGGTCCTATAGCACTTACTCACTGTTGGGTGGATTGCGTGTAGATGAATGCTAATGAGAGGCTTCCCGTTGACACCAACAGGACTACCTGTCAGCAAGGACTGTGCGATCTAGCCCTTGGTGAGTAGATCACTTAACCTCTTTGCCTCATTTACTCCAGTCTGAGGATAATGAGGTTGATCTGCTTTTGTCAAGGGCTTTGAGAGCTGTGTATTATTATTACATTGCATTGTCTGGTGGATGTTCAGTGGCCAAATGAAAGGAGCTGGTAGTCCCTGTTCTATGCCTAGCAGACAGTTATCCACATCATTAGAGTCACTATCAAACTTGTTGGGGGGCTCAGTGGAGGACCCTAACGGGGCTGAAATCACCCTGAGATGTGTCTCTTCAGGTCATGGTGGGGCAGGATGGAAGCTCACGCTGCTTCTGCCTGAGCTGTACATGTTATCAGGATAAACAGGGGACTCCAGTCCCCAGTCAGCCTAGCACCTTCCATCAGCTCTAAATACAATAAAAAACCCCCAACACACTAAAAAGCAAGCATTTCAAGACTAGGCCCATCCTGGCTATGTTTGAGGTGGAGGATTATTGGCTGCAGGTTGTTAGAGTATGAACAGGAAACAAGAACTTACATCAATAAAGGACGCATTGACATAGTCGGTGTTCTCTTCACCTCTCTTCACTGGAATGATCACTCGATTGAACTCATCTAAAATAGAAGCCAGACAAGCAGGTTGGAGTTTTGGGGAATACTTTCAAAACACAGACACTTGCTACTCAGGCATCAACCTTAGGATGCCCAAGGGTGCCATCAGATTGAGACAACTGAGATGAAGGATGGCTCGGTGAACAGGGAGCTAGCCTGGGACTTGGGAGACCTCCATTCAGTTCCATGCTGTATCCCAGACTCCCTGTGTGACCCTGGGCAAGCCACTTAATTTCTCTGTACCTCAGTTCCCATCTACACATTGGAGATAACAGCATTTTCGTACCTCACAGGTGTGTTGTGTGGATACATTCATTAAAGATTGTGGGGGGCTCAGATAATGGATAGTAATGGGGACCCTGGGGCTCTTGGACAGATAAATCATAGTGTTAACGACACACTAAAGCAGAGTGAGAAGTGTTTGTGCCTTGGGCGAAACTATTTAGGAATAGAGCTGGTCAAATTTTCACTGGAAAAAAAAAATGAATAGTGGTACTCAAATTCTGAAATATCAAAATTTCTCATGAACCAGAAATCCCAAATGTTGACCAGCTCTGTTCCTAAACCATACTGGGAATGGACATTGTCCAGCATGGTCTGCCTCCTTTAGCATGAACACAGCAAATATTCACCCATTTGCCATCTCAGTTCAAGATAGCACTTTCCCCCAGTGACTACCATCTTAATTCTTTTAAATGAAAGTTGAGGTTAAGTCTTGAGCCTTCATGGTTGCAACCTGAAATGTGAATCCAGGAACCAATGCAGTGCTGTCTACACAGCAGTTTGAACCACTCCTTTTCAGACCAATGGGGTGTTGACTCTGAAGCCCAATGATGACAATTTAAAAGTCAGAACTGCTAACTATTTCATGGATCAAAGATTGGAAGGAGAGAGACCATGGAATTCCAGCAGAGTCTGCTAAGGGTGACTTGTCATTTTGGTGTCAACAGAGGGTGGGGCTTAGGAGAGTACTAGTGTTTATTTCCCCCCAATCTGAACCCTCACATATCAGTATCTAGGCACTGTAGAATAATTGCTTGCAAGCACATGGAGCACGGTTGGCACAGCCAAAATTCACATGGCCTAAATCATTAGTATTATTAATTTGTATTGCAGTAGCATCGAGGATCACGGATCAGTGCTAGACACTGCACAGATAACTAACAAAGACAGTCCCTTGTCCCAGACAACTATCAGATGGAACGCAACAGGTGGATAAGACGGAAAAAAAAA
Organism: Emys orbicularis; assembly: GCF_028017835.1. Classification (NCBI taxonomy): domain Eukaryota; kingdom Metazoa; phylum Chordata; order Testudines; family Emydidae; genus Emys; species Emys orbicularis. The sequence continues at coordinate 137,948,077 of NC_088687.1, read as the reverse complement.
TCTGCATGACGTGTTGCATGGCTCTGGCTCTTCATCTTCCTACTTCTACACATGGGCACCAGTGATACTGCCAAGAATGACCTTAAGCGGGTCACTTCAGACTACATGGCTCTGGGAAGAAGGATAAAGGAGTTTGAGGTGCAAGTCGTGTTCTCGTCCATCCTCCCTGTTGAAGGAAAAGGCCCAAGTAGGGACCATCGAATTGTGGAAGTAAATGCGTGGTTATGCAGGTGGTGTCAGAGAGAGGGCTTTGGATCTTTGACCATGGGATGTTGTTCCAGGAAGAAGGATCGCTAGGAGGAGATGGGATCCACCTAACGAAGAGAGGGAAGAGCATCTTCGCAGGCAAGCTTGCTAATCTAGTGAGGAGGGCTTTAAACTAGGTTCGCCGCGAGATGGAGACCTAAGCCCTGAGGTAAGTGGGGAAGTGGGATACCTGGAGGAGACACAAGGAGGAGGGTGCAACAGGGGAGGCCTCCTGAATCGTACTGAAAAGGTAGGCCAATCGGCTAGTTATCTTAGGTGCCTTCACACGAACACAAGAAGCCTGGGAAACAAGCAGGAAGAATTGTAAGTCTTGGCACAGTCAAGGAACTATGATGCGATTGGAATAAGAGACTTGGTGGGGTAACTCACATGACTGGAGCACTGTCATGGATGGGTATAAACTGTTCAGGAAGGACACGCGGGGGAGAAAAGGTGGAGGAGTTGTACTGTATGTAAGAGAGCAGTATGATTGCTCAGAGCTCCAGCATGAAACTGGAGAAAAGCATGTTGAGAGTCTTTGGGTTAAGTTTAGAGGCGAGAGCAACAAGGGTGATGTCGTGGTGGGCATCTGCTATAGACCACCAGACCAAGAGGATGAGGTAGATGAGGCTCTCTTTGGACAACTAACAGAAGTTTCCAGATCACAGGCCCTGGTTCTCATGGGGGACTTCAATCACCCTGACATCTGCTGGGAGAGCAATACAGCAGTGCACAGACAATCCAGGAAGTTACTGGAGAGTGTTGGGGACAACTTCCTGGTGCAAGTGCTGGAGGAACCAACTAAGGGCTGTGCTCCTCTTGACCTGCTGCTCACAAACAGGGAAGAATTGGTAGGGGAAGTAGAAGTGGGTGGCAACCTGGGCAGCAGTGACCACGAGATGGTCGAGTTCAAGATCCTGACAAAAGAAAGGAGAGCAGCAGAATACAGACCCTGGACTTCAGAAAAGCAGACTGACTCCCTCAAGGAACTGATGGGCAGGATCCCCTGGGAGGCTAATATGAGGGGGGAAAGGAGTCCAGGAGAGCTGTCTTTATTTTAAAGAAGCCTTATTGAGGGTGCAGGAACAAACCATCCTGATATGCAGAAAATAACAAATATGGCAGGTGACCAGCTTGGCTTAACAGTGAAATCTTCGGTGAGCTTAAACACAAAAAGGAAGCTTACAAGAAGTGGAAACTTGGAGAGATGACTAGGGAGGAGTACAAAAATATTGCTCAAGCATGCAGGGGTATAATCAGGAAGGCCAAAGCACAATTGGAGTTGCAGCTAATAAAGGATGTGAAGGGTAACAAGAAGGGTTTCTACAGGTATGTTAACAACAAGAAGGTGGTCAGGGAAAGCGTGAGCCCCTTACTGAATGGGGGAGGCAACCTAGTGACAGTTGATGTGGAAAAAGCTGAAGTATTCAATGCTTTTTTTTGCCTCAGTCTTCACAGACAAGGTCAGCTCCCAGACTGCTGCACGGGGCAGCACAGTATAGGGAGGATGTGAGCAGCCCTCAGTGGTGAAAGAACACGTTAAGGACTATTTAGAAAAGATGGACATGCACAAGTCCATGGGGCCGGATGCAATGCATCCGAGGGTGCTGAGGGAGTTGGCTGATGTGATTGCAGAGCCATTGGCCATTATGTTTGAAAACTTGTGATGATCGGGTGAGGTCCTCGACGATTGGAAAAAGGCAAATAGTGCCCATCTTTAAAAAAGGGAAGGAGAACCCGGGGAACTACAGACCAGTCAGCCTCATCTCAATCCCTGGCAAAATCATGGAGCAGGTCCTCAAAGAATCCATTTTGAAGCACTTGGAGGAGAGGAAGACGATCAGGAACTGTCAACATGGATTCACCAAGGGCAAGTCATGCCTGACCAACCTGATTGCCTTCTACGATGAGATAACTGGCTCTACAGATATGGGGGAAAGCGGTGGATGTGATATACCTTGACTTTAGCAAAGTTTTTGATACAGTCTCTCTCAGTATTCTTGCTAGCAAGTTAAAGTAGTATGGACTGGATGAATGGACTATAAGGTAAATAGAAAGCTGGCTAGATCATTGGGCTCAACGGGTAGTGATCAACGGCTCGATCTCTAGTTGGCAGCCAGTATCAAGCGGAGTGCTCCAGGGGTTGGTCTTGGGGCCGGTTTTATTCAACATCTTTATTAATGATCTGGATGATGGGATGGATTGCACCCTCAGCAAGTTCACAGATGACACTAAGCTGGGGGGAGAGGTAGATATGCTGGAGGGTAGGGATAGGGTCCAGAGTGACCTAGACAAATTGGAGGACTTGGCCAAAGAACCTCATCAGATTTCTAACAAGGACAAGTGCAGAGTTCTGCACTTAGGACAGAAGAAGCCCATGCACTGCTATAGGCTGGGGACCGACTGGCTAAGCGGTAGTTCTGCAGAAAGGGACCTGGGGATTACAGTGGATGAGAAGCTGGATATGAGCCAAAGGTGTGCCCTTGTTGCCAAGGCGGCTAATGGCATATTGGCTTCATTAGTAGAAGCATTACCAGGAAATTGAGGGAAGTGATTGTTCCCCTCTATTCGGCATTGGTGAGGCCACATCTGGAGTACTGCATCCAGTTTTGGGCCCCCCACTACAGAAAGGATGTGGACAAATTGGAGAGTCCAGCGGAAAGCAACAAAAATGATTAGGGGGCTGGGGCACACGACTTATGAAGAGAGGCTGAGGGAACTGGGCTTATTTATTCTGCAGAAGAGAAGAGTGATGGGGGATTTGATAGCAGCCTTCAACTACCTGAAGGGGGGTTACAAAGAGCATGGAGCTCGGCTGTTCTCAGTGGTGGTAGATGACAGAACAAGGAGCAATGGTCTCAAGTTGCAGTTGGGGAGGCCTAGGTTGGATATTTGGAAAACTATTTCACTAGGAGGGTGGTGAAGCACTGGAATGGGTTACCTAGGGAGGTGGTGAAATCTCCTTCCTTAGAGGTTTTGAAGGTCAGGCTCGACAAAGCCCTGGCTGGGATGATTTAGTTGGGGTTGGCCCTGCTTTGAGCAGGGGGTTGGACTAGATGGCATCCTGAGGTCTCTTCCAATCCTAATCTTCTATGATTCAATGATCTCCTGGGCAGGCTACTTTGTACTGTGCAGTTAGTCATCTCTTCTAGTCTGCATGCTGCTGCCCAGCTTCTCCCAAACACAAAGAAGCGTGGGCACATGGCCTGCCACAGAGTAAGCTGGCCCTAACAGCCAGGCTTCGCCCATCTCCCCAGGTGGAGGGAATGAATACAGAGGTCACGTGATCAAAACATACGACTCAGAACCAGTTATACTAGAAGATGTAAAAGGCAGCGTGAACTCAGTGAGGGAGAGTTTGAAGAGAGACTCAAAGGAGCAGAAGAGCTGCTCTGTACAGAGTTACAGGCCCCTTAGCTTCCAGGCAAGGGGTCGGGGGCTGGAGAGTGGGGAGCCAGCCTGCTAGAGGAAAGCCTTGGCAGGGACATGTCTAAGAGCCCTCCACCAAGGGTGTGAACCAGCAAGGAAGGCTGGGGGAAGTTTTCAACTTTTTTAATAAATCAGACTCCCAAAAGGGGAGAATTATTGAGAAAACACCTGCAGTGTGAAGTTTTCTAAACTGGAGAAGAAGGGGAAACCGAGGCAAGGGCAGGGCCCAAAGCCAGACTGGGTAAGCCCAGCTACAGCCTCAATGCTCAGATGCCTCCACTGGCTCCCCATTCATTTCAGGATCCACTTCAAATTTACCTCATTTGTTTTCAAAGCCTTCCATCTTATGCTGACCACTCTGCTCCCTCCACTCACAGTGGATCCTCCCCATCCCCTTCACAAACTACTGTTGGTGCGAGAGCCACCTTCTCCGCAGCTGCTGATGCCTCCCAAATGACTCACCCTCTATATTTATTCATTTGTCCCCTGAGCGTGTCTTTGCCCTGGGCAGGATGGAAGAAAAACTCACATGGAATTATTTGAAGCACCCTGTTTTTCTTCATGTTTGCCGGCAAGTTGCCTGTTCTCATCTTGTCATTCTGGATTTTGATTGAAGTTAGTTTCTGCATGGGGGACAATAAAATCAACCTACAACTTTCAAATGACCAAAAGAAGCCAAGACCATAACAGTCAAAACGCCCCACACCAATCGCCCCAAGCCTGCACGCCTGCCCAGGCCCTGTGCCAGTCCGAGCCAACTGCCCAGTCTGAGTGAACTGCCTCAAGCCAGCAGTTCCCAGCCACTGGGATATGCACCAGCAGAGGGAGCTCACGCTTTCACCATTGTTACTCTAGGCCATCCCTCCTCTCCTTTAAATAATGAGCCTTGAGGCGGGTCTCTGCATGATGCCACAGCCTGTGTCTCATCGTATGCAGCTGTGCACACTATATTCTGCAATGGAGCTGTCAGAGCTACGATCCCCCTCTGTACTCTCATAAGGATGGTCAGGAGACTTGGCTCAATTCCTGGCTCTGCCAAAGATTCCCAATGTGGCCTTGGGCCAGTCACTTCATCTCTGTGTGCCCCAGAGGCCCATCTGTCAGACAGGGATAGTAACAGTTCCCTAGTGCTGATCTCTGCAAGACACAGACACTGACACTACAGCAATGGGGGCCATAAAAGTGGCTAGACAGAGAGAACCCACTCTACTGTACCCAGTCCCCAGCCCTGCCTCCTCCTGTTAAGTCCTGACTGTTGAGCTGGGAACCAGCAGTGGGAAGGCAGGGGGCACAAGGAGCTCATGTCAAGAATCAGAGTGCGCTTTGGCTTTGAAGGACTCCCTCGTGTCAGGAGTCCCAGGCCACGCTTCTCAGCTGACAGCTGCTTTCCCTAATCTTTGGGCTAGCATTCCCCTACAGGACTCCTCCAAACCCTCAAACCAGCTGGCTTCCAGGTGTCACTTACAGAGAAACTGCACTGGTTACTACAAACACACTCCAGTGAAATGTTCCTGCTGGGGGAACTAAGGGCCCCCTTGTATTAGATATTTAAGGAACAAACAGATCATCCAGCCTCTTCATGCCAGTGGAGGGCTGTTCCCTCTGCAGGCACTGCCTAGCATTTTGTCGAGTCTGGCTGTCACTCTCCCTGGAGAACCTGCTGGCTCAGGATGGGATTGGATACAACTTTCATGAGACACCTGGTCCTGGTTTCTCTTTACAAGGGCACTGAGCCAGCATGGTTTTGGCAAACCCACCTTGAACTCCTCCTCTAGCCCGTTGCTGCTGGTCCCGGGCACTTTGTTGTAGATTTTCTGGACGTGGGTCTCTAGCGAGGTCACTTCTAGCTCTGTGTCTCCATACAGATAGTGCTCCAGAAGTGCTTGGTATATAAACACATATTGCATCTGAAAGGGAAGGGAGAGGTTACAGGGAGAGATGGCAGCTTCCGTACCATGCTCTGAACCCATTCAGCTCTCTGTCTTTAGACTGAGCGCACTCTAGGAGAGCGTGTGTGGAAAGGGTGGAACCCAAAGTCCAGGCACCAACATCAGCACAACCACATATTAAAGTCAATGGGAACTTTCCCCCCATCTGGGAGAGGATCAAACTCTTATAACATGTTCTCAGTGACCAGGTACAGGGCGGGGCCATGGGCTGGCAGATCAGGAGATGCTCATGGCTGAAGGAAACAGGGTGGGGGAACAAGGGCAGACCTGGTATGCATAGAACAATGAAGAGTGGCTCAGAGAGGAAGCTCCTGGCTGCCTGGAGAGCACTGGTGTTCACACGCAGGCTCAGCTGGAGCAACAGGACTTCCCCTGTCCATGGAGAATGGGAAAGGCCACATGCTCTGTTTAAAAGGCTGAGCATGGTTGCTGCTACCGAATGTCCAGAGCTGGACTTCCAAACACTGATGCATCCCGAAGCAGAGGCTACTTTTTAGAATATTGGCCTTGCCCCCACTGTGCCTCAGTGTCACTGTCTGTAAAACGGGGATGGTGATACCTGCCTGCAACACAGGCTTAGTTAAGGTTTGCAAAGGGCTTGGGGATCCTTGCATGAAGGGTGATATATAGTGGTGTTGAAACTGTGGGGCGTGCCCCCTAGCGGGGCACAGAGGGATGTTTGGGAGGCCAAGCAGCGATGTCAGGCGGTTCGTGTCAGCCCCCACAAGGGGCATGGAGGGAGAATCACCTCCACCCGACTCACCTCAGCAGGCCACCCAGCCTGTGGGTCAGTGTGCGGCGCCTAATTCCGCTCCCAGCAGCCTCCACCCCGAGAGACATGCCTTCCCCCACCCTGAAAACCCAACGGGGGAGGGGCAGGTATTGGCCCTGCCCTAGCAGTGCAGCCTGGCTGCAAGGAAGAAGCAGCCTGCTGCTGAGGAAGCCTTGGCTGTGTAGTAATGGGGAGAGGGGGGGACACAGGCAGATTCCGTTACTGGTAAAGGGGGCATGACTGGAAAAGTTTGCGCACCACTGCTACAGAGGGCAAAGTGTTATCAGCCATGCTCCAGTAATGGGTGGAAGCTGGAAAGTGCCATGGTCTGGAGGAATGAATGGAGATTCTGGGAGTCAGTAGGTCTGCCTCTGCCACCTACTTGCTGTGTCCCCTTGGGCAAATCACCTCACCTGTCTGTGCCTCAGTGCCCCTTCTGTAAAATGGAGGTGAGACTGACAGGGGTGCTGCAACTGATTAGCGTCTGTCTGCAGTGTTGTGAGTGTGGGAAGTGCTTTGTAAGTGCCCAGTGTCACAGAGCGCCTCTCCAGCGCCTTGGAGTGGACTTACATCTGTCTGTACCATCTGGCAGCGCTGAGCCCGGATCCGGCTCACGAAACCGTACACATCCACCTTCCTCTCTGCATGCATCATGTCCAGCATGGCATCAATGACGATAAAAGTGCCTGTGCGTCCTACTCCGGCGCTGTAACACCAGAGGAACAAGCAGTCAGTGCAGCTGCCATTGGAGTGTGGCCCCTTCCACTGCCCCACACCTGCTCAGGGAGGTTAACTGCTGCGCAAAGCACCAGAAAGAGCCAGGAGGCTACAACAACTCACCCTAGACAGCAGGCAGCTCAACCCATTCCAGACAAGAAAGAAGAAGGGAGCTCAAACTCATACCCAACTACAGCAGAGGCTATTCTTGGGTCCAAAGGCTACAGCTGAGACAGACATTTCTAGACTCCAACAATCCCATCCCCTGGGACTCAGAGTTCACGAGAGCACAGAGCAGGCCACAGTGAACCCCGGAGTCAATTCAGACTGGTAGTGTCTTGAAGCGCTGCCTGTGGCTGTTGCCTGGCTGTCCTCTGCCCCCCGTTTCCTTCCAGCCTGCCCTCTCCCCTACAGGGGTGGGCCCATGGCAGCCAGTCACTCTGACAGGCCAGAGCCCAGCTCCGTCGCTCCTCTCTCGGGCTCTGGCCATGCTTTGGGTTCCTGTTCTCAGTGCTCAGCTCTCAATGTAGCAAGGGGGAGATGAGCCCAAGCGAAGGTCAGGCTTGTGGGAACGTTTCATGGAAGTGTTTGTAGAGCTGGAGAGGCTCAGGGTGGATTCTCGCACTAGCTCGAACTCACGCAGACTCCTTGGAGTTGCAAGTGTGAGTCCTGTCAGGGAGCTTGAGGGAGACACATTGAGTACCATGCCCTACTGTGTGTGTGTTTGTGTTTGTGTGTGTGTGTGGGGGGGGAATTTGGCCTGCAAGAGGGATTTGCCCAACATCCTCAATCAAATCTTCTCTAGCTCACCCTGTTACGCTGGCTGCCACGCTCCTCTCTAGAGGTGGTTGCATATCAGTTCTGCTGGGTCCTTCTAGTTTGTGAAGGATGAAAGGGGCTACAGAAGTGAACGGCATTACAGGCAGCCTTTTCTCATGACCAGAGCAAGGGAATGGGAGTCAGGAGCGCTGGGTCCAACTGCTGGTTCTGCCATTCACTTGCCACCATGACCCTGAGCAAGTCAAGATGCCTGGCTGGCTCCCACCCTCCCTGGCAGTGCTCTAGAACCAGGGGTGGGGCATGCAAATATGGTGGCTATTACCCCAGGCAAGCTCTGCAGCTTCTTTGTTATTCCAGGTACAGAGAGAGCCTGGAGCTCATTGCTGGGTCTGGGATCCACTCCAGTAAGGGTTAAAGCCCAAATCTCAAATGCAGGATGCTGAAATGTTCTAGCCTGCTGTGATATTACCCCCTGGTGGCTGGATCCACAGAGCAGCCAAGTGAGCTGTTACTACTACTCCTGCTAGTCACAGGCAATCTTCTTTGGTCACCATGACTCATGTGAGGCCTGTGCTTTTGGAAGTGAAAGGGCAGGGCTCTAGTCCCAGCTCCCGTGCATGTGATTTATATGTGTCTATGGCTGTTGCTTGCACTCATGTAGTGAATCCAGCGTCAGGTAGCCAGGACCCCCTCTGCCTGCCCCTGCCAACCTTCCGCAGGAGATAGAACAGGTTTCTCCGGGTAGCCCCCAAGAGCAGTCAGGTAGAGATACATGGATGAGGAGGAGGAGGGAGGGCTCTTTGGGAGACATGGCCCTGGACTCACCTGCAGTGAACGACAATCGCTCCTGCATACTGGGGGTTACACGTCTTCACCTTCTTCAGGAACTTCAGCATCCCAATAGGGGTGAAGGGGACCCCAAAGTCAGGCCAGCTGGTGAAGTGGAACTGGGTCACCAGGCGCTGAGGCTTTTTGTTTGTGACATCACCTACCTGCGGGGAGATCACATGCCTTGGTTACTGTCACACACTCAGCTTCATTACCTTCCCCCAGAAACTGAGAGCAGAGAGGGGCTTCCAGTCCGGGGTTTAAGCAGCCCTAAAGTTCAGGGGGGTCGAAGCCGGTTTGGGGATTCAGGGTTGGTTCCAAAGGCCTGATGGCTGAAAATCAGGTATTGCATCCTACTAGTGCCCCAAACTCCAAGACCATGAAATCTCAAGGAATTGGTTAGCTTATACCTCAGCATTTCTTAAGTCCTAGGACCAGAGTCTCAGCTGCACTGAAGTCAATGGAGGTAGGCCAATCTCTTCTGTGTCTCCTGGTGTTTACTGAGGGAGGGGGAAGAAACTAGATGGGCCCCACACAATTCCTCTAAGGCTTTTTGGAGCCTGCAATTGTCCTGTAGTGCATTCTCAATAAGGTAGCGCCAATGGAGACTCCAAACCCAGAAGTCGACGTCTGGGGTGGTCAGGAATCCTGCTGGCTGCTTGGCTACCACTCCAGGAATTTCACTTTGCATTTCAAGATGAATCAAACCAGGTCAAAGCTGCTGCGTTTCACTCCTACACAACCTGAGGGCACAGAGTGACCCAGCATTCTCAGGAGTGGCTCACTTAGCAGGACTTGGATTCATAATAGGGCACGTTTTCACTGTTCCAATTCCACTGTAAACGTTTCACACAGCTCTCCTGTTAACCTCTGTCCTAATTGTATAAAGGGGAGAGAGGCGCCAAGCACAGAAAGGATGAGCCAATGGTCAATGCACTGGACTGGGACTCAGGAGATCCAAGATCAATTCCCAGCTCTGCCACAGACTGCTTGTGTGACACTGGACAAGTTGCCTCAGTTCCCCATAATAGCACTGCCCTGCCCCACTAGGGGATTGTGAGCATAAACTCCATTAGTGATCATGAGGTGCTCAGATTCTATGGCAAGTGAGACCATAGAAATAGAGGGGGGAAATAATTGCAGCTTTGGATTCCATCTCCGCTCGAGATGTCTAACATTTTGCTAAGCGCACGCGGCCACATGCTCCGTAACAGAAAGTGAGGGCCCAAGTGCAAAAATACACAAGCAAATGCATGACTGTAGCAGTGTGTGTACACTGGGAAACTGCATGCACAAGGGGGAATTTAGGCCCTTACTGGCCCATCTGGGTCCGCACCTGCCCCACTTCCACATGCAACTGTGGTAACTGCACATGCAAATGCACATGTAAAACTGTGTATGCTAACTATTAAAGCAACACTGGCCCATCCTCAGATCCTCAGCTGGTGTAAATCAGGGCATCTCCAATGGCTCCAACAGAGCGATGCAGATTTACATCAGCTGAGGAGGTGGCCTTAACTAACTAAGCTGAGTTAAATGCAAAAAGCTATGGTGAAAACCGAGTGAGGACTCTAGTTATTTCACTCTCAAAACTCAGGGCGCAATTAACAACACAGGAAGAACTATTTTTTTAAAGTGTATAATTTTTACCATGACTGCGTCCTTCAAAGAGGCACACAAACCATCCCAACCTGTGCCCCAAGGGGGCACTGTGAAAGTTTGGGGCTTTGTAGTGAGTCAGCCAATCCTCGCTACAGGCAGGAGCACCTTAATTCTCTCCTGCTTTCTGAGATGGAAAGCGGTGATGGTAGTGAGGAAGCGAAGGAGAGTAAGTGAACCATGGTACCTGTTGAATGCAGAACTTTCGCACTGTGTAGTCAACCAAGACAGTCACATCCTCCACAGACACCCGGATGTTTCCATAAGTCCAGCAGCCCTGATCTGGCCAGTATTGAGCACATTTGCACTGGAGAGAAATGATACAAAAGCAAGGCAAGGAATTATTTCGGGAAGTTCTCTGGCCTCTGTTATGCAAGAGGTCAGACTAGAGGATCATAGTGGTCCCTTCTGGTCTTGGAATCTATGAAAGCCCAGTGTCTAGAGACCCAAGGATGAGCCTGGTAAAAGTACCTGGGAATTGCCATCTTGGATTAGACCAATTCCCCAGGGAGCCCAGCAGTGACACTGCAGTAACACAGTGGGGAACTGGGCCTTATGAGTTTACAGCTGAATTGTAACAAAAATAAAGACACTGGATCAGATCCTTAGCTGCTGTAAATTGGCTCTACTGAAGTCAATGGAGTTATGCTGTTTTACACCAGCTGAAGATCTGGTCCCCTATCCTGTTCCTGTTGAAGACAAGGGGAGTTTGGCCAATAGCTTCAACGGGAGCAGTGCAGGCCCTGACTGTTTGCTTCCTTGTGTGTGGAGTGCATGTTTGTCACATCTGTTAAGGGCAGAGGAGCTATGGGGAAATGTGCAGAAGCTCATGTATCAATTATATCTGCAGACCCCAACACATGGATAACTCAAGCTAACGTGCAGCTCTTTGTCCCTCTCTAGTGGCTGGGTCACATATAAAAGTGTACAAGTTTACTACTGTCTGCAGGCTAATGGATGGGGTCTTTTAGTGCAAGCAGTAGAAGCTTATGCTTTTAGATCCAGAAGTCCCATGTTCCATCTCACAGACAGCCCTTCTAGGGGCTTTGTTCCCATGGGCACATACAAGTGAAGTAACCGCTTGCCTAGCTGCCCAGTTTTCATGTGCTTGTCCAGCGTGTGGCAAGCCCAGGAATTCCCCATGCCTCCATTCACCATCACAGCAGGTTAAACGTGTCCATGTGGGTAGTATTCCCTGACATTCACCTCTTTTCTCTCTTTCAGATTAGTCACCATGACGATTGTCGCTGTGTTCTGCTCCCAAATCATTCTCCAGAAATCATTTACTGTTTCTTCTTTTGGTCCTAAAAAGACAAAGACCAAACAGAGGTATTATGCACTGGAAGGGCACATCATCCAGCCAGTGCCAGATTTTCTCCTAGTAAAAACCAGCAGGGAGAGGCACATACAGAGTTGGTAATAGGTTTCAGAGTGGTAGCCGTGTTAGTGAAGTGGTCTAGCCCACGAAAGCTTATGCCCAAAAAGAGTTGGTAATGACTGTGCAGCAATGTAATAGGTTTTCCACTTTTTCCCCACTAAGTGGCAGCAAAGGGCACTCAGATTCCTCTATATATAGCTGTATTTTTAAAAGGGACTGGATACATTTTATGACCAGTAATTACATTTGTAGCAATGCATGCTAGGATAAATGTGAGGGGGAAACTGAGGCACAGAGCAATAAAATGACTTGCCCAAGGTCACACAGGGAATCTGTGACAGAGCCAGAAACAGAACCTGGGAGTCCTGATTGCCAATCCTGTGCTTTAACTGCAAGATCTTCCTTAAATTTGGTACTCATTAGTAGAGCCCTGTACGGATACAAAATTTATATGTGCATCCGATCTGCGATCCGCCAAAATGGTCTGTGGATGCGGCTATCTGCGGCTATAAAAAGAGAATATTCGCGGATTTGCAGGGCTCTCTCAGAAGAGTAATTACTGACCGCCCACCATACAAGCTGCTGAACTGTACCTAAACATCCTGACCCAAACCCCAGGCTATGGCTGGGCAACACACAGTACGGGCATTGCCATCCCTTATGCTGGGCTGGCTGAATGCCAGGCCCATCCTCTAACATGACTTAGCTGTAAGACTGCTCCAAGTTACAACAGTTGCCACCGGCCCATGGGGTTGTTACAGCAGGTGGTGATCAGCAGCGTGTAGGGAAGCCCCCTATGCCAGTAGCAGGGATAAAGGGTGGTGGGGTAGGGTAGGAGCTGCTACACATTCTACACCACCAGAGCCTCTTCCTTTACTGGCATGGTCCTCCCATGGCTTTAGGGCCACAGTCTGCTGGGCATGCAGCAGAGTGGTTAGTACCACATACAATGCTGCAAATCCACCAGTGCCAAGGAGGTACAGATGGTGCACAACCCCCGCTCTGGACTGGCTTGTGGGGGTGGGAGACAGGAAGGGTTTGGCAAGATTTGAGAAACTCGCCCACTTGTTAGTATCCAACACTCCTCCCCCTGTCATGAAGGAAAAGTCTCGCCATAGTGAATGTTGCAACTAAGTTTTTCTGTTGATGCACCACATTTTAATGATACACCATTGCCTACTGATGTACAAAAGGAGTGGAGATTAGACCAAATAAGCCTGAAACTGTTTTCACATCAGTAGACGCCTGTGCTTTTATTATGAGATTTGATTGAGTCCAATAGCTTACACCATTTCCAGAAAGGGCTACAGGCCTATATGAATCACAACAGCCCGGCAGTTACACTAGCAGGGACATGCGGTTGTAAGTACCCATGATCTTCATGCTTCAGGGCACAAGCTGAACACCAGCTGAGGTCAGGAAGGAATTGCCTTGACTTCCTCCCTAAGATCCAGTATTGCAGAGACTGGTTCCTGGAGTTCGATGCCTTCCTTTGACACATCTAGCACTGAACTTGTACATGGGCTTACAATCTGTCCATACTATGGCATTTCCTACATTTCCATCTCAGACTCCCTGGATTTAGACAAAGATGATGGGTCCAGGGCTGTTGAGCCACAGGTAAAATTTCACAATTTCATAGATCAGGGAAGAATTACCCCCATCAGCTTGACACAGTAACCAGAGCAGACTACAGATTTTACCTTGTGCAGCAATAAACTTGTTTTTTTCTTGGTACCCCTGCAGAGACACAAAAAGAGAAAGGAACACCACAATGAAAGAGCAGCCTTACTTCAAGACAAAGCTGGGTGCATCTCAGCCTCCCTCTCTCTGGAGCACTGTGCCCGGTGTTCACATCAGCAAACATACAAGGATTCCCTTCACTGTGCATTTTGAGACCACACAACAACGCTCTCACAACTCCGCTGACCCTGGCAACTTGGCAGCATCCATACAAGAGGAACCTTGTATTAGTGCTGCAGAGTGACCTGTTAATCCTAGCTCTCAGAGTTGAAGGAAATCTTTCTCCATTAGCAGCAATCACAATGCAGTTTCAATTGGATATGGTGTTCTTCATTTGCTTCTCGTCCAGCTGTAAGCTGCTAAAAAGCAGTTGCTGTGTTGCACCCCAGAGATAGCTTCAGTCCCATGGTGGGTGATGTGATCCATATTTATAATGCAGCAACTTTCATCTTGAAGGATCCTACAGCATTTTACAAACTCTCTCTACCCTAATCTAATCTCTCCTAAGATTGCAAAATAAATTGGGAATCCTTTGGGATGACAAGTGGTATTATAAACATCATACATTATTCCACCAGTAGATGGTGCTTGGCTTTATATGTGGAATGGGTCAGCAGCTGGAAGTGCTGTGTTATAGCAGCCTGTGGCTGGGTGCGCTTCTAGTGGAAAGTGCAGAGAAAGGCTTTTGGAATCCCTGACCCCATGCCTAAGCAGATGTGCTAAGAATGCAGAACAGCAGAGTGTAAGGGAGACCAAGAATCATGACGTGTTGCCAAGTGGTTAATAAACTGAGCTGACATTCACTTACTCCACTGCTGACCTGCCCACTCTTCCCAACAACCAGTCCAATTCCCAAACCCATCAGCATGGGCCCAGCAGGCTCTGGTTGGAGAAATAGTGCCCAAGCCAGGCAAGGACCATGACCAGAGGATCCCCTCCCTGAAGGAAGCACAGTCTGGCCTTGTATGATCTGCGGAGTCATTGAATTTGCCCATCAAAGGGGCTGAAGTAAGGAATTTCCCCCAAAGCACAGGCATAGTGATGTGTGATAACTTTACAGCTGAGCACCACTCAGTGTCCACACAAGTCAGCAGACACCCTGCAGGCTCCTGGCTAGAGTGTTCAAAGGGTTCTTTGCTTTTCTTGTTGATGCCAATTTGTATTTTAGAGAGAATAAAATGGATTTCATTCCTGGCTCACCTTGCTTTTCTTTTGGTGCATTAATACTCCTTTTAAAATACATGGAGTACATATTGCTCCTCTTAATAGTTCTTATTGCTACTGTTAATTATCTGCATTACGTTAGCTCCAATAGGTCCCACATGATTTGGGGCTCTGTTGTGCTAGGTTTTGTACATATACATTGTAAAACAGTCGCTTCCCTGAAAAATCTACCATCTAAACAGACAAACACTGGGAGAAAAAGTATTGTTAGCTCCATTATACAGATGGGAAACGGAAGCACAGATTAAGTGACTTGCCCAAGGCCACACAGGAAGTCAGTGGCAGAGAGAGTAATTGACCCCCCCAAATTTCCTGAGTCCCAGGCCAGTGATCTACCCACAAGATCACCCCTCTTCTCTCTAGTAACTCATTTGTGCAATGATTATGCTTTATTGTTTATTTAAAGGGAAACAGCTTCTGGGAGTAACTCTATAGACGGGACTCTGGATTAATCGCTCACTCAATGACCTGTCACAGAAAGGGACACATTTCATGCATCAAAATAGGTATCTGTTGAGGAGATGGGGCTGCAAACTCAACCTGATATCTGAAAATCAAACTATGTTTTTTCTATTCACATCACCATGTTTCACTAGCAAAAGCCATGATCTCCTTATCCCATCTGAGTCAACAGCAAAACTCCCATTGACTCTAATGGGAGCAGAGCAGGCCCAAAGGTGCTATAAGCAGAATTTAGCTGGTTGTTTTTTCATACACTTTGTTTCCAATCCTGCAAGTTCTTTGGCTGCCTGGCTCCCACTGGCTACAAAGGGAGCTCTGAACATGGAGGGATTGCAGGACTGGGTCCTCAGTAATGTATAGATTTTAAATGCCAAATGGGACCATGAGATCATCTAGTCTGACTTCCTGTATAACAAAGGCCAGAGAATTACACTCATTTATTTACCTCTGCACTGAGCCCAGTAATTGGTGCTTGACTAAATGGTGTCTTTCAGAAAGGCATCCAGTCTTGATTTGAAGACATCAAAAAACGGAGAATCCACCACTTCCCTGGGGAGTTTGTTCCAATGGTTAATCACCTTCACTTAAAATTTGTCTTTCAACCAGGGATGACCACAAAGCCCTTTCCAAACATGAAAGCTAAGCTCCACAACAAAGGCACAGAGAGATGTGACCAAGGTCACACAGCACATCAGTGGCAGAGCAAGGAACAGTGGTGTTGGCTCTCAGCCCCTTGCTCTAAGACCACATTCCCTTTGTGGATGTATGAGGCAGAACAGAACACAGCTCCCTCTCCCACAGGTGTATTGACGCTACAGCATTGACAACAGCATAACAACTCTTGGCCAGTGAACTAAGCAGACATGAGTCAGAGAGGAAGAGAGAGAGAGAGAGAGAGGCAGTACCAAGGGGCCATATCTTAGCAGTCCCTTTCCTGACCATAACCACACTCCACGTATGGCACATGCCTAGTGGCTAGCCTCACTCCAAGTGAAACAGGCCATCACAGGACCAGGCACCCTTCAAACCAATCAGTAACAAAGTCCATGCAGGAACTTACATTAATGAAGGAGGCGTTAATGTAATCAGAATCCGGGACACCTTCGATGGGAGTCAGATGAACCCTGGAATGATCATCTGGAGAAAAATCAAAACTATGCATTAAAAACTAAATAGATGTTAATGAACTTCTATAGCCAGAGGAAGCGGATTATCTGATTGGTGTCTCAGGTAGAGGAAGCCTTTGGCTGGATAGGTTCCCAAGGTTTCACTTCACTGCATTTCTAGAAAGCTTTATGCACTGAAATCATCATGTGCTTAAGCCTACAGATGTGATAAATTCTGCAGAGCATCTAAACTAAGAGGGTTCCATGCCCAGTGCTCATCCAACCCTTGACCATGCAAATACATTGTCTCTCTCCAGTTACATTCAGGCAATTGAGAGTTCTTGGCCTCCTGTCCAGTTTAATTTTGTATCTTCCCCACCTTCCCACCACGACCTGTGCTCTAGCTACTGCCTATGATGTACACCTGCATCCTTCCAGGCTATAACTTGACCAGTTTAGCATGTGTTAAAAGGCAGGTGGCCTTGTCTACTCTAGACTTTGCAAATGTGTTAGATAGCGTGTGTTAGCTAAGTGCAAACGTCACACTTTAAATCCTAGTCTAGACAAGCTCAAGAGCGAGGAGTTCACTCTCCAGGGCCCATTCAATCTTTGCCACTAGGGTCGTTACAACAGCATGGACACCCGTCCAATAGAAACTGTCCTGAGTCTTTCCCGCTTGGGCTACAGCTGCAGGGAGCTCTTTCTACTATGTGTTAACTGGACCTAGATCGGACGAAGCAGCCTGCACAGTGGTGGGAACCAACCTCACCTCTCCTATTGCTTTAACTCAACACCTTGTATGTGGTTTCCTGTTACTTAGCAATCACCACTCAGCAGGCCTGTTACACTCCCCACTTCCGTCCATAACAGCCATATAGAATGGAGAAACAGGCCAACAGCAGAAGCATCAGCCGCAATTGGCTACACCACCCCCACAAGCCTCAATGGAGCTGCACCGGGAGCAAATACATACAGGGCAAAATGTTCACATATCTGTTCTTCTCTTTGTTTTCCTCCTTGGAGGCGGCTTCACAGGTGGCCTGGATGGGGCATGCTGGGAGAGCCTGAAAGGGCAGGAGAAATGAGATTTCCTGTTATACTTCCACGGTACGCAAGGTTGGGGAAGAGCATGTCATTGTAGTAAACACAAACCAACCAGCAATTCTATACAGTGATCAGCCCTACTGTATCTCGAGGGTCTTTCATCCAAGATCTCAAAGGCGGTAAGTCAGTAGCCTCTCATTTGGGGGGAAATGAGGCACAGAGGTTACAGGATTTACCTAAGATGACACAATGGAAATGACACAAATGACAACTGGAAGAGCTAGGAATAGGACCCAGGAGTCCTGACTCCCAGACCCTTGCTCTAACCTCTAGGCAAACACTGCTCCCTCCATAACAGATCACTGTCAAAGGGAAATGCTGAAGGCTCATCTTCCTGTCCCCTTCAGAGAAGCTGGCTAGATCAGGAGAAGAGTGGGAGGGGGTACATAGAGCAAAGGGACAGCACATGCTCCTGTAACAGCAAAGGGATCATGGGAAACAGCCAGGGCTCAGTTTAGTGCAACTCTGCTCTGTTGAGCTCTTACATGAGTACAGTGGGAGGCCCTTAGAAAGGCTGACCAGGGGAAGCCCCTCTACGCTTGAGGCTCACAATCCTCCACCATCTCCCCATCCCTTCTCCCAAAGCCAGAAGGCACAAATGAACTATTAGGGTTTCATAGTTCCAATAATGCTCAGTGCCTTTTGTGAAGTGCTTTAGGATCTGTAGATGCCCTATTGCTACTGCAGCATGGCAGGAGAGCACGTCTCTGCTAGCACTATTCATAGAGGCAATTCATTTCTGAACACAGACATCTCAAGATGGAAAATGGTTAATGAAAAATGAGCCTGTCTAGATGGAGGGGAAGGTGATGGAATAGAGGCTCAGATAACTTTACACAAGCTAAGGCCTCCTTGCAGGGAGCAAATCTTCACCTAATATGAAATAAGGTGCCATATTATCCAGAAACACAAGGTGGCAGCAAATCCTCCTCCAACACAAACCGGACCATCCCATCAGCACATCCGAGACAGGGTAGGTGCAGCTCAGCTCTTTTCCCGTTACCGCAGTTTGTCAGATCCCAAATGCCACCAGTGATAGAGCAGACTGAATCAGGGCTTGGAGCTGGCTGGTCAGCCCCATATCCCATTAGTTACCCCCACCCCATATCAGATGGGTGGAACATTCTATGGTACCATGAGCCAATTCTGGGCACAGGGGCTATGGGCTTTTCTTCTTTAAAAAATAGCCAAGTGAATTGAGGGTTGATTCAAAGATAGCAGCCTGAGAGCCCTGGAAAGTAACGTCCTCTCTCCACAGAGCACAAACAGCAACTGAGCAAGCTTCCCCACTCTGCCTTGCCAACTCACCCCAACCGGGACCTGGATAGACCCCTTCCCAGGGGATTCATTCTCCACAACCCTGCAGTCCTGGGCCTCTCTGGCAAGATGGTCAATTGGAGCTAAATGTGCTAGTGCTGTGATGCAGACCCATCTCCGGAGGAACTGGACTGAGACCTACCGAGTTGTTCCATGCAAGCAACCAAATAGATGGCAGAGGGTGACAACTTTCAATCACAGTAGATCAGATATGATCATAATGTGATTTCGTCCACAACTGGGGAAGTAGCAGGTATTTAAGATTGAGGGGAGAAAGAGTGGGGTTTCTCAGCATTGGTGATCTTATGTAGCCCACTAGCTCAGTGTCTTCCTCTACTGGCTGTCCACACAAGAGGATAAGAACCTACTGCTGCTACCAACTAAAGAGTCATTCCTTTAGCTCAAGAGACAGAGGCCTGTGCTTTGGGGACAGAAGTCCAGGGTGCAATTCACATTTCATCAGAAATGATCCCAAAGAAGTTTACTGACTACACTAACACTCAATTACTGAAATGCAGCCACTTCTGTGGTGCAAGGCAGCAACCAACTGGCCCAACAGCAGTTGGGAGAGGGGAAATGTTTGGCTAGGGCACAAGGAATTCTGGTGGGTTTGTCTAACAGTAAGGTATTGTAATTCTACAGCCAAGGCCCTGTGTATCCTGGGGAAAACCAGACCTAAATTCTGCAACTCAGTGCTGAAAATCTTGTAGCAGTTCTCAAAGATTTTCTTTATTAATCATGACAATGGAGAATCCATTCAGTACAGCAGCTCCTAAGCACTTTATTTCGATACTTAATTCAGTTATTTTACTTTGCCCCCTACATTATTAATTTTCAGTGTGCCAAAGATTTTTGTATTGGCAAGGTTTAACTGCATCAGCGATGTAGTCAGGGAAAGCTGTAGGTTTTGCCACTGCACAGGGGACAGCTGAGTGCAGGCACTTTGAGAGACATGGGAGACAATTTGGGATTGTGAGATAAGCCCAATACCTGGATATGTCAGCAGAAATGACTGGTGATGAAAGTGGTAGCAGTGCTGATGTTTCAATTGTCACCATTAGGTTTCTGAGTTAACACTACATTGAAATAACTAGGATAGTTTCTTTCTCACTTACAGCTCCTGTTTTTGGCAGTCTGTAGACTCTGGAGGGCAACACTGCATTGTTTTAACATCCATGTCATGTTTTTTTAAGTTCTCTTTGCAGCCATAAAGACTAGAAAAACTAAGCTTACATTTTGGGGCCCCGCTCCACAGTGATGGAACCACAGCATACACAGGGTCTTGTCTATAGCACCTTCTATTTGAGATTAAGAACATAAGAATGGCCACACTGGGTCACACCAATGGTCCATCTAGCCCAGTGCCAGATGCCCCCCAGAGGGAATGAACAGAACAGGACAATTATCAAGTGATCCATCCACTGTCACCCAGTCCCAGCTTCTGGCGGTCAGTCTCTAAATATTTTCTAAACATTAGCAAATTAAGCCTCATACACTTCTGTGAGGTACAGGTTGGTGTTCTTATCTCGGATTTGAAGGTGGATACACAGAAACACAGAGAGCTGAAGGGACTTGTCCAAAGTCACTCAGAGTCAGGAGCAGAGTTGGGAATAGACTCCAGATCTGCTCACTCCAGTCCCACGGTCTAATCACAAGACATGGTTTGCACTGTGTTAGCTCTCTACTGGCCCAGATAATATGGAATTCCACTTGTGACGCTCCAGGGCCAGCTCTTCTGAAGCTGGACACCTGTTACTGGAAACAGAGACCTATTCATTATCTTGTCTTATCAGCACAATTACACTTCTTCATTCATGCAATCATCCCATCATGGCTAACACTGAACACTGCTGCAAATGGTACAGAGAAGGAGGAACCCCCAATGGAAATACAATAATTGTCACGCCCTGGGTTTAAATAAATAATGCAGGGACTTATTTTAACAAAGGAAACAGGAAGATGCAGGGGAAGAGGGAGTGAAGGAATCTGGAAGGGGCCCAAGCAGCAGGTCAAGTTGGGGAAAGCTGGCAGACCTGCTGATCCAGAGCAGCTGGGTGTGTGGACGACAGTCACATAAACAGGGTACTCTTTCAAACACAGAGAGAGGGACATCCTCTTCATTGTTTCTGACCCATGTTGCCCAGCCAGAAATGTATCAACCTATTCACTTGTTCTGTAAAAAACTGGTTGGTGTGTCTGAGCACCACTGCCCCCTGCTGGATAAGATCAGACTGCCCCACTGTAGGTCATATGCCCTATACCTCCAACAGCTACCCTTTTAGCTCAAGCAGTTGGGGCCTGTACTGAGAAGACGGGAGGATGAGAATTCTATCCTTGTAACTGCGAAGTTCTGGGTGGCCTTGGCATGTAGCATAGCAACAACTGTGAAGTTCCTAACAGGCGATAGATTGGTTACAATATTGTAACCACATCTAACATTGCTTGCTTTGCAGAGCTACAGAGAAACCGTCTTGATTAGCTTGAGAGGTGAACGGCAGTCTAGACTGGTTTGGCTCAATCTGCTATGGTAAGTACTTCTACCTGATAAACAAAACACCCCTTTCATTGTTCAACCCAGTGCAATCCCCTGCATGACTGAACCGCGTTCAGAAGATAGGCATTAACAAAGCACTCACGTTGAATTCTTCCCGGAAGAGCTTATTGTCGTCTGCCATTCGCCGGTTAATCTCCTCTTCCAATTTATCCACAGGCAGTGGCGGGTACTTCCTGTTGGTGCTGGGCGATCTGGCAAGGAGCGGCATGCTCTGAGGCTCTGCAATATCACACAGACTATTACAACGGTGTTCATTTCTCCACTGACATCGTCCGGGCAAAGCTGAGCAAACGGATTATGTTTGGTAAATTTTGGTATTATGTTTGGTACATTTTCAGGACAACTTTGCATCTCTGACAGAATTATTGTTATCCTTTTCTCCTTCTACAGCAGAGGTGGGCAAACTCCCGCCCGTGGGACCGTCCCGCCCAGCCCCTGAGCTCCCGGCCGGGGAGGCTAGCCCCCAGCCCCTCAGCCGCAGCATGCCGCCAGCGCTCTGGCCCGCCGCTCCTGCCGGGCAGCGTGTTTGGATCCGGCCAGGTGGCGGGGCTGCGAGCTCCTGCTGCTCTGAGCAGCATGGAAAGGTGGTGGGGGTTGGATAAGGGGCAGGAGGTTCCAGGGGACAGGGAGCAGGGGGCGGTTGGATGGGGCAGAGATTCTGGGGGTGGTGGTCAGGGGACGTTGAACAGGGGGGGTTGGATAGGTGTGGGAATCCGGGGGAGGGAGAGGGCTATCAGGGGGCGGGGGTGTGAATAGGGGGCAGGCCAGTCAGGGGGCAGGGGGGGTTGGATTGGGGGTGTGGTCCTGGGGAGCAGTTAGGGGCAGGGGTGTGGATAGGGGTCAGGACAGTCAGGGGACAAGGAGCGGGGGGGTTGGATAGGCATGTGAGTCCTGGGGGGGGCCTGTCTGGGGGCGGGGGTGTGGATAGGGGTTGGGGCAGTCAGGGGACAGGGAACAGGGGGGTTAGATAGGGGGTGGAGTCCCAGGGGGCAGTTAGGGGCGGGGGTCCCGGGAGGGGGGGGTGTCAGGTGACAAGGAGCAGGGGGCGTGGATGGGTCGGGAGTTCTGAGGGGGGCAGTCAAGGGGTGGGAAGTGGGAGGGGGCGGATGGGGGCGGGGGCCAGGCTGTTTGGGGAGGCACAGCCTTCCCTACCGGGCCCTCCATACAGTTTTGCAACGCCGATGTGGCCCTCGAGTCAAAAAGTTTGCCCACCCTTGTTCTACAGCATCTGCCATGCAAGGATGTCCCAATGCTTTGCAAACATTAACAAAGTAACTCTTTCAACATCCCCGTGGGGTGGGTATTATTGTCCCCATTTTAAAGAACTACAACAGAGTACAAGCAAGGCTAAGTTTTTGACCCTGGATACCTAAAATTAAGTCACTTAAATTCATACTATGGCCTTGTCTATGTGGGAAAGTTTTACCAGTCATACTATACACTCTACTTTTATAACTCTCCCACATGGAAACGCATTCTGGTAGAAGAGTAGCTTTTTTTGGTTATGTAGAAACTGTTTTCCAAGCAACGTTAGCTAAGCCAAAAAAAGGCCCTCACACCAGAGTGAGAGTGGCCACATGGGGGTTATATCGGTGTAAGCACAGAAATTTAAATTCACAACTTCGTTTATATCAGTATAAGTTTCTTATACAGACAAGGCCTTAAGCAGCATAATAAACAGAGGCTGATTTTCAGGCTCAATGTGCTACTGACGGGTATTCCAATATCATGCAGATGCGCTCAAGTTCAAGGACCTAAACAGAATTCAGAGGAGCAGAGCACACATTACAGCTCTGATTTAGGTGACTACTTCAGGCACCCAACTGTGAAAGTTTTGGCCCAAAGTCACAAAGCAAGTCACCCGCAGAGAAAGGAAGGGAAGCCAGGTGTCATGACTCTCAGTCATGTGCCTTAAAAGGGACTTGCAATGGACTTTTAAAATTGGGCTTGTACCCTTTTTTTGACACTTTAGGATGGAAAAAAATAAGTGTCCAAGATTTTTAAAAATAGAACAGGGGGTGTTTTTCCTGTGTTTTTTTTTAGCTGAGAAATATCAGAAATGTCAAACCTGGTCTCCCCTGGTTTTGCTGGATGACCTCGTAAAAGGTCTCAGAGGTCTATTCAGCTTTTACCCTTGAATTGAAGCAGATGGGGCTGTTGGAACTTTAACAACGAGGTCTTTTCTCCAAAATGTTGGTCATAGGACTTAAACAGGTACAGATGCAACCCCAAATTATGCAAGCGTTCCGTTCCAGAACGCCTTGCGTAAGTCAAATTTTGTGTAAGTCGGGAACGTATACCTGACAATTACACAAAACAACAAACCAAAACAAAACAAAAACAAAACAAAAGTACGGAACTTTTTCCGTAAGTGCGGATTTGCGTAAATCAGGTTTGCGTAACCCAGGGAGCGTCTGTATTAACAAAACTGAAGAGGAATTTTCAACTGTCTGATTATTATAGGTGGTCATACATTTTCCATTGGAATGTTTCTTTCACTGGAAAATACCTTTTCAACTAAATGGAAATTTTTGCAAAACAAGTTCGATTTTGTCAAAAAACAAAACAAAACAAAACACACCAACCAATTTTTTTGTTTAATGAAAACCTAAAAAATTAAAAGGAAGTTTTAAATGAAAATAGAAAAAAATTGCTTTTCAGGAAAATATTTCATGAGGAAAAAAAAAAAAATCACTGTACTGCCTGCAAATCCCTTCCCTGCTCAGTTATCTAGCTTTCTGTTGATTGACATTTGTGGTGCCATAATGTCACTATTTCTCCAGGCACCTCAGAGTCTCGGGTTTGTACAGTGTCTGGTCCAATGGGGTCCAGATATTGGGTGGGGCCTCCAGACTCTACTGTGACCTTACCACCACCACTCTTTCAGGCCTTCCATACATCATAAATAAGTGAAAAGGGGGATAAGATCAATTCCCCCCCCTCTTTGCAGCTTGCCACAAAATTACCCCTCAAACTGATGTTTGAGAAATGAGGGTGCCCTTTCTAACTCAGGATAGCTTATATTCTCACTCTCAACTCCTATACAAGGTGATGCCAGGTACCACTTTTGTCCTAATTCTGAAAAGACGTACACATTAATAATAATAATTATTATTATTTGTACTTCAGTAGCACCTAGGAGACCGCAGGCTTACCTTTATGCACTGAGTAGTCCTATTGAAGTCAATAAGACTACTCACAGTGTGTAAAGTTAAGCACGACCATCAGTCTTTGCAGGATCAAAGCCTGTGTGTGTAGAGCTGCTTGAAATTATTTCAAATAAGAAAAGTTTAGTGCAAAATAGCCTTTTAAAAGAAACTCGTGACAATATTTTGATTTTCTTGGCATTTTCTGGTTTTTAATTTTATCATTTTGGGGTTTTGTTTTCATTTGGGGGAGAGTTACTGCTAATTTTGAGCAGTTGGTTTAGACAGAGTTGTGGTTTTTTAATTATTTTTGAAAATGTTCAGTTTATTTCAAAACTTGAGAAAACGTTGTTTTGGATAAAAGATTCCATGCAAAATTTTGGAAAATGAACAATTTCAATTTTGCAAACAAGCAGAATGAAACCATCTCAGAGCTGATCAAAATGTAAACCAAAAAAAAATCTGAAAATTTGTGCGCACGCACATTTTTCAGTGCCCAAACTTTTGCCCAACTGAGGGCTGCATAGACAACTTCCCAAGAGCCTGAAGATTGCACCTAACTACCATAAAATGAACTGACTGCTGCCATTAATTCTTCATATGGAGGTGTAGTCCACTAACCCACAGGCTCTAGCATACAATGCGACGCTTTGAGCCAAACAGCCTTCCAGGGGTATTTGGTGCAGGGATGGCTCAGAAGGAAGAAATATTTAGCTTTTCTTTGGAGGATTCCCATGCAACAGCTAACCCAGCTAAGCTCTGTTTAGCTGCAATCAAGCACAATGATGAATAGTGGAAGTATATATTTTATAAACGAATTAATCTCTACAAAACATGGAAACGAACACATTTTTTCATCCCAGTAAAAAGGGGACAACGTAATTTACTCCAAAAACAGGGGGAGAGCTGTACCAGTTTAATGAAAACTACAAGAGGTGCTACACTTAGTACCATTATATATAGATTATAAACCCAGGAGAGACCATTGTGATCATCTAGTCTGACCTACTGTATAACACAGGCCAGAGAACTTCCCTGAATTAATTCCTGTTTGAACTAGAGCAAGATCTTTTAGGAAAATATTTCACCTTGATTTAAAAATAGCTAGTGACAGAGAATGCACCACAACCCTTGATAGGTTGTTCCAATAGTTAATTACTCTCACTGTTAAACGTTTGCAGCCTATTTCTAGTCTGAATGTGTCTAGCTTCAACTTCCAGACAGTGTTTCTTGTTATACCTTTGTTTGCTAGATTGGCAAGCATTCTATTATCAAGTTTCTGCTCCCCATGTAGGTACCTGTAGATTGATCAAGTCATTTCTCAACCTTCTCTGTGTTAAGCTAACAGATGAGCTCCTTGAGTCTTTTATAACCAACCCAGCAAGGTTTGAACTCAGGACTTTCAGTTGTAACAGCCTGAGTCCCTACTGCTTGAGCTTATGGAAAATGTCCCCAATTTAGCAGCTGAAGCAAACTCATTAACCCATTATATGAACTAGTCACTAGAGGAAGACAAAATCCACATTCTCTCGGGGGGGGGGGGGGGGGGGGTGTCACAGAGAATGGAAAGCAAAGATTCACCTGCGTCATCCGTTCGGCCATTGGACAAGCGAAATGAGTTGGAATGGCTCCCAGCTTGCTTGTATTTCTTAAACCTAATGAAGGAGAGAGTACAGAAAATCAGCAGCTGCCCATCCAAGGAGATCAGTTAAGACTGATTTATTTGGGTGAGAAATATACCCAAGTTTCATAGAATCATAGAATACCAGGGTTGGAAGGGACCTTAGGAGGTCATCTAGTCCAACCCCCTGCTCAAAGCAGGACCAATCCGCAGACAGATTTTTACCCCAATTCCCTAAATGGTCCCCTCAAGGATTGAACTCATAACCCTGGGTTTAGCAGGCCAATGCTCAAACCACTGAGCTATCCCCCCCACCCAAATTTTTTTTAAAAGGTCACTGAGTCCAGCCCCCTCCTGCCTTCACTAGCAGGACCAAGTACTGATTTTGCCCCAGATCCCTAGGTGGTCCCCCCTCAAGGATTGAACTCATAACCCTAGGTTTAGCAGGCCAATGCTCAAACCACTGAGCTATCCCTCCCCCCGAGTTCCACTAGGTGTTTCTTCTCTCCCTTGCCACTCAATAGCTTTTAGTCTTGGAGTCATTTATAAGAAACCTCAAAATAACTAACAATACTACCTCTCATCCAGTACTGAGTACTTTACATCTTTGAAGGAATTTATTGGGGTCATACAGGTTGTAACTTAGGACAGAATATGGGTGCAAGATTCACAGTCCCCATGCACTGTAGGAAATAGGATTTTCCTTATTTTACACACAGGGAAAGAGCGGCCAAGATCAGAGAGAGTGTCAGCGGCAGAATTAAAATTAACACTGGGGAGTTCCTGGCTCCCGATTCAGTGCGCAGACCACTAGTTTACGTATCTAGTCATTAACAGCACAGCCCAAAAGGGAAGCAGGGCCTGTTCCCATTCACACATATTCACAATGTGCCTCTTCAGGCATACATCAGTTACCACTAAGCTTCAGAACAGCTGTTTTGGGGATCTGTACCATAATTTAGGAGACACTTAGGACATCTGGTAGGAAACGGCAGAGCAAATTTGCTTCTGCAGAAGTCAGTTGACAATGCCTGTTAACCCCTTTGGAGGTCAGAAGCCCCAGTGCTGAGAGCAGCTGAGATGTTGCAGTATTTCCCTTTCTGAAACCTTCATGAATTCACCACCACACGCTCATTAACATCACATGCTCTTAGATACTATGATGATAGGAGCTATAGAAAACCCTAACACAAACACACATCTAACCTTCAACCAGCTGAGATTCAAAGGATTCTAGAAGCCTAATGCAGAGGTGAGTGAGAATGACCAGCATTAAGAATGGGGTACCCCAGAAGCGTATGTTCTGTGGCCTGATTCAGCAAAGCACTTAAATACATGCTTAAATTCATTCCTATTCAACAAAACATTTAACCAGGCACTTTTTACTTCAAGCACATGTTTAAGACCCATTGGCTTAGGGTTAATTACTTTGCTGAATAAAGGCCTGTAAGTGGCAGGAAAGAGAGAGGCTACTGACATTGCTTTAGAAGAGCTAACAGTTGTCTGAAGTTCCAGGTGGCCAGGGCCTAAATCATGCTTATGCTGAAATCAAAGGCAAAACTCCCATTTACTTCCATCAGGGCCGCATTGAGCCCAAGCCAAGAAATGAAGGGAATTTTCCCATCACCAAAGGAAATTGCCTTTTTTTTTTTTTTTTTTAAATCGACTAAACATTCCGGCAATTAAATAAAATGTTTACTGGAGATGAATAAACACTCACTCCTAGTTGACCATTTGCAATCAAGGCGAGAGCAGTTAATGAGGCTACAATTCAGAAAGGTCCAATCTAATGCTTTGCATCTTTAAAAATGTACTTAAGAAAGTTTCATTAAAGTATAGTTCCAGT
The DNA here is from genome assembly GCF_028017835.1 of Emys orbicularis. Taxonomy (NCBI): domain Eukaryota; kingdom Metazoa; phylum Chordata; order Testudines; family Emydidae; genus Emys; species Emys orbicularis. Next base: position 137,920,196 of record NC_088687.1, on the reverse strand, counting down.
GACTGTCATCTGCTCTCACTAATAAGCTACATTTATAGAACACATCACAAAAATGTGGGGCAGGAAGGGACCTTGAGAGGTCATCTAGTCCAGCCCCATGCACTGAGGCAGGACCAAAATAACCTGGACCATCCCTGACAGGAGTTTGTCTAACCTTTTCTTAAAAATCTCCAGAGACAGGGACTCCACAACCTCCCTTGGAAACCTATTCCAGTGCTTAACTATCCTCATTGTTAGAAAGTTTTTCCTAGTAACGAATCGAAATCTTCCTTGCTGTAGATGAAGCCCATTACTTCTTGTCCTACCTTCACTGGACATGGGCAACAACTGATCAAAGTCCTCTTTAGAACAGTCCTCAACCCACTTGAAGACTTTTGTCAGGTTCCCCCTCAGTCTTTTCTCAAAACTACACATGCTCCATTTTTAAACCTTTCCTCATAGGTCAGGTTTTCTCAATCTTATCATTTTAACCCTCTTAACTCTCTCCAATTTATCCACATTTTTCTTGAAGTGTGGCACCCAGAACTGGACACAGTACTTCACCTGAGGCCTCACCAGTGCTGAGCAAGTGGGACAACACTCCTGTTAAAACACCCCAGAATGATATTTGCTTTTTTGCAATTGCATCATATTCTTGACTCATATTCAATTTGTGATCCACTATAACCCCCAATCTTTTTCAGCAGTACTACCACCTAACCAGTTAATCCCCATTTTGTAGTTGAACATTTGATTTTTGTATCCTACGTGTTGTATATTGAACTTGTCCTTACTGAACACATGCTGTCGATTCCAGACCAATCCTCCAATTTGTCATGGTAATTTTGAACTTTAATCCTGCCCTCCAAAGTGCTTGCAACACCTCAGAGCTTGGTGTCATTTACACATTTTTATAAGCATGCTCTTCACTCCATTATCCAAGTCATTAATGAAAATGTTAAATAGTACTGGACCTAGGACAGACCCTTGCAGGACCCCAATAGATACACCCTCCCAGTCAGACAGCAGACCATTGATAATTACTCTAAGTACGGTCTTTCAACCAATTGTACACCCATTTTATAGTAATTTTACCTAGACATTTTCCTAATTTGCTTACAAAACTGTCATGTGGCACTGTGTCAAAAGCCTTACTAATATCAAAATATATCATGTCTACAACATCTTTCAGTTTGAAGGGTTCCAAAGCTTTTTCCAGACCAGAGAGCCCACTTCACACACCTATTAAATGCATCCACCTCTAGTGCAGAATGGGGCCACTGTTTCAAGGCCTGATGCAGAACACATTGAAGTTAATAGAAAGACTCCCACTGGCTTCAATGGGCTTTGAATCAAGGTTGAAGTAGAAAAAAAAAAAAATCTCCAGCTCTAAATGCAGAGGGATTTTAGTTAGTGAGTATAGTTACCCAAAATAATATTTAATCGGTAGCACCCTTACCTTTGCAAAAAGTATCAACAGACTTTTAATGGCACAAGGAGTCGGGACCTATAATCTCAAAGAATCCATCTTTAGTAGCACAGCACCGCCTACCTTTATGATGAGGATTTGCTTTACACTGATCCAGAGGGAAAAGCATCCCCTACCCAATTACTAGCACACTACCTGCATAGTGCTTGGAGGTCTCCCTTGTAAACACTGGCTAAGCCAGCCCTGCTTAGCTTAGGAAACAGAACAAAAGGCCCAAGCTAGCATAGCTGCAAGCCACTTGCTTAATAGTGTATGTTAATTAACTTAAGGAGAATGAAAACATGTCACTAATATCCCATAGGGAAGTGTGTGTTATAAGTGTTTCTTACCTTAACATGTACAGCACAATAATTATAAATACTATGACTAGCAGGGAAGATAGGGCCACCATTACAGCTATAATTGGAGTCTCATCTGAAACAAAAAAGTAGAATCAGTTAAAAAAGAATCAGCAGTTATCTTAAAACATCCAGTTACATCATTTTACAAGCCAGCTCACTCTACAATTTCTGGCCTAAAGACGATCAAATTGTTGAATAATGATGCATTGTCAAGTCATACAGGATAGAAACACATATTGTATACTTCAGCATTACTGATCACTTACAGAGTGCCCCAGACTGATATCCTATTTTATACTCTAAATACGGATTCTGTGCACCCTAACCTTCCTTGAAAAATCTTTTACTGCATGATCTGACTCTAGGAATGGAACTATTTTAGGGGTATTTCACACAGTGGAATATCTCCCTTTCCTTCTACATCGGGGCAGACAAAATACGGCCCATGGGCCAGATCTGGCCCGCCTAACATTTCTGTCCAGCCCGCCAGGCTTTTTGGCTGCCCCCTCGCAATCTGCTAGCTGCTAAAAGTCCCGCGGCATAGCGGGGCACTCAGGCAGGTTGCCTGCCTGCTGTGGCCCCACGCCGCTCCCGGAAGCGTCCGGCTGCTGCTGGCAGGTCTCTGCACACCCCTGGCAGGGGGGGAGGTGGCTCCGTGCTCTGCCCCCACTCCCAGCACCGTCCTCACAGCTCCAGGAGCTGGGTGGCAGTGCTTGTGGGCGTGGGCAGCGCACGGAGACCCGCTGCCCCCTCCCCCAAAGGGGCGCACAGAGACATGCCAGCAGCAGCCACTTCTGGGAGCAGCGTGGGGCCATAGCATGCAGGCAGCCTGCCTGAGCCCTGCTGTGCCGCCAGCCAGGAACCGCCTGTGATAAGCGCCTCCTGGCCAGAGCCTGCACCTCGCACCCCCTCCTGCACCCCAACCCCCTGTCCCAGGTCAGAACCCCTTCCTGTACCAAACTCCTTCCCAGAGCCCACATCCCTCATCCTCTCCTGCATCCCCAACACTCTGCACCAGCCCAGAGCTCCCTCCTGCACCCAAACTCCCTCCCGGACCCCGCACTCCCTCCTGCACCCCAATCCCCTGCCCCAGGCAGGAGCCCCCTCCTGCACCAAACTCCCTCCCAGAGCCCATACCCCTCACCTGCACCCCAACACTCTGCACCAGCCCAGAGCTCCCTCCTGCATCCAAACTCCCTCCCAGACCCCTCACCTCCTCCATTAATATAGTAGAAATGTGCAGCCCGTGACAACGTACCAAAATTCATGGAGTGGCCCCCCTGCAAAAATTATTGCTCACCCCTGTTCTACGTGTATTAGAGGCATGATGAGCACAAGTCACTATGTTGGAATCCACATCCAAAGTTTAGTGGCATCATGGTTTTGATTCAGGACCCATCTCCCTCTCCTATGTACTGAGAGGGCAATATGAACAAAACAAACCCCTGACCTGGACACTTCTGAAGTAGGAGGGTTCAAATCCGAATCCAAAATTTCCCAGAGTGCAAGGTGATTAAATTTAGCATCAATTTCAGCCCATCACAGAGAGGGGCGTGAGCAAACTCAGAGATGGGTTTTGGTTCACATCTCTATTTCTCTCTCCCTACGGATATTTAATTTATTGAGAATGAGATTCTAAGCAAGCCGCTAGATATGCTGTAGCACTTAACACTTGTAGGTTATTAGCTAAAACTTTAGTAAAACTGTTTAACTGTTAGTTTGTTCTCTCTCTCTCACACACACACACACACTTTTCATGGGCAGGAAATGTGCGACTCCTTTGCAAATTCACTGCAGATTTAACTATACAAAATGCTCTCATCCTTTGAAACATGCAACAGGTTTTACAAATGAGGTGCTTGCAGCTGACCATTGAGAGCTGCCAAATTGGTTGCTGGTGCTAGTGACCTATATGGAGAGAGATGGGGAGCCAGGCAAAGTCAAACAGACAGTGAAGTAGCCCTGAAGGGCATATGCTGTGCATTTGTAATGAGCTGGAGCAAGCGGGGATGCCAACAATACCATCTGGTGGCATTTTCAGGGGCATTCGCACTCAGCTTTGGCTGTGTGTATGGAGAGACCTTCTCCTCTCTCTCAACAAGCATTTAGCAATCACTAACCCCTGTGCAAGACATGGTCACAAAAGCGCTCTCCCTATGTTAACTCATCATGAAACGCTAGCTCACAGAGGACCTGATCTACTACCGTGAAAACCAGTGTGAGTTTTGCCATTGACTTCACTGAGAGCAGCAGCAGGTTCACACAGCATGCAATATCTGTCTGGGATGGGGGTGGGAGGGGGAGCAGATAGGGGGCTCTCCATTTTGTTTCCTGCTTGGGGTTTTCTAGGTGGGCCAGGCAGTGGGACCACAGTTAACGGCCACAGTAGAAAAGCTCTAACTCGTCAGGCCAGAAGTGTCAAAAGTATAGCTGTGAAAAACCCCAAGCTTCCTGCATCCTGCTGCTAGATGTGCTCCCTTTCAAAGCCACTGCCTATTAATCATGCCTCACACCAATCGCCTGCCAACAGCAGCTGGAAGGGTTTGCTCTAGGGCAGTGTTTTTCAACCTTTTTTCATTTGCGGACCCATACAAAATTTCAAATGGAGGTGTGGACCCCTTTGGAAATCTTAGACATAGTCTGCAGATACCCAGGGATCTGCGGACCAGAACTTGAAAACTACTGCTCTAGGGAATCATTAGCTTGGTCTCTTTATTTGGGCTGCATTTCCAGTGAATGGAAGTGAAATGAACCAACAACAACAACATTTAGTGCTTGCTGGCCCGGGGAGGGAAAGGGGATTGCAAGTTGGTCTATAGTTAAGACTAAAGCTAGCTCCTCTTTGTGGGCTGGATTCTGTTCCCACGAATGTCAACAGAAGTCATTCCATTGACATTCGCAGGAGCTGCATCAGATGATAAAATGTCTGGACCCTCACACTCTCCTCTCTCTCTCACCCCCTCTCTAAGAACCTTACAAAGAAGTTGAATCTCCTGAAATTCTGCACACTGCATCCCATCATGGGACGTTTAGTAAATATCAAAGCAAGACTTCTAAAGTGAGGGTGTTCTGAAAATGCGCCTTTAGTTTATGCTTGGAAAAGTAGAGGTTGTTTATTCTGGCAGTGTGGCCCAGCAGACAGAGCAATGGAACTGACTAAACAGACCTGGGTTCTATTTCTGCCTTGGCCACTGGCCTGCGGGGTGACCTTAGGCAAGTCACTTCCTCTCCCATGTCTCAGTTTCCCCATCTGGAAAATGGGGATAATGATACTTTGTAAGTCACTATATAAGAGCTAGATATTATTAAATTATATCCCTAAAATGGTTGGCCAAGATACGCATTGGCCTTGCTGAGGCAAGGGGCCTTTTTGTGGTTTTAGGAGGGCTGGGGCTGTTAAGTGCATACCGAGAAAGGTTTATGAACATAAACTGAATTCAGCTGGTAGACTGCGCCAGATGGGGCAGGGAGAGGGGTAGGTGATGGGCCAGGGCCTGGACTTCAGAGTAGGAGACTAAAGGGAAATGTGGAGAGGCACAAAATCTGGGAAAGGACATGATACAGAAGGCAGCGTGACCAAAACTCAGAATAGCGGGTTCTTTTTTCTTAAAGCCCCAGCTCCCGGAGTCATGTGATTATGTGAGCATATCAACTTTCATTTAAAAATTAAATTAAATTTCTAGCCCTCATGGTTGCAGAGAAAAGCTTGAAAATGTGACTTGAGTGCACCCTAATGGCTCAGAAACCGAAAGGCAAAGAAAACAAACCATATATTTATTTTTATAAAATTAATAAAATTTCATGATATTTAAACCAATCTTATGGTTTTTGAACATGTAGGGTTGGCAATATTGAGGGAGGGACATGAACCAGTGGAGGGAGCTGGAGAGTGGGGTGAGAGTGCACACATGGAGTGGTACCCTCTGGGCTCTGGGAAGGCAGGAGGAGAAGGAAGGGCACTGGTGAGACATGAAGGGGTGATTCAGGGCATGTGGGGACCTCTGGAGGACAAAAGGGAGTTAGCATGGAATAGGGCAGGGGAGAAAAGGCACAGAAGGTGGATGCAGGACCATGGAGGCATAGAGGGTGTGTGCGCACAGGGGACCTGGGCAGACAGAGGGGCCCAGCAAAAGGCCGAGTGCTTAAAGTTCACTATTTGGATAGAAGCCTTCCCACTGCCCCCTCCATTCCTTCCCGCAGTTCATATCTCATGGTCACACATCCCCCCTATGCCCTTGCTAGTCTCTGCAGCAAGAGAGCCTTGATCTGGCGGGTCTCAAAAGCTCCTATGAGAGCAGGGCTCCCCTCCTGCACACACTTTCTAAGCCCACAAAGGAGTTCAAACGTTGGTGCTCATTTAAAAATAGACAGGGAAATTCCTGCACAAAAAAATTAGCTAAAATTGAAAGCGGGTTCCAGTGGAATCCAGTTAACACCCAAAACACAGTGGTGTTATTAATTATTCACATTACGATAGAACCTAGAAGTTACAACTGAGATATGGGCCCTACTGCAAAGATGGTCCAATGGGTAGAGACAGTCTGGGATCTGAGGAGACTTGGTTCAATTCTCTGCTCTGCCCTAGATTTTCTGAGAGACCTTGGGCATGTCACTTAGTTTATCTGAACCTCAGTTCCCTATCTGTAAAATGGGGATAGTACCTCCCTATTCTGACAGAGTTGTGAGAAGCTCTACACTAAAGAGCGAGGCCCTCATTATTATGGTAACGGGGGGCATATAATTACCTTAGATAGTGCTAGGCACTGTACATACTATATATATATATATATATATATATATATATATATATATATATATATATATAGTAAGAAACAGTGCCTGTCCCAAAGAACTCACAATGTAATTAGACAAGAAAGACAGCACAGAGAAATGAAGGGCCAGATTTTCAAGAGAGATCAGCACACTGGTTGCCCCCATGACTGGTCAAAGGTCTTACACAGTCTGTGGCAGAGCCATGAACACCCCAGTCTCCTGAGTCTCAGAACTGTGCCTTAACCACAAAGCCATCCACACTTCTTAAACATTGTCCAGAGGCTGCAGGTATTCATGCTGCCAACCTTGTTTGGCTCCCTTCAGTTTTCTTTACAATCAAATTTGGAGAAAAAGAGAAACTAGAATAAAAACAACTCAAGATAAACCAAAAAGAGTTTGTTCATAAAAGCCCAGTGAAAAAGTAAATCATAAAGCAAGGAGCTCAAAGACTCCACCCACTGCTATGTGCTTGTTGCTTTTTCAACACCCTAAACCAGCAATAGACAGTGTGGTTGGGTGGGGTGTGGGAATAGGGAAAATAAACCAGGTGTGTTTTGTTTGGATATTTTAGTTTAAAAGGCCATATTGACTTTAGAAATCAGCACAGGCCAAAGTCAACAGCAACCCATCACTGTCAAGAAATCCCATGGAGGGGGATGGGGGGGGAAAAAGGCAAGTCATTGAGGCTGTCTCATTAAGTCATTGTTATTGGTTCCATCCCTCACTTAGTCTAATACAGTCTCCCTGTTGACGGGAGCTGCTAGACTCTTGTCAGCACGTGTTTGGGGTTTGTAAATGCAAAATGAATGCACACATATACACACATGCAAAAATGTGTGCACATCATTTACAGACATTATTACAAGGATTGCAACAGTTACAGGAAACGTGCACACAGCTGAGTGAAATTCTCCCCAAAGCAGAGGGCCAACATAAGGCCAAGGCAGCAATTAAATCCACCCAGTTGGGAACAGCTGACTCACAATTCCCAGATTTCCATAGGACATGTGGGATTTACTCATGACATTTTGCAGGTGAAAGCTTCAAGTCCACTATGGAAAATGTACCTCACATTAGCAAGTTTCTTTCATTTTTAGCTATTATTTGCATTAAAACTGAGCCACATGAAATCAGGGCATCATCGTGCTAGATACTGTATATGCACTAGTTAGAGACAGTCTCTTCCCCAAAGAGTTTACAGTCTAAATAGACAAGACAAAGGATGGGAGAAAGGAAGGATCATTATCTCCTTTTTACAGATGGGAAGGGAAGACTCAGAAATTAAGTGACTTGCCCAAGATCACACAGTGAATTAGTGGCAGAGTCAGGAATTGAATCCAGATTTTTCCAGACCAGTGCCTTGACCACAAATTCATCCTTCCTCCAGTCAAGGTGTTGCAGATAAGGAATTTTAGAGGAAGTTTATGTTGACAGTTCTTTCAAGTGCACAAAAGGAACTAGTGTCTACCTCAGTGATATCCTTGAAACTAGTAAGAGTGGGACATATTCACTCCTAGTGTAAGTCCACCTGTCCTAAGGAATTACAGTACCTCCAGGGATGTATTTGGCTCACTGGTTTTAATTCACTAATTTCTAATTAAATAACGGATTAACAATCATAATGCCGGGAAGGAGATTAAAGGTCTTCATGCTCTTATTTTCTTTTAGAGTCTAAAAGCCCTCTCTGCATCTATGGTTCAGCATATTCAGATTCCCTGTCTGATCATGATTCAATCTATAAAAATATACAGGGCTAACAAAGAAAAGCTATTACCATCCTATTAAACAAGGGTGTATTTGATGTAAAGCTTCATTTGGGAGTGTTCACTAATAAACAGGTTTGCATTCAGAGTTTTCTGGAATCCTTGCTGACATTTCATAGCAGACACGTCAATCAGAAGAGATGAAAATCAGTACCAGACAAACTAGATAAGTGCTCTGCCCAGCTGTGGAAAAACATGGTGCAAAATCTGGGAGAGGGGGACCAGTCCTAGAAACCTAGCAGAGCATGCATGCACACTTTTTTTGCCCTGATTCCTAGCTGGCTGCCAGATGGGCATTCCAAACTGCAGCTACCACAAGGTTCCTCAGGACTAGGGGGCAGCAGCAGAAACAATTTTGTTATTAACAACAACTATAGTCCCTGGAACTGGCAGAGATGGGGAGAAGGAAAAGTTGGAGCCCATAGAGGGTCTTAGATGATTAACCCACTTTCTTTGAAGTGGATCTGGCTAGGACAACAATCAATACAATATTCTCTATACATGGCTTCCACGTTCTCAAGTAGCATCCTTAGGGTAGTAAGGCAGTGGTCCCCAAACTGTGGGGCACGCCCCCTAGAGGGGCCGTGGGGGAATGTTCAGCGGAGCACAGCAGGGCCCTGGTCAGCCCCTATTGGGGGTGGGAAGGGAGCACCACCCAGCCCTGCTCTGCCCCCAGCTCCACTCCAGCCCTGCCCCCAGCCCCAGCCGTGGCTCCGCTCCTGGCTCCGGCTCCTGGCCGCAGCTCTAGCCCTGACCACAACCTTGTTCCTAACCGCAGCCCCTACCCTGGTCCCAGCCTGGGCATCTGACCATGGCTCCCAGGGGGGCGCGGACTGGGTAAAGGGGGAAGCGACTGAAAGTTTGGGGACCACTGTTCTAAGGAGTAGTATACAGAGGGACTCATAACCAGCCTCTCTTCTTTTCCCCTTCCAGCAGGAATCCTGTCTCCTCCCTTGCTCCCAACTCCCTGCCATAAGCCATCACACACATTACTTTCTTTCCATCCACAAGCCACACGACTTCCCAACTACCTCCCTCCACCTATTACCAGCCTCATCTCTCCATTGGCTCCATGCCACATGTTCCTAGCTCCTTCCTGGACTGCTCTCCTGATGTGACCTGCCTTTCCCAGGCTGTATCATGATCCTGCAGCACATGCATGCATACAAAAATAAGATTTACATATAGGTACTAGGGCTGTCGATTAATCGCAGTTAACGCACGCGGTTAACTCAAAAAAATTAATCGTGATAAAAAAATTAATCGTGATTAATCGCAGTTTTAATCGCACTGTTAAACAAGAGACTAGCAATTGAAATTAAATATTTTAGATGTTTTTCTACATTTTCATATATATCTTGTATTCTGTGTTGTAATTGAAATCAAAAAGTGTATATTTTAATTACAAATATTTGTATTGTAACAATGATAAACAGAAGAAATAGTATTTTTCAATTCACTTCATACAAATACTGTAGTGCAATCTCTTTGTCCTGAAAGTGCAACTTACAAATGTACATTTTTTTTGTTACATAACTGCACTCAAAAACAAAACATTAAACTTCAGAGGCTACAAGTCCACTCAGTCCTACTTCTTGTTCAGCCAATCGCTAAGACAAACAAGTTTGTTTACATTTACAGGAAATAACGTTGCCCGCTTATTTACGTCACCAGAAAGTGAGAACAGGCATTTGCATGGCACTTTTGTAGCTGGCATTGCAAGGTATTTACGTGCCAGATATGTTAAACATTCGTATGACCCTTCATGCTTTGGTTACCATTCCAGAGGACATGCTTCCATGCTGATGACGCTCATTAAAAAAAATGATGTGTTAATTAAATTTGTGACTGAACGCCTTGGGGGAAAATTGTATGTCCCCTGCTCTGTTTTACCCACATTCTGCCATATATTTCATGTTATAGCAGTCTCGGATGATGACCCAGCACATATTGTTCATTTTAAGAACACTTTCACTGCAGATTTCATAAAACTCAAAGAAGGTACCAATGTGCGATTTCTAAAGATAGCTACAGCACTCGACACAAGATTTAAGAATCTGAAGTGCCTTCCAAAATCTGAGAGTGATGAATGAGGGAGCATGCTTTCAGAAGTCTTAAAAGAGCAACACTCCGATGCAGGAACTATAGAACCTGAACTACCAAAAAAGAAAATCAAACTGCTGCTGGTGGCATCTGACTCAAATGATGAAAATGAACATGCGTCGATCCACACTGCTTTGGATAGTTTTCAAGCAGAACTTGCCATCAACATGGACACATGTCCCCTGGAATAGTGGTTGAAGCGTGAAGGGACAAATATTTAGCGCATCTGGCACTTAAATATCTTGTGACGCCGGCTACAACAGTGCCATGAGAACGTCTGTTCTCACTTTCAGGTGACACTGTAAACAAGAATTGGGCAGCATTATCTCCTGAAAATGTAAACAAACTTGTTTGTCTGAGCGATTGGCTGAACAAGAAGTAGGACTGAGTGGACTTGCAAGCTCTAAAATTTTACATTGTTTAATTTTTGAATGCAGTATTTTTGTACATAATTCTATATTTATAAGTTCAACTTTCATGATAAAGAGATTGCACTACAGTACTTGTATTAGGTGAATTGAAAAATACTATTTCTTTTGTCTTTTTACAGTGCAAACACTTGTAATAAAAATAAATATAAAGTGAGCACTGTACACTTTGTATTCTGTTGTAATTGAAATCAATATATTTGAAAACATAGAAAACATCCAAAAATATTTAAATAAATGGTATTCTATTATTGTTTAACAGTGCGAATAATTTTTTTAGTCGCTTGACAGCCCTAATAGGTACGTGCATGCTGCATAGTTGGGATCTGGAGCTGAACTTCCCCATACCCAACAGCATTTGGATCAGGCCTAATCTCTATATTTACAGTACCAGGAAATCGACAGTGAGATGGGAGTGTGGTCTAGTGGATGAAGCACTGTTCTCCATGTCTCCCTGTATGTACAGAACGTCCTCCCTGAACTGATCCATAGGGCCAAGTTCCTTCTCCTCCATATTTCTCAATGCTCACCTCTGCTGAGATACCTGCAAGAAACTAGAGGTGAGGAGCAAGCAGCTGTGGGGCAACTGGAATAGGCTGATACTCACAACCACCAAAGAGTACCAACATACACTACAAAATTCTATATTTGTTATTGCATATTTCTCCCCAACTGTTTACATGTTGCTCATCTTCTTAGATTGTCAGCCCCAGGATACAGGGATAAATTTGGAGGTTGCTTAGTACAATGGGCCTCCTGTGAGTTGCTGGATTACTAGGAATTTTTAATAAAATTCAGCAATATCTATGAAAAACAATATTTTGCAATTATATGATGCATCTCATCCCAAGATCTCAAAGCACTTGACTTGCGTTATTTAAGCCTCAGTACACCCTTATAAAGTAGAGATGTATTTCCATTCTACAGATGGAAAAATGGAGACACAGAGACTTTTCCATCTCTTGTCTTTAAATGAAGACTGGATGTCTTTCCAGAAGATATGGTTTAATCAAACTCAAGTTATTGGGCTCAATACAGGAGTCACAAGAGGAAATTACTTGTTTGGTGTTATACAGGAGGTAAACCTTGATAATATAATGGTCATTTCTGACCTTAAAATCTATAAATCTAGGTGACTTGTATAAAATCACACAGTGAGCCATATGTGAACTGATCTCCTGAAGAACTCAGGAGTCTTGACTTCCAGTCCTTTGCCCCAACTACTAGATAATATATCTATCTTTGTACATATTGTAATGAACTGGCATGTATGTGTGTGCATGCACACACGTGTGTCTACAAATGCAACCCCCCCCCCCACTATCTTCTGCTGGATGGAATCAGAACTGCTCAACTTTGTATTGTAGCCCCTATATTGCTGTCAGCTAAAGGAGATTCTCCTCTAACTCAACTAGTAGGGGCCTCTGCTTTTGAAACAGGTGGTTCTGGGTCTAGTCCTGAGGAAGTTCTGAATGGCCCTGTTGTGTGTAATGTAGTGACAATGCTATAAAACCAAGATCTGGTACGATATACATATTTTCATTCTGAAAATACCATATTTAAAGAAACAAATCAAAGAACAAGGAGGCATTAATTCTCTGGCATAATCCATCAAGCTCAACTTGTTCTGCAGTAATGAATCTTACAGTAGCACTTGGAATTCCAAACTACAGCCATCTGAGGATTAAAAAACAAACAGAGAAACCAAATTCTTTCAGGTTTCTAGGAACATATCTTATACAGACGCTGCTATAGGTGTACATATGAAAGAGAGAGAGAGACACAGAGTGTATAAGTAAAATGAAAGGGTTATTTGTTTTTTATATAAAAGCCCTAAATAATTTATTCTCTAACATTTACCATCTTGTACCACTCCTCTTGAAAGTTTAATGATCACGGGGGGAAAAAATACAGAACATTTTCACTCACTTCCAGTGAAAGCTCCTTTATGTCACTTGCATTAAAGACATCACTAGCAATTTGTTAAGGGGGGGGTAAGTTTTGAAGTGTCGTTAAAAATATTGCTGTAACTTTCTTTACAAGTGTACCAGCAATTTCCCTCTTCCTGATACTAGATACTTTAAAAAATGTAAGTAGCTCCCAATAGGTATTTGCCCTGACTTCAAAGAAGACAACAACTATTTTTGCTCAAAGTCTTCACTTCCCTATAAACTCTTCATAATGTTTGCTCACAATGCTCCTTAGATTTAAAGGAAAACTCCAGTGTAATTTCAAAGATGCTCTATTCATAACAGGCCTGATCCTGCAGCAACCAGTCCTGATGAAGTCAGCCAATGAGCCTGATTTTAATCTCTGTCATGGTTTCACAGTCATAACTTCACTGAAGTCAATGGAATTACTTAATGTACACATCATTGTAAGAGAAATCAAACCAGGTCCAATGGGAGTTCTTGCATGAGTAAATAATGCAGGTTCAAGCACCACAACTAGAGTATCTAAACACAAAGAAGAGTAAAATCAGAATGAAAATATGAGACCTGATCTGCAGCAGGTATAAATCAGTGTAACTCACTGACTTCAATGGAGTTACAGTGATTTACACCAACAGAAGATCTAGTTGATAGGATAAAATTCTGCTCTCAGGTACCCTAGTGCAACCTCACAGATGGCAAAAATTTAGGTTTAGGCAATAAAAATGTTTTGTTGTATCTAATGGGAACAAAAGCGTTTTCATGAGACTTAAACAAAACAAAAAAAGCCCAACTCAACAAATGTGGGTGTTTGTTTAAATATCCCCCTTGCATTACTTAAAACACCAACACCTTTCACTGGTCCCTGAGAACCAGGAAATGAAATTGACTGGCTTAGTTTAACTGTCCAAGCCAGAGAAGTGCAAAAAATAAATTAACAGCAACAGAGATGAAAAGTAAATCAAATTTTTTGTTTCAGCATCTGCAGGTGTGAGAGGGCATTGAATAATACACATGCTGTGCTGGAGGTAGGGGAATTGTGCAGAAAGTTTCCATAGGGGTACAACCAAATTTTAAAATGAATTCACTTGGCCTGTATCCCTTTTGTTTTCACTTTCTGAGAATGTTCTAGCAAACATGTTTATTGACAAGAACATTTGCAGAAACAGAGCATCTACCTAGTTATTTACACTGTGCATAGCATCATGAGAGTTGCAAATCTAACCAAGTTAATTGGAGCACCTTGTAATCTAATCTAGTTGAAACACTGAACAGAGTACTGCTAAAATATCTGCAGAAAGCTGATTTCAAAGTACAGAAAACCAAACTAAAAGGACCATTGGTCTGATCTGGTCTGGCAATTCCTATATTTCTGAATTAATTTGCAATTGCAAATATTCCAGTGGGAAACCTGAGTCTCTCAGCTAAGCTCAACCAATCACATGACAGAAACAGACCAAATGACCTATCATTATAATCAAAACAGCTGGAATTTTGAGTATTTGCTACCAGATCTGCTCATGAACAAGAACTATTCACAGGAATTATTCGGCAAATAATTTTGAAAAATGAACACATTAGGGGAAATCATGATTAACAACAGGCAATTCCCAAGCAGAAAAGGAGGGGGAAATTCTTCAAATAGCTCCCATAGATACAAATTATTCACCTAGCTCTATGGAGGTTCTAATGCCAGATTTTTCAAAAGAGTTTAGAACTCCCAATAGAAGTAATTTTTTCAAAAGAATTTAACATCCACAGGTGCCAAACAGGGGACAGATTTTCTACAGAGCCCAAACACATTAGGCAGAAAGCACTTTCAAAAATGTGATCAGAATGGTCACATGGGGAACTGCTAGGCTGACCAGATAGCAAGTGTGAAAAATCAGGACAGGGAGTGGGGGGCAATAGGAGACTATATAAGAAAAAGCCCCAAATATTGGGATTGTCCCTATAAAATCGGGACATCTGGTCACCCTAGGAGCTGCTGGATGGCTGAGTACTTCTGAAAATCTGGACCTTACTTGGATTTCTAAATGGAAGCTGAGCTCATCTAGTCCAAGGTGCTGAGTTCTTGAAAATCTGGCCCCTGAGGACTTTCAATATCCTGCCCCTAAGAATGCATTCTGTTCTTTCAAACACTATTAAAAAAAATCCCAAAGCACAGTTGGTCACGCTTAGCAGAGGAATACACAGTATACTGACATAACATGGCAATGAGATGTGAACTTCTCACCTCTTCTCTCCTGATCAGAATCACCTGCACAACAAAAAAAGAACAAAACAAGAATACCTTAGCCAAAGAGAAATACAAATTGTAAGAAGCAGGGGGGAGGGCAGAAATTGAGACAGAACAATATTGTGACAATTAACCCTTGTGATTTTAGTGCCAGCCTCACAATATTTGGTTCTTCTTTTAATGCCCTATCTGCTGGAGTGCTGTGATTACATGAGAACCTCAGCTTTCATTTCAAGAAAAAAGTACATTTCTAGCTATTCTGGTTGTGGAGAAAAATTTGAAAACATGATTTGAGTGAGCCCTAATGTCTCAGAAACCAAATAAAATAACTGCAACTTTTTTTTCCCAAATGTCCTTATATTTAAACTGATCTTATGTTTTTGAGATCTGACTCATGATTTTTGAGCACTTGGGGGTTGGTATTGCTAGAAACATACCACTCACCAGGTCCAGGAAGGATGGGCAGATAAAGGTTTCAATGGCTATTGAAATGGACTATAAAAAATAAACTGAGAAGAACTCAAGATTATTTTGTATAAAAATATAATAGCAGTGGCAAATAGAACAGGAGTAAAACTAGCACACAAGACTGAGGACATTCTTAAGGCAAAGAAATCACTTGTTTGTAAACAGTGGAAGTATGACAAATACCATTTTCAAATGGAATTCAAACTTTTTATTACATTCTAATGAATGCTGGCTTGTAGCACTGAGAACCCTGTTCACTTTTATTGCCACTTAACCTCACACTGGGGTCTCAGCTTCTCAGCACATTATGATCCTATGACCCCTTTAAGAGGGAGTCCTGTGCTTGTCCCATTAGCTTTGCCTAGTGGAAGATGAAGCAAAAAGTGCTGCCAGACAGGAAGATGAATCCAGAGATTACTGTCAGGCTGAGCAGACTCTGAAATGGGGGCTGCTGCTATGTAAAATTTGAGGTTGGTTTGAACCACCCAAGGCTCAGTGGGAAAGACAAGAGCCCTCTAAGAATGTGACTGCACATAGCTACGCAGAGCATAATTCTACACCAGTGCAGCAGAGAACAGTGGCCATGTGCATGCATGCTTCTAAAGACTGTGGGTCAGATCCTCAGCTGGTGTAAATCAGAATAGTTCCATTGCCTTTAATGGGGCGATGCCAATTTTTATCAGCTGAGGACCTGATCCAATAAAGAAACTGGGTCCAAGAATTCTAGGAATGGTTACTCTTCAAGACACACATTTGTAAGACAAAGCACTGTAGGGAACAGCTATGGACTGGCAGAGGGTGGACCAGATGTGACCTAATAGGTCTTTCTCAGCCTCTAACTTCTGTGATCCTTGTTTGTGTTTTTCTTACTTGTAGTATCTCCTGATAAGTCAGCAGCAGTGTAAAACAATTGTCTTCCTTAAAACAGTGTGACATGCACATGGCATATGGGCTGGAGGAGGTGGGGAGGGGAAAAGGAGGTGAGGGGATGAACAGGTACTGCTTCCAAAACATAAAAGAACCAAATAATTCATTGAACACAAAGTGAGATTTAAAGTGCATTTCTCCCAGAGTTTCCAGCTTTTACAAAGCCAGCTTCTTTTGAACATTCATGCTAGGGAAAAAACCCACCCACATCTCCTTCCATGGACCCACTTCCCTCCTGGGAATGGCAAGGCAGAGACATGGTACAAGTGACGAAGCTTGAGTAAGAAAAGGTAGAACCAACCATGTAGAAACAAGGCTCACACTTTCCCATACGAATCCATTTATAAATAGTTTACAAAGGGTTGATAAACTACTAGATGTTTTAATAAACTGTTAATTGATTGTTATTGAGTCCATCAGGTTGCTTATAACCATGGCTTATGAACCTCTATAAACACTTTTTAGTGTGGTGCTTATAACAATTGATAGCATATGCTACTTGTGTCTGTAACATGCATATAACATTTATCAGTCATTTATTAACCCTTTATAAAATATATATTAATGGTACCTTAATACGAAGAATGATCGAACCAAGGGTTCAGTTAAAACCAGTCAGGCCGTAGGTTAGAGAGAGAGTGTCTAATGGTAAGTGCTTACCTGGGCCTTTTGATGGGTCACCTAGAGAAAGCAAAACAAACCATAATGAGTGTCAGTGACTGAACCCTTACTTCTTTCACCAGACTTTGTTATTCCAATCCCCAGCACTTCTATAGCCCCTTCCATCTGTGGCTCACAAAGTGCTTGAAACCCTCCTGTGTGGCAGAGTGGTTTCCCCCATTTTATATAATCATAGATTTTAAGACCAGAAAGGACCACTATGACCATCTAGTCAGACCCACAGCATAACACAACAGAGAATCTCCCCCAAAAGGAAGTATTCTCCTCATTATACAGATGGGAAACTGAAGCACAGATTGATGAAATGACTGTCCCTAGATTAAACAGCAGGTCAGTGGCAGAGCTAGGAAAAGAATTCAGGTCTCTTGCCCCCCAGGCCAGTGCCTTAGCCACCGAACCACAGTCTCTCAGTTTACACAAAAACTGCAGCACAGAAATCAAGGGCCACATTTGTAAAAGTGGCCTTTACTGTACGCTCTCTGGAGCAGGGACTGCCACTGTGTTATTTGCTTATTCAGTGCCTACTGCTAGGGGGCACTGATCCCTTTCCTGGGCAATTCCTTCTTGGATCCCATTCAGAACTGTGACCTAGGTCATCAGCTCTTTGGGGCAGGGATTGTTTTTCATATGATGAGTCCTTGGCTCCCTGACTGGGGTCCTTAGGTGTTATCAAAATACAAATACGTAGTGATAATATCTGCCCTTTGGACTATTAAAGCACTTCAGCTGAGCAGGATCCCAGTGGGTTTTTTTCTTGCTTATGTGTTCTTTTAAAGACTGACTTCACAACCAATGGGACTGGGCATCACCAGACCCTTTTTACAGATGAGGAAAGAGACAGTGGTGATGTGACTAGCCCAAAACCTGTGGCAGAAATGGGACGAGAAATCAGGACTCCTGGCATCCCAGTCCTGTGCCTTAGCCACATACCACTGTTCTTCCCTGGACACAGCCTGAGTTTTGTTTCCCTGTCTTCTAAGTATAAGGGCCAGATCATCAGCTGGTGTAAGTCAACTTTGCTCCATTCATTTCAATGGAGAGGGGCCAGTCTACATCAGCTGGGGCGCTGGCCCTAAAAAGTTTACTTCTGGTTTCCAAATGCTCTCAGGAAACAGAAGAAAGGAGAATAAAGCCAGGTATTAAAGGGGCGAGGGGCCTGGAGCACAGAGAAGAAGAGGAAGGAATGAAAAGTGTCCTTGCCATACCTGAAGTGACAATGGTTTCTGGAGAAGTTACTGCCATAGTGATGTTCCCCATTGCAGGCACTGTCTTTACGTCTTCTGAAGCTGTTTGTGCAGCAGAATATGTGGTGCTGGGTGGACTGGAGGTGGACCCAGGTGCAGGCACAGTTGTCCTCATGGTGCGGTTTTCATTGCCCGGCAAGCTGACAGTGGTGTTCGGAGGGAGCTCTGTGGCTTGCATGGTAGTAGGCCCAGGCGCCATGGTAACTACGGTTGTTGGAGAGCTAGCGTTCAGACTGTTTGGACTAGTGCCCTTTCTGCCATCTGGCTCTGATGTAGGGGCTTTCATGGAATGCATGGCGGAGGTGTGCTCTATGGACGGTGGCACTGGAAGCAACAAAGCACAAGATAACCTCCAATGTCCTTTTATTCCTTCCCCTCCCCAGCATTGGGGCAGCTGAACCTGGGAACACCAAATGGGACCAATTCTCCTCTGGCTTTACTTCAGTGTAACGCCATTGACTTCAGTCGAATAACACTGGTGTGAAAGGAGAATTAGGCCCTGCATCTGAACCGCAGGAGTTCAGTGACTGGTAGGTGTCTGATCCAGCTCCCGTTGAAATCCCTGGGAGTCTTTCCAGTGGCTTCAATGGGAGCTGGGTCTGGCTCTAGGCAACCAGGGATGTGTGACAATCTCAATCCTTCCCATTCATTCTCAGCCACAGATTATTTAAAAGGCAGGTTTTCAGTATTAAATGCAGCTGACCTCAGCTTTCATTTGACACAGCAAATGTTTGCACTGAGTTATCAGAGTCCAAATATAGTTTCACTTGGCACTGTGGGAGGGTCTGAATGGAGGACAAGATGACCTCCCACTATATTCCCTGTTATGGCAGTAAGATCAGCGGGGGGATATTGCCAACAGGAAGGCACAAAGGCCACCAATGTCCATCATCCACAACTGCAGGATTTTGGTCAGGTGGGATGTGCCCACTAAAAAATGCTTCAGGGTAAGGCAAAAAATTCCTCAGGGTTCCAGTCAGCACACTGTGGGGTAAAACTTCCGTCCTGCCCCCATCAGGCAATCAGGATTGTCCACCTGAATGGAATCAATGAACCAAGGATTAAAAAGAATTTGCATAAACCCTGCTGATACAGTATCTGTGTATTCCTAAAGCACCTATTACCTTGCATGCATCAGCAGTGATCGATGCATCCAGTGCACACACATTGACTCAATCTCAGGGTCTCTAAACACATACTAGACTTAGGGTCCGGAAAGGAAGAATTTTTCAGTGGGATCATTGGTAAGACTGGTTAATCAGCATATAGAGCTTTCCTAGCCTTGGGGAATTTGCACAGTCGAACTTCACTGATAGGTTACACTGGTGCAAATCCTTAATATAAACACACGGCACTGGTGCACAATAGGGCCTGCACCAATGTATCTTATCCCAGTAGGTCACTGGGTATGTCGCATTAATGCAAGCCCCATCTTGCATCACATGTACACTTGAGATTTGCACTACTGTAGCGACATCAGTGCAAAAAAAAAAAAAACCCAAAACAAAACAAAAAAACCACAATCCCACAGTATGGAGATGGCTTTAGATACTGCAGTGATGAGGGCAATATAAGAGCAGATGTTTTAGACAGATATTATCCCCTGCCTTTGCTACCTTAACTATGAGCATGACTAATTAAAAAAAACAAACAAAAAAACACAATAAGTGAGGATCTTCGATGTTTGCAGGCCCAGCATTATCTTCTAGCAGACACCATATACTGATCATCTTCTACCATCTGCAACTCCTGTCAGACACTTCTTCATGGCAGGTAATTAAGGGGATGAGGGCAGTAAATCACTAAGGATTTGAGGATCTCCTCATTCAATCCCGACTACTGTTTACAACCAGGAGAGGAAGCGATGAACATGTCTCACCTGAGGTAGTGATGCGCGCACCTAGACACGTCAGGCCACTTCCAAGCAAGAGGACAAAGAACCACGAATCCATGTTGACCTGGGAAAAAAAGTGAACATGCTGTATTAGAAATCCTGTGGCACTTCCCCATATCAGCTCAATCACAGGGTGCATTACCAACCACTACTCACTCCCACATCCAGAAGGATAGAAGACTGAGATGGAAAAGTCCTACTACTAAGGTTAAGTATCAGAGGGGTAGCCGTGTTAGTCTGAATCTGTAAAAAGCAACAGAGGGTCCTGTGGCACCTTTAAGACTAACAGAAGTATTGGGAGCATAAGCTTTCGTGGGTAAGAACCTGAAGAAGTGAGGTTCTTACCCACGAAAGCTTATGCTCCCAATACTTCTGTTAGTCTTAAAGGTGCCACAGGACCCTCTGTTGCTTACTACTAAGGTTAGTTAGTCCATCTCTCCGCCCCATCACATGCAGGGAACAATTGTAGGATTTCACTCTACAGAATAGACTCAATGACTTTGTCCAATACAGTTATTGATAACACTTTGCTCTTATATAAAGCTTTTCCCTAGTAGATCTTAAACAGCTTGACAAAAGGAAATATCATTACCCCTATTTTACTAGTGGGGAAACTGAGGAACAGAGCAGTGTCTAAGGTCACCTTGCTGGCTAGCGAAGGAACAGAACCCAAGTCTCTTGAATCCTAGTCCAGTGTCCACTAAGTTACATTGCTTCTCACTGAGGCCTCTGAACTAGAGACTAGTAAATTCAGTAATTGCATTTTAATCTGCTTATGTTTTGGACCTGATGTTTGATGTTAGTACAAATTAATCTAAAAGCACAATTCAGTTGGCTCACAGAAATCAGAGATGGAGAGGACCTACTAGATCCCATTTAGTTCATCAGTTTCCATAGCAGGGTAATTCCCTGTAGTACATGCTTTTGGCATTTGTCCAGTTTAATTTTCAGTGTCTCCTGGGACAAAGTTTCCACCGCTTTTCTTAACTGACCGTTCTACTGATTAAGCAATCTCATTGCCAGAGAAGGTTTTACTCTTGATGTTCAGCCTATTTTTTCCCTTCTCCTATGACATCTGTTCTCAATGTATTTATTTTGCTCTGTTTCAATCTGGGCCCATCCCAAGCTCTGGGCGCCCAGACAACACTGAAGTCATAAACACACTAGAAACAATGTCCAAAATACAAGGTCCTCCCAGCCCCACTCAAACTGGGACTCTCACACCACCCGGTACCACCCACTCAGCTCTTTTTCCCACAGAAAGCCTTGCAGAAATCAAACTTGCAGGATGACCTAAAGGTCAACAAAACCAGTCTCTGCTGGACCAATGGGGGGATTTAGTTCTAGAGACAAGGACCCTTCATTGAAGTCACTCTGCTGCCAGCCCCTCCTGATTAAACAAGTAATCTGAACTACTCTGGTATCACACAGGGAAGATGATGTCTCTGCGACCTGGTCTGCCCTCATGAGAGCAAATCGCTTAGAACACATTGCATCCACACACAAGAATGTTCCCCAAATGGCTTCATAACCAGTTAGAACAGCTAGCCTTTCAGCAGATTTAATAACTGGTTAAAGCTTAGCCAGTTCAGTCTGCAACAGTTTAGTGCCAGCGTGAACAGAGGCAAGCTGAAATAGTTCAACTGGTGGTCTTGTAACGTCTCCCAGAATGCACTGCTTCTGGAAGCCAAGCCAGGAATTGTGGGATAGCTACCCAGAAAACATTACATCTGAACGGGTTTAGGCTAGGGCTAATATGGATGCATTCAAGTGGTTCAGGCATGGATAATGCATATACACTGAACAGCTTGTGCTGAAACTGGTTTAGTACAACTGGTTTAATTCTCTATTGTAGGCAAGACCTCAAAAATTCTGAACCTAAACCTTTTAAGGCTTTTAGGGTTACAACCAACTCTTTCACACGTAACCGTAAACCAGTGCAGATCCTGGAGCACAGGTATAAAGCAAGAAGCATCATATGCTCAGTACAACTGTTCTAGTTATACTTTCTCCCTTGAAGCATATAGAAGAATCTAGAAGCATACAGATTCCCCAGGTTTACACCAAGACTATGCTAAACTATAGGATTTTAATGCAAAAAACACACAGCAAAGCAATTTCATTCCAGAGCAGAGATGGTCCTAAGCCACATTGTTTGTATACAGTTCCTAACTTTCCCAAACTTCTGGGGGCTGGGGGTTGGACTGAGGCTTTTGTCTCAGGCTTCTCTGTACTTCAAAGGTTTGTGAATGTGAGCAAACTTCACCATAAACCATGCAAGCTTCCATTCTGCAAGGAAACCAAAAGCAGGAAAACCCCACCTGGTGTCAGGTTGCATCACAAAGACTTTTTTCACTACTGCCATCTCAAGCATAGCCATTTACTTTTCTCAGTATGAATTACAAGTCTGTGACTGATCACAAGTAATGAAGACAGAGCGGAAGGAACACAGAATCAGAAATGTAGGGCTGGAAGGCACCTCAAGAAGTCATCTAGTCTAGCTCTCTGCGCTGAGGCCCCCGGACAAGTGTTTGTCCAACCCGTTCTTAAAAAGCCTCCAATGATGGGAATTCCACAACCTCCCTTGGAAACCTATTCCAGTATTTAACTATCCTTACAGTTAGAAAGTTTTTCTTAATATCTATCCTAAATCTCCCTGGCTGTAGAGGAAGCCCATTATTCCTTGTCCTACCTTCAGTGGATATGGACAACAAGTGATCACAGTCCTCTTTAGAACAATCCTTAACATATCTGAAGACTTATCAGGTTGCCCTTCAGTCTCTTCTTTTCTCAAGACTAAACAGGCCCAGTTTTTAACCTTTCCTCATAGGTCAGGTTTTCTAAACTTTTTATCATTTTTGCTGTTCTCCTTTGGATTCTCTCTAATTTGTTCACATATTTCCTGAAGTGTGGCACCCAGAACTGGACAGAGTACATCCACTGAGGCCTCACCAGTGCTGGTTAGAGTGTGACAATTACCTCCCAACTCTCACATACACTCCTGTTAATACACTGCAAGATGATATTCGCCTTTTTTGCAACTGTATCAGTGTTGACTCCTATTCAATTTGTGATCCACTATAACCTCCTCCCCCAATCCTTCTAAGTAGTTCTTTTGTCTAGCCAGTTATTCACATTTTGTAGTTATGCATTTGATTTTTCCTCCCTATGTGAAGTAAAGTGGAGTCGCATCATAGGCGCATTTAACGTACGTGATTTTAACTATATGCACTTGGCAAAACAAAAAAACGAGAAAAACAACAATTTAAATACTGTACCTGTAGTGCAGGCAATTCCACCCGCCATTCCACTCAATGAGCGTTTGACTATACGCGATTTTCGCCTTACGCGCTGACTTCAGAACCTAACCCCCGCGTAAGATGCGACTCCCCTGTACTTTGCCCTTATCTTTATTGAATTTCATCTTGTTGAATTCAGACCAATTAGCCAATTTGTCACGGTCATTTTGAATTCTAATCCTATGCTCCAAAGTGCTTGAAACCCCTCCACAGCTTTGTTTTATCTCTAAATTTTATAAGCATAATCTCCACTCTGTTATCCAAGTCATTAATGAAAATATTTAATAGTACCAGACTCAGAACCAACCCTCACTGGACCCTACTAGACATGTCCTCCTAGTTGACAACGAACTATTGATAATTACTTTGAGTATGGTCTTTGAACCAGTTGTGCATCCACCCTATATTAATTTAATCTAGACCGTATTTCCCTAATTTGCTTATGAGAAGGTCATGTGGGACTGTGTCAAAAGCCTTACTAAAATCAAGATATCATGTCTACTGCTTCTCCCCATCCACTAGGCCAGTAACCCTGTCCAAGAATTAAGTTAGTCTGGTTTGATATGGCTTGTTGTTGACAAATCCATGTTGTGAAATTAGCCTCAACTTCACACCTCCAGCCATACACTAGTGTGCCTCTCCGGAGAAGAGCACATACATGGCTGCTAAAATTCAACATGGGTTTGGCCACAAAGGCAGACCCCACATGCCATAATCATTCAGCTGCTGGAAAATGAATTCTCCAAACACTTGTTAAGAGGTGCATGATTAAAGATCAGGGGCAGTCAAAAGGACCCCAGCAGGGCAACCTGCGAGCTCTGGAGTTTTCACAGATTACAAGGTATGTGGTTCCTCCACCAGATAATCTGATGAGATGCTTATTTCTGGCAAATAAGATAGGGAAGTCTCTCTCCTCTCCCCCACCTTTCATTTTTAAAACACATTTGGGATTTACTCGCATATGCCAACACTGGATTTAGAGTAACATTTTGTACAAAGATGAACAGATGAGTCACTGTATCTGGGAGGCTTCCTATTCACACTGAAACAACACCACTTAGTACTCACATGGGATTTCTGCTCTTCAAGTCTCTCTACGCAACCCATATCTCACTGATCAATGGAAAATGTGTATATTGCACCTCCCACCACCACTTCTTATTTCAACAGAAAGGAATTTTGGACTGTTCCCATTTTCCATAAACTGGATACCTTCTTGTTGCACGCCTAAGCATACTGCATGAAGGAACAATGGCATTATTTGCCCAACATCACTCGGTAAGTCAGTGACAGAGCAGAAACAGAACCTATGGGTTCAGATTCTCAGTCCCTTGCTGCTAACAGCTCAGGTATGTGGGTGAATGTATAAAACTAGATATGTATCTTAAGGTTTTATAGTCCTGCCTACCAATAGTATCTAAGCATCTTCCAAGTAAAATCAATAGCAGTAGCGAAGTTCCTAAGGAACTACATGGAGTCCCTAGCTCTTCTACCTGCCCTAAAACATCCTCATTTGGAGTCTGAATGAAGTCTGGTTGCAAACAATTACTTCCTCATTCTGATACTTCCTCTCTTGACAATATGCTATCAGATAGAATATTAACTACCACCACTTATATAGGGGTTTTAATCCATAAATCTCAAAGGGCTTTACATATTATCCCCATCTTATAGATGGGGAAACTGAGGTACAGAGAGGTGAAATTTTGTCCGAAGTCCCAAAGAATCAGGAACAGAACCCAGGAGTCCTGAATCCAAGCATAATATCCTATCTACTGGATCAGGCTGCCTCCTCCTGTGGTAGAATGAGGTTCATAAGGCACTTGTCTTTTTCTTTTTGATTCCTCACTAACTGAAGACAGGGATGAAATCAGACTGCACAATGACAGCAAAGAGAATGTTCTCCATACATAGCCATTATCACTGTATTGATGAGGGCTACAGGCACTTACATCAAAGACACACACCAGTTCCTGGAATGGCCCTGTGGGCAATTGCTAGAAAGGCCATTAAAAGACAAAATGATGCAAGTCCCGCCTTGCCTGTACACGGCTCCGACATGGTTTAGGATTACATCAGTTGTAATGCAGCTGTCTGCTTTAACAGCCCCCTTGACATATGTTTAAAAAAAAAAAGTTTGTTGAATCTCAAGCAGATTGCACAGGGAGGAGAAGGGTTCAGAAATGCTCAGATAGATCATTGAATAGAAGGCTTGGGAGCTGCTAATGTCATCAACTATCACTTGCCAAAGCTGTTTCATCACCTTAAAAAATGATCCACAGTGCAAAGCAGCAAAGAGCACCCCATGTAGTATGAGACCTTTGCAAGTCAGTCTTGTCCCTGAGAGAATCTCTCCCGTCCCTTTATTTAAATAAGTCCTTTTCCCAAATGCAGTATAAATAAATGACAGTGCTGTGCTGAGTTCTTAACATAAAAGGCCTCATGCATCCCTCCCCAAAGCAATCTGAGCCTCCCCGCCCCCACTCCTCCTGCTGCTGCTGATTCGGAAACGGAGAGGAAATACTTGTAACGTTATCAACATAAACACAGCTCTTGGCTGACTGCAACATCCTGTGTGCTTCACAGAAAAACACCCTGACGTCATGTCTCTGGATCCACCAGAGAAAAAGGACCCGACTGTAAGATGGCTTTCGCCAGACCTCCGCAATAAGTGTTAGCAAGACTGTGCAGGAGCAGGAGTGGGGGAGATGGGGAAAGCGACAGGGACTGCACCAGCTGAAAATCATTTCCAAAAGGTCAATGTTCTCAGCTTTGTAACGCGGCTTTAAAAATTTATTCTGAAATATTTTCATATTTACATTAGATAACAGCCATGTGCATTTAAAGAGGCAGACTCATGAATGGAGAGTATGCAGGGAATACCAGATCCCCTACAGTAAAGCTTACAATTGCACTACTGCAGTTTGAAGCTATAGAATACAGGGAGTGGTGGAGGGAAGTAGATACTGTTATGACGACTGACATCCCTCAAAAATATCTTTGTGAGGCACCACATGGCTCAGATGAATGGTACAGGAAACAGAGCTGCTCAGCCATAGGTCAGCAAATGAAATCCAGCCCAGGGACACTGTGACGGGTTGGATCACAGAAACCCCCTTGGGAGCTGCCACCCAATGTGCAAAGACTACCCCTGCTTCTGTTTTCCCTGCCAGCTCAGGATTCCAGCACCCTGTCTTGCTGAGCCAGCCACTCCTGTCCGGCTTCAACACAGGCCCAGGGTCTGAATCACTTGTCCCAAAGCTGCAAGTTTACCCGAAACCAGCTCACAGGAGTGTGCTTGTCTTTAGCACTCAGATGCCCAACTCCCAATGGGGTCTAAAGCCAGATAAATCCGTTTTACCCTGTATAAAGCTTATGCAGGGCAAACTCATAAATTGTTCGCCCTCTATAACACTGATAGAGAGATATGCACAGTTGTTTGCTCCCTCAGGTATTAATACACACACTGAGTAAATTACTAAATAAAAAGTGATTTTATTAAATACAGACAGTAGGATTTAAGTGGTTCCAAGTAGTAACAGACAGAACAAAGTAAGTCACCAAGCAAAATAAAATAAAATGCGCAAATCTATGTCTAATCAAACTAAATACAGATAATCTCACCCTCAGAGATGCTTCAGTAAGTTTTTCTCAGACTGGGACACCTTCCAGGCCTGGGCACAATTCTTTCCCCTGGTACAGCTCTTGTTCCAGCTTAGGTGTTAGCTAGGGGATTCTCCATGATGGCTCCTCTCCCTCTCTCCTCTGTTCCACCCCTTTATATATCTTTTGCATAAGGCGGGAACCCTTTGTCCCTCTGGGTTTCCACCCCCCCTCACTGGAAAAGCACCAGGTTAAAGATGGATTCCAGGTCAGGTGACATGATCACATGTCACTGCAAGACTTCATTACTCACTTGCCAGCACACACATATACAGGGAGACTCACAGGTAAACAGCCATCTGTAGACAATGGGAGTCATCAAGATTCCAAACCATCATTAATGGCCCACACTTTACATAATTACAATAGGCCCTCAGAGTTACATTTTATATTTCTAGTTTTAGATACAAGAGTGGTACATTTATACAAATCAGATGATCATACTCAGTAGATTATAAGCTTTGTAATGATACCTTACAAGAGACCTTTTGCATGAAGCATATCCCAGTACGTTATATTCACTTTTTACCATATTTTTCTAAAACTATCCCAGTTACATTATATTCACTTATCATGTTTTTATAAAACCATATAGACTGCACAACGTCACAACTCACTTTCTAATATCTCCTATACATAACTCACACGGAGCTCCGTAGCAATTACCCATATCCTACAGGGGGAGAACAGAGCCCCTGTAAGTAGAGGTGATCACAGATAGCTACCATCAGACACTTGTTTATTAGCATGGCACACGTGTCCATGCCATTATGGGAGGCAGCATGGTCTACTGAGTAGGACACTGGCCTGAGAATTAGGAGACCTGGGTTCTACTCCCAGCTTTGCCCATCCTCCTAACCTACTGTGTGACTTTGGGTGAGTCACTGTTTCTCCTCCCACCCTTTGTCTGACTTGCCTATTTAGATTGCAAGCTCTGTGGGGCAGGGAATTATTATGTTTGTACAGTGCCTAGCACAATGGGGCCCACATCTCAATTGGCTTTCGTAGGGTTACCATATTTAAACTTTAAAAAAAAAAGAGGACACTCCACGGGGCCCTGGCCCCGCCCCCGCCCCAACTCCACCCCTTCCCCGCCCTAACTCCGCCCCTTCTCCTGAGCACCCCGCATTCCCCCTCCTCCCTCCCAGCCATGCAAAACAGCTGCCCGAGCGCTACCGGCTTCACGGCTTGCCGGCCAGCCCCCAGACCCTGCGCCCCCGGCCGGGCGCTTCCCCAGCGCAGCCGGAGCCCGGGAGGGGAAGCGCCCGGCCGGGGGCGCAGGGTCTGGAGGTCTGGGGGCTGCCCGGCAAACCGTGAAGCCGGTAGCGCTCGGGCAGCTCCGCTCTTCAGCTGCACAGCTGAGGTGCCTGGGGGGAGCTGCAGGCGGATTCCCCCGCGGCGGTGGCTGCTGCTGCTCCCCCCAGACACCTCAGCTCTGTGCAGCTGAAGAGCCGAGCTGCCCGAGAGCTACCGGCTTCACGGTTTGCCAGGCAGCCCCCAGACCTCCAGACCCTGCGCCCCCGGAGATGGTCAGCAGTTTGTAAGATGGGGCCTTGTATGAGGCAACTTTATTTCTCTTTCTCTCTTTTTGTTTCCTAATGCCACACTGAAGCTCCAGAAGCCTTTGCATGTTGGATTTTACTATTATTTTTCATTAGAGAGGGATCTCTCCCTAAAAAAACCAAAACAAAGTAGCAACCTCCTCACTGTCATAGAAGCAAGGGATTTTTGCAATTTTACATTTTTATTTTAAATCCTATGGTGCATTTTTTGGGTACATTAATATGGATTGACTAACTCCCTGTGTAGATCTCTGCCACTTAGACTAGGCCTTTGATGTGTCACCAAACATTTCCCCCCTCCTTACCGTTTGCATTCCACAGTAAATAGAAAGGATGAGTAATCGCAACAATTACTGGCCCTTTCCTAAAGCTCACCTCATTTTATTTTTGCTTTTGTAGAAGCAGATCACTTCCATGTGAGTGACAGCAAATACAGCACATGCTACATGGAGAGGAAGGATGGGTTTGTGGTTAAGGCACCAGGCAGGAACTCAAGGAGATCTGGGTTCAATTTCTGGTTCTGCTACAAATTTCCTGAATGATCCTGGGCAAGTCACAATCTTTCTGTGCCTCTGTCCGCTATCTGTACAACAGCACTTCCTTTCTCTTGCCAAATGATATTGTAAGCTTCTTTGGCCCTATCTCATACTATGTGTACGTATGGCACTTAATACAATGGGACCCTATTTCACCTGGATCCTGTGAAAGCAACGGGAATTATTATTGACTTGTATTACCTTAAAGCATAGCAACCCCAACTGAAGTCAGAATCCCATTGTGCTAGGCACTGTACGGACACATAGTAAAGTCCATCCCTGACCTGAGTAGCTTACACTATAAATAGGTAAGATGGACAAAAGGCCAGAGGGGGAACAGGCAAAAAGAGGCACAGAGACTAGTCCAAAGTCATAGAGCAGATGAGCAGCAGAGCAAAGTTTAGAACCCAGGTCTCTCAAATCTTCATCCAGTGTCCTAACCACTGGTCACACTGCCTCCCAATGACAATGCCTCCCAATAATAATAATACATAAGCATTACACAGTATAAAACTCCAGCTGCCAAGGGCCATGACCCAAATGCAGAAAGTTATCTTTAATGGGACCACGATTAGGGAAGGAATGTTGCTCCATGACTAGACCTGGGAATAAGAATGTTATTGTTCTCTCTCTAGCTCTGCCACAGGAAGTGACAACAGCCTTTGTCTCGGTTTCTCCAACTATAAATGGGCACGTCAATATTATTTGTTTATTCCCAAGATGCTGTGCAAGGTTTAATTAATTCATTAATGTTTGTAAGGGCCTTTAAGACCACAGATGTAAGGCTCTCTGTGAGCTGAGGGGTGAAAACATACTCTATTTTGGGACCTTCAGAAGTATCCTTGCAGATAAATGCCAGTCTGCAGAGCCAGAGAAGCAGAGAATAGGGTCTGGGGGACACTGTTAACATCCCGCATTTTGTGGGACATTACTACATTGCACACTAAGTAGTACTGTAGGAACCCCATCACAAGCTCCAGGCTCACTGGTCCTCCCTGAGGATCACTATCCAATATGTGCTAATGCATACTTCAGTTTGACAAGTTGGTATAATGAGAATGCCCAAGTAATCACTACATCAAGATCACTGGTCGCATCAGAGACCTCACTGAGTAGGAGGCAGAATCATCACAACATGGAGATGATGATGGGCAGACATGAAGCTATTCTGAGAGAACAGTATTTCTTGAGCCTTCTCTATGAGTGCAATCACAAAATGCATAGCATTAACAAATGAACCTCATAATAGCCTTGTGGGTAGGGAAATATTACTAGCTCATTTAACAGAAGTGGAAATTGAGTGTCAGAAGTTCAGGACATTTAAAAACAAACAAATGGGGTTTTTGTTTAGGTGCCTAGGCAGCCAAATCCATATTTAGGCCCATTAAGAGAAGTGGCATTGAGGGTACTCAGAAACTTTGTAGACCCAGGACCTTTAACTCCTTGCACTGCCTTGATGTTAGGGCTATTAATTAGCCAGCTTTTACTCCATTTAATATGACACACATTAAAGGGATTAAAAGCTGGTTCACTGATATGTCTCATAACGTAATTGTAAATGGGGAATCATCCTTGAACAGATCTGTTTCTAGTGGAGTCCCACAGTAATTGGTTCTTGTACTATTTAACATTTTCATTAATGATGTGGAAGAAAACAAAATAATCACTGATAAAATTGGCAGATTACACAAAAATTGGGGGAGTGGTAAATAATGAAGAGGACAGGACACTGATACAGAGTTATCTGGATCACTTGGTAAGCTGGATGCAAGCAAACAATATGGGTTTTAATATGGCTGACTGTAAATATATGCATCTAGGAACAAAGAATGTAGGCCATACTTTCAGGATTGGAGGACTATATCCTGGGAAGCAGGGACTCTGAAAAAGATTTGGGAGTTGTGGTGGATAATCAGTTGAACATGAGCTCCCAGTGTGATGCTGTGGTCAAAAGGGCTAATGCAATCTTGTAGGCATAAATAGGGGACTATCAAGCAAGAGTAAAGAGGTTATTTTACCCCAGCATTTGGCACAGATGCAATCTGCTGTGCCAAGTTTGGTGCCCACAATTCAAGAAGAATGTTGATTCACTGGAGAGGGTTCATAAAAAAAAGTCACAAGGATGATTAGAGGATCAAAAAAAATCTGCCTTATAGTAACACTAACAGACTCAAGGAGCTCAATCTATTTAGCTTACCAAAGAGAAGGTTCAGGGGCAACTTAATTACAGCATGGAAGTACAGTAAAAGCTGTTTTATCCAGCACGTTGGGAGGAATGGGGGGGTGCCAGTAAGTGAAAAATGCCGGTTAACTAAGAGGGAGGGAGTTTGGGTGCAGGAGGGGAATTGGGGCACCAATCTAGGTAATTATACGGCCCCAATTACTATGCTGTAGTACTCAAGATCTTCCCTCTAAGGAGTGCCATATAACTGAGCAACCAATAAAGTTTAAGCATCACGATAGCTATCATGTCTCACCTTTAAAATAAAACTGTTAGAGGATACCGTGCACATTTGACATCTTTCAAATCCCATTACAGAAGCTAAGCTCCAATTAGAAGGCACTCTCATGTAAAGGATGCTTAATTATGGCTCTTGACTACACTGAAATCTATGCTAAACACCGTTATGATAACGGGAAGAAGGCAGTTTGCCCCCTAGAACAGCTTTGTTAAGAAAGCACAGTGCACACAAGGAATAATAATTTACCTGATATAGTGCAGCAACCACTTGATAATTTCCTCCCTGTTGCCACAGCAACACTTCTGGTATATCAAAGATTGCTAATTACAAAACTGGGAAATCAGAGATTGCTAATTAAGATACATTTCAGTTCGCTCAAGGCTCCATATTAACTGCATTACAATTGTAAGCACAAGAAACGGCATGTCAGAAAGCAAAATTTATGTGTCATTATTACAGACTAAATTCGGGTCACTCCCAAGGGAAACCATCTTTTGTGAGGATGCTTTTTCAGTGGTAGTTGACCTGGACCATAAGAGCTCTCAAGCATTTTAATGTGTTTATAATCTTCTTCTATTTAAAAGAAAGTCAACATTTTTGGAGAAGCAGTGTCTTTCTCCTTTAGAAGATTTCAATATAAGCAATAGCTAAGGACAGCATATGAAAGGGTGATCTAGCGGAAAGGCACAGGACTAGTGAGACCTGGGCTCAACTCCCAGCTCATTCAAGACTTTGTGTGTGATCTTGGGCAAATCACTTCATCTACCCATGCCTCAGTTCCCCAGCTGTAAAATGGGATACTACTTTGCAGAGGAGGTTGTGAGCATAAAATCCATTAATGATTGTGAGGGCTCATACACTATAGCTATGAGGGCCATATAAGTAACTTGAAAGATACAAGTTCAGATTTGTTACTAAACTACATATTAGTCACTTGCAACTTCCCAGGGATATAACAGCTCCAAAACCACAGGCACCTGCCATTTGAGCTAAAGGCCTTTGAGGGAGGCTAGGGCCTGAAAGCTTTTCCCTTTCCTAATATTTTCTTCTTTAACTGCAAAGTAGTGTGGGCTATAGTTTGTATGGAAGACTTCATACAGAAGACAGTTGGTTGAGGTCAGTGATACTGCCAGGCATGAACATTTCACGTGTATGCTAGGAGTTCATTACTGGAATCTGGCAAATAGTGCCACAAATTAGTTAACTCACACAGCTATGGGGATAGAGTTCCCAGTTACAATGCCTTATTTTTCCAAATCTCACTGGACTGCAAATATGATTAAAGCGGTCTGACATTTCCCCAGCACTGACTAAGTAACAGGAGGAGACAAATCCCACAAGAAACACCTGGAGGGGGCAGGGAGGGAGGAGAGGGCTGATTGCTACCGCAAAGGCATTACAGAAAAGATGAATAAACAAGTTCCCCAAACCTTAAAATTTTGTTAGCGGCTAATGAAATTCTGTTGTTGAGAAATGACAGACCAGGCACTTCTCTGACCCTCTGTCAGTCCTGCCTAACACATAACAGCTGAGTTATATTCACTTGGGCCAAATTCTCCACTCACTCTCTATTTACACTAGTGTGAGTGAGTACAGAGTAAGAGACCCACTGTTCCAAACTAATCTAGAAGTCTGGCAATGAAAGAAGTCGCCCAAGTTTAATATTTAAAGTGAAAGGCAAACATGTAAAAGAGATGCACACAGATCATAGCCGGATCACAGAGCGCGCGCTGAGTGTGTGCATACACCCACCCACCCAAATCTTTATACAGTATACATGGATCACTTCATCCATCTCTGAAATGCAGCTGTCTCTGGAGTGGATAGTGGCAACCATTTAACAGTGTACAGTAACATTCCCCCAAGATCTAGATTGTAGCATTTATACCACTGCTCTACATGGGGTGGGTGGAGATGCACTGCTCCATGAGAAGTGCTACCAAAATGGTGCTTTAGGAAAGTATGATCTCTCCCAGGGCTGCACCATGTACATTGGATGGGGTGTGAGCGCAATCTACCCCAAGCTTTATAACAGAACAGGTTGCTCCCCGGCGGGCTGGTATGGAGGAGGGAGTTATGGCATCATGTCCCGCCTCCATTTCAGTAAGTTACTCCGCAGGGAGAGCAGAAGCGAAGCAGTCCCAGGATCCCCCAGAGTGCAGGGACCACAACATGGGAAGCCCTCACAAGAAGCGGCGAAGAATTCTTGTGTGCCATGCCCCCTACCTCATGTGTTAGCATGAGGGCCACTCAGATGTTGGTCCCAAGTGTTTAGAACAAAAAGTGTGGGAGAATACTGTATCCAGCTGAAACTGCAGGGGGAGTTTTAGGCAAGTGTCATGTAACTAAATAAACTGGGACACACAGATGGAGCAGCACATGAGAGCAATCTACAGAGACCCCAGAACAGGAGTCTGATGTCCTTATGCTGATTTTCTTCCACCGACAGAACATTAAATAGGACATCATTAAGCCTCTCTGTCTGAAAACATTGCACCATTTTAGCTTATACCTGGAAAAGTTGATTTGAAGCAGGTATTGTGAAGCAGGCGTAAACTGGGAAGCCAGATTGTCTAACACAGCCATGTGACACACCACTTTAAAAAAAATACTGAAAGTGTGACAATCAGAAGAATTTCTAGGACAATGATCTTTGCTTCCTAGCCCGTTACCTGACATGGCTCAGGATCACAAAAGCTTAACAATACCTTGTCCCATGACAAGCTCAACACTCATGGACTCCAGTGGCTACTGTTAGACTGCATTTCATATCAATCAGTTTTCAGGAGACCCTGCCCCAAGGCTGCCCAAATTTTCCCCATCTGAGAGGCATGCTGGTAACTTGCTAGAAGCCGAAGGGATGCAGCTAGTTTGCATAGACACTGAACAGATCACTGGTGCCCTCAACTAGGACATAAAGATGCAGCCCACCAGAGATTGCACAAGGAGTTTGGATCAAGCTAGTGTATTACATGCTGAGATGCAGTCATCACAGGCACTACTGGCTACAATGACTCCAGATCACAATCACCACCCTATCTTAAAAAATGCCCCTGTCCCTGCGCATTAGATTAACAGAATAAAGTAAAGCGAGGAAAACTATACAGCTGCTATTGGCTGTATAACTGTGCTCTCACCGCTGGACAAATAGAGAGGACTTTAGACATGGACCAAACGTTAAAGATCGGAACTGTTCTATGCCAGTGGTTGTCAGAATATCATCTAGCAAAGGACTGCAGGGCATCCACTCCCCCAGCTTGCTATCAGCAAACAAAAGGACCGTGTGCTTGTGTCCTGCTCTTAATTTCTAAAGCCCAATCTCTCTGCCTGGATATGTGCAGTGGAGTCAGCTTTTGCAACATGCATCTGTTTTTCCCCAAAGGACAAAAGAGAGACTCAAACCTCCCCACCTTTTCTTTTTTCATGACTGGAACAACTGATTACAGTATGAGGGCTTTTTTTTTTTTTTTTTAAAGACGGGTCTAGACAATGCTTCCCATTTACTGTGAAGGAAAAAAAAGTCATATGATGAGAAAGGGGGTAAAAACTGCCAGCCTCACTTTAACACAACAGGCATCTTTTAGAGATCTAAAGCCATGTGGAAATCCATTAAACCAACAGGAACTATTCAATTATCAGTTGACAATTAATCAATGGTGCTGTTATTGATTACTAATAATCCAATTAGCACTCAGCCACTGATTGTAGTGGCACATCGGATTAATGACAATTAGACTAATTAGTTTGTATTAAAGTAACAGCTCTTTTCTCTGCAGTCTAGCTACTTCACATCAACTGGGTTGGGTTAAAGCAGAAATGGTGCAGTGCTTTCAGTATAGGAGGGTCATATATGTGCTATCTTGGGATACTCTGGTAAAGGAGCAGCAACAGTGCGACATCAGACCGTAAACTCTTTGGGACAAGGAATGTGTTTTCCTATGTGTTTGCACAGCAGCAAGCCCTGGGATTCTCAAACATTTCCCTAGCATGGACCATATCTTAACTGAGAGATTGTCATGTGGACAAACTCCTCTCCCACTCATGACTGCATAGACCATCTCCCCTTCCCTTCACAATCACATACCATCCCCGCAGTAATAACGTACACAGGAAAGTAAAACTGCGGAAGTATGTAACATACTGTTCGCTGTCTCAGTGTGATTTAACAGTTGGGAACAAGGCCAAGAGCCAGCATCATGTAATCAGACAGCACACTGACCAAAGTCTAAGAACCAGATGGCCCAACAAAACAGGGCTCCAACCCTAAATGCAGGACCGCCCAGAGGATTCAGGAGGCCTGGGGTCTTCGGGGCACTTTGGCGGCAGGTCCCGGAGTGAGTGAAGGACCCGCCGCCGAAGACCCGGAGCGGAAGAAGCCCTCGCCGCCGAAGACCCGGAGCGGAAGAAGCCCTCGCCGCCCAATTGCCACTGAAGATACGGAGCGGAAGAAGCTCTGGGTCTTCGGCAGCGGGTCCTTCACTCGCTCCGGGTGTGTTTGGCGGCACTGAAGGACCTGCCGCCAAAGACCCGCTGAAAACTCTCGTGGGGGCCCCTGAAAACTCTCATGGGGGCCCCTGCAGGGCCCAGGGCCTGAGGCAAATTGCCCCACTTGCCCCACCCCGCCTTCCCGGGCGGCCCTGCCTAAATGAATTCTTTAGGGGGCTGCCACAATACAACAGTAAGTAAATAATAATCCTACTGAAAACAGTGGGCTTAGGCTGTAACTATAGAAGGAGGTAAAAGTTTTAACCGTTTACTAGCCTTAGTATGAGGAATTAGTATGAGACTTTGGTGTGATCACATCTGGAGTGTCTGGGAAATTTGTTAATAAAAAGATATGGACAAACTACAGGAAGTTTAGAGAAGAGCCACAGAAATGACTGAGGAGGGAGGACTGAGTTATGAGGAAAGACTGAAGGTTTGTCCACATAGGGAGTTATACTGTAAAGCTATTTGTGAATAAGTCCATGAGTGGACACTCTTATGGAATAAGAGTGCCCCTTTCTGGTTTAGCTTAATCCAAAAATTGGATTAAGTTAATGCAGAAATAGCCACTCTTATTCCAGAATAAGAGTGTTCACCCATGGGAGTTATTTAAGAATAACTATTCCTCTTTAATATCCACACCCTGCCATATTCCAGAACTTTCATATGTAGACAAGCCCCGAAAGAGTTAATATGTAGCGTTTGGCTAAGAAATTAGCAGTGAGGATATTGGGATACAGTAACAGGCTATGAATATATGAAGGGTGAAACACCCCAGAGGCTGTGGAATTTAGGATGGAAAAAGGGACAGATGTAGAAGTAACAGGATGAGATTAAAAAGAGGAATATGACAAAGCTTCCTGACAGCCAAATGTACTAGACTGTGGAACAGTCTCCCAAGTGACGTGATGTGCAGGGAGTAAAGCTGGAGGTTATAGCAGGAATTTACCTCTCCCTGATCTCTGTGATTACTCATATTATCTGCATATTGTCAACTGATTATGAATTCATTTGCTTTCTTCTTTCTTGAGTCAGGTGACATGACTCATGATGACAGCAAATGGAATCTGTCTGAGCAGCAGACCAAAGTATGCTGCATTGCTCTGCCAAGCAATCTGGGACATTTCATTCTGCCTCCTGCCCCATTATAAAGGTGAACTCTGAGAAAATTCAAGATAGGTTCAGAAAGATATAGAAGTTAGGGATGGAAACACTCTGCAAGGTTGCCCAGCCCAGCACTCCTCATCAAGGCAAGATACCCCACAGAAAGAAGACAGAGCCAGGGCTTTGGAGGGGAGCCCGGAGCTGGAGCGTGGAGCAGCTCTGGAGAAGTGGGGCTGCAGGTTTTTGCCTGGAGCTGGAGCGGAGCCGGAGCACAGCTCCAAAGCCCTGGACAGAGCAGACTAGACTCTCCAATTTTCCTTCTGTGGCTCATCTCCCACTTAACTAGTTTCCCCATTAATCGCCTCTCCCCTGCTCAAGAGACAGCTACACTAAAGCACAAGACCTGCAACCTCATTCAAGAGCACAGCAATGGTTTGGAGTGACCAGTAGGAGACAATGGGACAAGCAATGCTTTTTCCTCATGCCTACCGTCCGAGGCTAAGACCAGCACCTCTTATCCTTATCCTCCCAGAATTACAACTTGGGAAAAGCCTATTCACACATACAAATCATCTTTCTCATGCAGCTCATCTTTCTGCCAATGCAGGATTGTTACCCTGAACTCAGACTAGGAAATAATCCTATTCTCTGGCAGCCTGAGACAGCCAAATATGGAATTTAAGTATTTAGGGCCAAATTGTCCTTTTTCAAGCATTTGCATGAAGTGGAGGGACAAAATTAGAATGAAAACCACAGTGAATTTTTACACAGAGTTACTGATGTACGCTCCCCTTTCACATGATATATGGAATCACGGTCCTATAGGGAACATTTATTAGAGAAAACAGCTTCACTGTAGATCTAAGCAGGCAGGCTTTCAGACTGACCCGGGTCTCATTTCACCATCCAATCTGAGCAAGGTGCAAAGGTAAATGTTCAGCATGACAGATATTGCAACCACATGGGGTATTTTGAGGGACTTTATTGTACGAAATTTATGAATGTTCTGTGTCTTGTTGTGTGTTCGGGATTGTATTCCACTCCATTACCACAGTACCTTCAGGGACTAAAAACTGTAGGGGTGATTACTGCAGTCCCTGGCATTGTACACAGCTCCAGAGAAGTACCACCCCATTTTGATTCAGCAAACTGATGTGACCTTTTGTCCAACGGAAGACCCAATCCTGCCGAAAGGCTGGAAAGATGGGAATTTGTCAGGGTCTCCATAGGACTGACTGGTAAAGCATTTAGATCCTGTTATTGTTTTATGTTTTTTCTGTATGCGTTTGTCCTTAATGTACTCTGCTTTGGAAGAGTTATTTGGTTGTTGTGAAATTGTGTCAATGACCTTTTAGAGAAAAAGCAAAGAGTAGGGCTGGACATATGTCATACCTGCTTGGGGAGAATCACAGAGAGTACAAGTTTCAGAGTAGCAGCCGTGTTAGTCTGTATCCGCAAAAATAACAGGAGTACTTGTGGCACCTTAGAGACTAACAAATTTATTAGAGCATAAGCTTTCGTGGGCTACAACCCACTTCTTCGGATGCATATAAAGAAGTGGGTTGTAGCCCACGAAAGCTTATGCTCTAATAAGAGAGTACAAGGGCACTGCAGGTTAAAACCCTGGGTCAGGAGGGAGCGGGATGCACGTCCCTTCCCAGAAAGAGGTGACTTCTAGAGCCCTGAGAGGGCATTCCTGGAGCAGACCACAGGGAAAGGGCAAAGGTGCAGTTACCTTGAAACTGTGACAATCAGCTCAGAGGGTGAAAAGCAAGTTAAATTTAATTTTTTTTCAGTTAACCTATATAAGATGCAACAAAATTCCTGGATCTTTGTGCCAGATTCTGAATTCATTTACCCTTATATAAAAGTCTGGAATAACC
The DNA here is from genome assembly GCF_028017835.1 of Emys orbicularis. NCBI lineage: Eukaryota > Metazoa > Chordata > Testudines > Emydidae > Emys > Emys orbicularis. Next base: position 137,880,942 of record NC_088687.1, on the reverse strand, counting down.
ACACTGACTTCACAAAGTACCTGCAGTGCCACTGACTTCAAGAAAAACCACGAGTACTCAGAAGTTCTGAAAAAAACCCAACTGCTTATTTAAATGCCTAAAATATGAATTCAGATGACTAACTTTAAGCACACACATTTGAAAATACTGCCAATAAGTCATACCCTGTTTCCACCTACCACCAAGAAGGCCGAGTTTAACTATGATGTTTTCAATTAGGACTTCTACATCAGCCTTTCAACTGTTCCAGGCATAGTAACAAATAGTGATTCCCACAATAGAATAAAGATATGAAGGGACTCAAAACAGAAAACTGTTGCTAAGGTTTACAACCAGTGATTTTTGGCACAGCTCAACTGATGAGTATTTCAATTTCGCCACATGTTAAAAATGTGATACAATTGGGATTCAAAAGGGAAACAAATGCCCGTCATTCTATTCTGCAGTATTTCTTCCACAAGGATGTCATTTAAAACTGTAATCTTCTGTTACAGGCTTTAAATTGAAGTGAACTTCTAGAGCAGGCTGTCATTTTCAGTAGGTGTCACATTATTTAACCCCACACTGCATTGCTTCCATCTCTAGTGTCAGACAAACCAGACTTGGGACTCACATCATGTGTTAGCAAGGTTGGGAAGAGGACCAGGATCAAAATCAGTAGGGTTAAAAGTTCAGAAGACTTCAGGGTACAGAGCAGCAAAGGGTGTGTGTTTGTTTTTATTATAGAAACTAGGAAAGAGGAGAAAAGCAGCCCAAGTGAGCTGGGTAGGAGAGCTGTGCAATACTCACGGGGGTAAATTCAGGAAGTATCAGGGGCATCCTTTGTCTAGTTCTGCACCTCTATTACTTACATAGCTCCCTGAACCCTTGTATTCATTGAGGTATCTATGGAATTCTCTCACTGTTGCACTAGCACAAGTGCAGCTCCACCAATCCTAACAACATTGAGGACAGAACAGACCATCATGTTGTCTAGACATGTTGCAAATGGGGTTCACTGACACTGTGATTAATAAGACCCGAAGACTGCACTAGCGTTCCCAGCACTGTCAGTTATGGTAGAGCTGTACTGATGTTATCACAACCGTGGAAGAATTTGAGAACATCATGAGCCAAAGTCTTCACTGGCATAAATGGCCAAAGCACCACTGAATTCAATGGAGCTGTACTCATTTATTCCTGCAGAGAATCTGGTCCCCTCAATGCACATACTGCCGAAGTGTGCTAGGTACTTCATTTTCAGACCCATAATCTCAAAGCAATCCCCAGCCCAAACCATGGCATTTTGCCTTTCAAACTGAAACCAAGAAAAACCACAGAATCCTATGTGGTTTCTGCATTCTGGGTTTGTACCAAACTAGTAGCTAAGGAAGTTGCACCTGCCCTGCTTTTGGGTTTCAAAATGGAAATCCCAACCTCTTCTTCAACTCTGACAGAATAGAACTGAATTTGGCCTTGTTTTCCTCCATATTTTGAGAACCTCAAAGCTTTCTGCAATAAGGACCTTTATACTGTTGGGGGCAGTAATGCTGTAGGCCAATGGGTAGCCACAGTGCCTTCAGCAATACCTCACAGGTATCTGAAACTACTTGGCGGAGAGAGGGAACATTGGGTAAGAGAGTGTGGGGAGTAACATCCTACCCTTGTCAAACAGGGCCCTTGGATCTTTCACTTTCTCCTGAACAGTTCAAGTGAATAGATTCCATTGGTGTGGAAGTCCCACCTGGATACCACATTGCATATTAGCAATAGGGTGAGCCAAAATTCTGGGGTGGAACTCGTGAAAAATGGACAGGACTTGTAGCAATCCCCCAAATAAACCAGTGTGGATAAAAATTGGGTTGTTTGTTTTTTAAATGGTTTTTTTATTTAAATTGGATTTTTTTTTATTTTGTCATTTAAAAGTAACTTAGACTGTTCCATTTTTAGGAGACTTAGATGAGTAAGAATATAAACCCGTCACTTTCATCTAGGCATATTTGAATATTTCAGGTAAACTTGGGAAAATTATCACTTTAATTCACTGACTACAGTTAATCCCTCTATTCCTTTAATAAATCATTTAGTTTTAAATGTAAAACATGTTTTAATAAGAGAAGTTTATGCATCCAAAACAGTTAAGGTTATTTTGTTTAATAAAAAAATTAATTATATATGCTGTTTTGTATGTTTAATTAAAGCCAAGTCACCATCCTCATGAAGCTTGACACTAATCATGAGCAAAAAGTAAATTATCTAGTAAATGAGCGATACGATTCACCATTTTCTAAAATACTAAAAATGTACAATAAGAAACTGAAAATATTAAACTATAATTGCTTAAATAAAATGTATATAGTTATGGTGTACCTTCCTAATAGCAAAAAGATATATCAAATTATAAAGGCTCTGTTTAGTTGTAAACCAACATGTTTTAATGGTTATATCAACCACTGAGAACATACCTCTCTTTAGAATATAACTGACATACAAATGGAAAAGTCTATTAAATCTGTTTGATAGATTTAAATCATATTGACCCTGAAATAATCTATCAAACAGGCAGATTCCCTGTTTACAGCATTCCTTAAATGCTGTATCCTTACAGACTCCAGGGGCTCAAGCGCAATACATGCATACACAAGATAACCAGGTCCAAGCTCAGAGTATTTGGCAGGTTTTCAGTTTCACTCGAGACACCCAAGGGTCTTTTCATCATGACGGCCAGGTAATGCAGTCAGATATCCATCTAGAGAGACTTTTGTTTGGAAATTATAGATCCTTTCAATTTGTCCGCAATAGACACAAATAACCTGCGAGATTTTCTAAATGGCTTAGTCCTGTCCTGCTAAAAGGGAAAAGCCCTTCTGACCTCAAGTGCGGGCAACACTGCGTCATCCATATTCAGGTGTGCTTTAGGGAAGAAAGTTGGGAGATGAATAGGCTGGTTAATGTGGAACTCAGAGGAGACCTTTGGTAAAAGTCTGGGTTGTGGTCATAAGGTGAAAAACAACATGAAAGGGGGATATGCCAACAGAGTTCCTATTTCCCAGCTCTTTGAGCAGCCGTAATGGCTACCAGGAATGCTGTTTTCATCAATATGTGGAGGAGGGAGCAGGTTGTCATAAGTTCAAAGGGTGACCTCATAATGCATCTAAGCACCAAGTTGAGATCCCAAGTCAGGGTAGGACATTTGACTTGTGGGAAAAGATTTCCCATCCTCTTGAGGAACATTGTCACTGGATGGGCTATCGGGGCATGGAAGGCTGTAATTCCTGACAAATGAACCCCGATGGAACTCAGAGACAATACCAACTTTTTCAATTCCAGGGCAGCGGCTAGCTGGCACATCTGACAGTGAAGAGGATGTAGGTGGTATATGCCTTAGGTCACATCAGTGGCTGAATCTTGTAATACATACCTACAAAAATGGACAAGTAGACCGTTTCCTGTTATGTAACAGTACTCTTGACCTGCTTGGAACAGGTTCTTTCTAATCCTGCAGACAATTGACTAGCCATGCTTTGAGGCGAAGAACTCAGAGGTTGGGCTGAAGAATTTGCCTGGATTCCTCAGAGAGGACATGAGGATGGTCTGGAGGGTGATTAGTTGACAAACAGCCAGCTGGATGTGGTAAGGGAACCATGTCTGTCTTGGCCACGTTGGGACCACCAGGACCTTCTCTTTCCTTATCTTGATCAGCACCTTGGATATTAGAGGAGTTGGTGGAAACACATGCTGCAGACCCAACATCCACCAAAAGGAGAAAGACATCTCCCAAGGACCGACAACCCACTGTGCCTCTGGAACAGAACTAGGAGCGTTTCTTGTTTCTGGCCTTGGCAAACAGGTCTATCCAAAGGATGCCCACCATTGAAATATGTGGTGAAGAATGATGGAATCTATTTGCCTTTTGTGGTCCTGAGAGAAGCATCTGCTGAGAGTATCCATGGTAATGTTTTACATGCCCGGAAGGTAAGCTGCTATAATGTTAGCTTGACTGAGTATGCATCAATTCCAGAACTTTACTGCTTCGGTGCAAAGGGAGAGTGATCTCACTCCTCCTTGATGATACTTATAAAACATGCACAGTGTGTTATCTGTTATGATATTTATGTATTTGCCCCGATCAATGGCAGAAATTGGAAACAGGCATACCCGACTGCCCTGAGTTGCAAGTTGATGTATAGTGTGCTCTCGAGAGATGACCACTTGCCTTGAGCAGTGTGTGTCTCTATGTTTGCTCTAAGAGGGATGCATCTGTTATTACTATTGTTGGGGATGGCTGAGCAAAAGGGATTCCTGCGCACACATTGTGAGGGTCTTTCTCTACCAGTCAAGGGATTCCTTCATGAATGGGGGCATAGAAAATAGCTTTTTAAATTGTGCCTGTTTATTCTCCAAACAGTTCGGAACCATGTCTGGAGGCAGCGCATCCACAACCTTGCATGGCTGATCACAAAAGTACCAGCTGCCATATGCCCCAGCAGCTGGAGACAGTTCTTGACTGATGTCTGAGGGCTGATTTGGACTGTTATAACCGGACCCGATAGTGCTATAAGCCTGTATGTTGGGAGGTAGGCTTTGGCTGTTACCGCATTGAGGTAAACTCCTATGAACTTCAATCTTTGTACTAGGTCAAGGTGGATTTTTGGGTGTTGAACTGCAGACCCAGTCTGAGGAAAAGATCTATGGCCTTTGGAGTAGTCTCGGTGCAAGAATGTCCTTTCAGCAGCCGCGAGCAGAGTTGAGGCCAAATGAAAGTACTCTGTATTGAAAGTTATTCTGACATAGAATGAATGAAACCTTCTGTGGGAGGGGTAGACACCTATATGGAAATATGCATCTTGAAGGTCGAGGGCTGAGAACCAATACCCTTGATCCAATGATGGTATTATTGCTGCAAGTGTTACCATTTTGAACTTTAGTATCTTCACAAAGGTATTGAATAGCCTTATGTCTAGGAGGATCTCCAACCACTGTTCTTTTTTGGAACCAGGAAGTACCTGGAATAAAATCCTTTCCCTCTATGTTGCACTGGCATTGGTTCTACACCACCCAAGTAGAGATGAGAATCTATTTCCTGCTGCAGAAGGTGCTTAAGAGGGGTACCTGAAGAAGGATGGGGAAGGGGGATGGATGGCAGAAGGGAAGTAAGTATCCTGTCGATATGATCTCCAAACCCCACTTTTCCACAGTGATCAGTTCCCAAGCCCTCCAAAAATGGAAAAGGCGACTGATGAAGTGAGGAAGGCATGAGAATCATTGTATCTGGCATGGAAGGGGATGGTAGCTCAGAACCTACACCATCCCACCAAGACTAGTGTTTAGAAGATGAAGGTTGTGAGGTTTAAGTCTATGTGGTAGATGGTCTCTTTCTCTGGAACGTCTACCTCTCACACCAGGATTCATACGGTCTCTGGGAATTGCAGAATTGAGTGGGAAAAGATCTCTGCACAGTCTGGGGTTTACCAAATTTCCTCTTATGTGCAGGTGTGTAAATTCCCAAAGAACGGAGAGTGGCCCTGGAATCCTTCAATATGTGCAGAGACTCGTCAGTATTTTCCACAAACAATTTCAATCCTTGATAGTATTCTGGACCTCTCTCTGGAATCTGGAGAACTGAAGCCACGAGGCTTTCCTCATGACCACCACTGTAGAGGCAAAACAAGTGGCTATATCAGCAGCATCAAGAGAAGCCTAGAGAAATATTTTGGCAAGAAGCTGACCCTCTGCAACAATTGCCTGAAATTGTGGAAGATGCTCAATACATGAATTAAACTGACTCACTGGTATGATTATATTTCACCATCCACACCTGGTAGTTGGCAATTCTAAAATTGCAGCGTGGATGGCGAATATGATTTTCATCCAAACAGATTGAGACGCTTCTGATCATTATTGTGTGGTGTTGATTTAGCACAGTGCTGCCTTCTGCATTCATTGACTGCCTTGACAACTAGTGAGGTGGGAGAGGGATGCGAAAATAAAAATTCCAAATCCTTAGATGTAACCATTTTTTTTTTATCTGCTCCCTTACAGATGGGCAATATTGTAGCTGGGATATGCCAGACAACTTTTGCTCGATCTAGCAGAGCCTCGATAAATAGGGAACACAATCTAGGCCAATGACGCTGCATGTAGGATATCAAGGAGTTTATGTAGTGACTCCTTAACCTCCTCAAGTGGAATCTGTAAGGAGTTCGCTATCCTTTTAATGAGGTCCTGGAACTGCTTGAAGTCATCAGCCAGGGATGGTGGAGGTGTGTGTGGCAGAACTGTTTTATGCGGGGTGTTGAAGAGATGTTGGTTGGCAGGGTGACCTCTTCATCTGCCCTTGTCTCGTGTTCCTTGTAGATCTCTTCCTGTGGTTCAGGCCTTCTAGAGAGGGAGGATTGTCTACCTTTATGGCAGGGGGTACTAGAGGTCCTCAAGAATTGTTATTGATAAGCCGCCCATGGGTCCCAGTGCAGCCAAGGAAGGGATGCACATGTATGGGGGGGGGCACCCAAGGATGTTCATACCATTGAGATGAGGACTGTAAGTGCCTCTCATGAGAATACTCAGTTTCACCAGATGTCTCTGGACAATTACCCCTTTGAACATGAAGGAGAGATCCCTGAACTGAAATTTGAGAGACTGAAGCAAAGTCCTTATCACCGTCCTCCTGCTCCACATCATTCTGGAATCATGGAACACCAAAAAAAACCAAGAGGTGACCCCATCAGTAACAGGTGAATGTGTGGAGAGAATTGGAAGTACTTGATACCGAGAAAAGGTTGGTACCGAACTATGGTGAGTCAGGCATCTTAGATACCACAAGGCCCCAATGAAATCTAAACTCCTGTGGCACCAAGAGAATTGCCAGTACCACAGTCGCACCAAGAGAGTTGCCGGTACCACAGCAGCAGCCTGGGAGAAGGTGATCGTGGCTGAGGGAGTAGATACACTCCGAGGAGTGCCTGTTAATTGTCTGCCTGGTCTTCTGTACTGAATAAGAAGAGGTAGACCTCTTCTTGCCGCCTCGATCCCCTGATGGCACTGATGACCTTTCAGAGCCTGAACTCTTAGACTCTTTGGGCTTAGTGATCCTTACCTGAGGAGCCTGCAGCCTCGTGGGTACCAGGGTCAGAGACCACTGCGTGCAGAAGTGGATGGCTCAATCAGTGACCCCGGTTTCTTTGAGGTAGATTCCATACCTGGAGAACTCAAGGTCCGTTCCTTGGAGGTTTTTTTTTTTAGAAGATTCTTGACTCTTCCTCTTAGATGCTGTAGGCAAGTGTGACGTGGAAGTGGTTGGAGCAGCTGACTTGTTTGGAGATGTTATACGGGGGCTGGGCACCTGGCCCGGATGAAAAGCCCTTTGGAGAGAGCTCACCATCATGAGGAGACGTAGTTTAATTTTCCAGTTCTTTCTGACCCTTGATTTTTTTTTTTTTTTTTTTTTAAAGTTGCATTTTTTAGGGATGTGTGACTCCTCAAGGCAACGGACACACCAGGAGTACCTGTCACTTATTGGGATAGCCTCCAAGCATGACAGCGTTTAAAATTGGGAGAACTGGACATGCACTCCCAGCAATCTAAAGCTCCCAGGAGGGGAGAACAACTGAAAGGACAACAGTCCTTAACAAGAAAAAACAAACAAAAAAACCCCTTAATTTAAAACTACCACCACTACCAAATACTATCATTAAAAAACTAAACTACTAAGAGAAAAGGAATGCAGCTGAGATAACATCAATTTGGACCCTGCTAAGCTTTCATTTCAGGCCCAGGCGGGTGAGACAGAACTGAGGGCGGTTCATCCAGGTAGCTCTCTATAGCCACGGTGCTGTGCATGAGGCTGGACAGAACACACACTGCTATCTAAAATCTCCAATCGAAGGCACCTGAGGCACATGCGCCCCTGAGGTAGAGCACCCACAGGATCACTAGAATAATATGTTGCTTCTTTGAGTATTTTACAGAGGGGGAACAGAAGCAGTGAGAGATTAAGTTATTTACCCAAACAATTAATTTACCCAAATAAATAACACGTGGAATCTGCAGCAGAGTCAGGAATTGAACCCAAATCTCCTGAGGCCCAGTCCACTACATTCCTGGGACACGGACACTCGTCCAAAAGGAACTGGTCTAACACCTTCCTAACATACATCACAGAGGCCATCAAAATGATGGTACCTTTTGGTTACTACCAGTCCAAGCTGACTGAGGATTGGTGACCTAGCACTGTACCCCATAACTAGTCTCCTGAGCTCAAAAGCTTACAAACATTATAATTTCTATATAAAAGCAATGTCCTGAGCCTAACAGTCTTGAGTATCTTTTAAAGGGATTAATACTGGAAATAGTTGTTCCACTGAAAACCTCCATTTCCACTATCTCCCTCTCTGGGAATATAATACACAGAAGATTCTTCAGTGTTGCCATTAAATACGAGACTCCCCTAACCAGGCATTAAATGGTACAGGAGATTAGAGACAAGAAAGCAACAAAGGGAGCTTTTTGTAGTAGCTTGTTGCAGTACAGACACAAGACAGCTGATGTTGCTAAAGCCCAACATTGTATGTGTGTGCAGAGTGGCCAAGTCTAATGAACTAATCTCACTTTGACTGCCTGAAATCCAGTCTGCTCTAGGTCAGGGGATAAATCCGCCCCTGATTTACCTCCATCCCCATGCAACTGCACCATAGTCAGGGGTGTGAATCCTGGCTGATTTAATCCCCTAACCCTTGTATGAATGGTAGGATATTGCTTTACATGCTCTGGGGGATGAGCCCAGCACCAGTTGTTCCACTTACAAATTAATTGGTATTGCATTAACCAATCTCCCAGAGTAGTAGTTCTCAAGCTGGGCTCCACAGGCAACTGGTGGGCTCCCGAGTGTTGCAGGTGGGTCCTCAAAGCAGCTTCTGTCACAATGGGGAAACATATGTCAGTCTCCAAGCCATGCTGTTTCCTGTTAGACGAAGCTCAGTCCAGAATCTTTGTAGTGTCTCCAGAGGCCTCGTTTTTAAAACCAGCTAAATTAAACTCAAAAAACACTTCACACCTGCACAGCTGCTTTAAAATCTCTGTGTGGGGCATCTTCTGTGAAATTGCAACCACAATGAAATTTGCAGATAAAACCAAAAGGGGGAGCTAGAGGGGGGAGGGAGCAAACGTAGTACCAAATACTAAGTGACCTGGAGAGATCATAGTGAAGATAAACAGAGTCCTACATGCAGAAAGTGGCAATATTCAACACGTACAAAATGAGAGGGATGTAACCAAGTAGTTGTATTCACCAGACTAACATTGATTTAATCATGTCTTCTTAATAGTGTCCTCATGTTATTTTTTCCTGCAAAAGCCAAATCTTACCAAAGTAAGGGCCTCAGGTAAAATTTTCAAAAGCACCTAAGTCTCATTTTCAAAAATGAAAGACACTAAATCCCACTAACTTTCAATAAGACTTCGGCTTCTAAGTGCCCAAGTAATTTTTGAAAATGGGACTTGGGCTCCAAAATCACTTTTGAAATGTTACCCCAATCTTAATTTCCATGGATTTCAATAGGAGAAGGACCCAGCTCTAAAGTCCAGAAGACTGGTTGTAGCACTGGAGCTGATGTTTTCCCTCCAAGTCTAAGTACTGCCCTACAGCAGCTTCCAGAAAGTGTTTATGATTAATGAGTGTTAACATTCTCGCTACAACAGTGTGAGCAAAATAAATGTACAAGAGAGTGTTGACTATTTCATTAAAAAAAAAAAATTTCCAAGAAACACCAGCTGGAAACATTCTTCTTCACCACTTCTTTATTATAGGCCGTGACCCAAGGTTTAACCCATCTCATTGAGCTATCAGTACGGAGCATTTGACAGGATATTTACTCTAGGACCCAGGTCCTCTATCCTAATGAGTTCGGGGGGGGGGGGGGGGGGAATGGGTAAAGGCAAACCAAAGCTGTACAGGGGCCAAGGGAAATATTTGGCATGAATACTAAACGCTTGGAGTTGTTCTCAGGTTGAATCTACACTGTACAGTTAGCTTGAGTTACCTACACTCAAGTTAGCCTCACTTGAGTGAGAACAGTAACACCGCAAAACAAACACTGAAACCACACAGTGATGGGATGAGCAGCACTGAGCTTTTGGTTTGGCAGAACAGAGTAACTGCATCCCTCTACATTACTAGCTTAGGCAGCAGCAATCAAACTTCAACCCATGACTCCCAACAGGCCACCCTGCTCTAGCTTAAGCAACACCTAACTTGAGCTAGAGATCTGTGTGTGCGCCTGAGAGTTAGGGTAGAGGAAACACTCAAGTTATACCTCAAACTAACACTGCAATAATGACAAGCCCTTAGTCAAGGCAATAGTATTTTCCTAACTGAATTTATCACTGACCGAAAGGTGCCAGTATTGACAGCTCCTGAGACAGAAGTTTGGTATGCACATAGAAGTTTCAGCGCAGGTAAAAGCAGCGTAGGCTTCCCCACACCCATCCTACAAATGACTGCCCTCTAGGGATGAAAGGGTATTTCAGTCCATTCAGTCCTTGACCTCTGTTGAGACTGCCACCAGGAACCAGTTGCAATGGTAGACTTTGAGATATCTATTAGGAACTGGATGGAGAAATCCTTTCATTTGAGCCAGATTCCTTTCACATAACTACCAAATGGCCATCAGATGGGAACGACTCAATCATTACCAACCTGGGCTGGATTCGATCTAGTGACCTTGAAGCAAAGATTCAATGATCCATCTCCACAGCCAGCCAGGCAGTTCTTTCCATTCTGTCAACTGGATTTAGATACACTCCAGAATAGTCTTTACACTCATCCTCCCTGTACTATTTAGGCACGGAGACATGACCCTTAGGGTACTTCTACACTTCAATCAGACACCCCCAACTGGCCCATGCCAGCTGACTCGGGCTTACGGGCTTAAGGCTAATGGGCCGTTTAATTGCAGTGTAGATGTTCAGGCTTGGGCTGCAGGCCGAGCTCTGGGATCCTCCCACCTTGCAAGATCCTAAAGCCTGACCCCAAACATCTAAAGTGCAATTAAACAGCCTCTTAGCCCAAGCCTCACAAGCCTGAGTCAGGTGGCATGGGCCAGCTGTAGGTTTTTAATTGCAGTGTAGACATATCCTTAGAGCTAGCTTTGAAGACCTAAATGCTATACCTCAGTAGCCTTTTTGCATGCTTCCATTACCTCTCCCCCGCACCCCATGCTCCCAAGAAGTAATTTCTGGGGCTGATTAAAAAAAAAACAACCCACAGTTTCATACTTAGGAAGACCTTGCCCCCTGCTTTGCGCTCAATTCGAGACAGTCTATGGGATCATACAGTCATGCACAACCAGAGGGAGTGTAGGGAAGATTCTTTATTCTTCACAGAGCCCATGGCAAGTCTGGCAGTCAAGAGTCAAAACTCATGAAAGACCCTTTTATACCAGGGTGAATGTGAAATACAGAGGGGAAAAGAGTGTGTCAGATGACCCTGTTTAAGATGCAGCTATTACCAAAAGGCTTTAACTGCTCATACCAGATTACCCTTTTGAAAGCTGCCAATTTGACAGCAGCAAAGTGATTTCCCTTGCTAAAATGTTGCCAGGTTTCACTGTCCAGATTCTGAATAGCTGTGCTTTTAACCATACAGGAGATTTAGCCCTGGTTTTTCAAAACTGAGCCTACAGAAAAAAATAAATCATAAAGCTATCAGAGTTCCTGGGAGGAACTTCACTTAAAGACAGCTTTAATTTCTTCTCAGGTTAACTTGCCCAATAGAGGTGAGGGAAAAACAGGTTCCATTAATCTGCATGCTTTTCCTGGACAGTTCTTTCCTATTAAAACAGACATGGGATGAACTGGAACAGTACACTGCCTACCCCTTGCAGAGGTTCCGATCCCAAAATGGATCTGAGCTTTTCACCTTGGGCCCCGTCTCTAATGAGACAGCGAAACACACTTGCCACTCATTCACACTAGCCATCATATTTAAGAGTTAGCTGGTCGTTAGCTGGTTAAAGCAGACCTTTCACCTTTAGATTAGTCACGATTGTGTCGGCTGGCAAAGTCCATTACCATATGAAGGCTTCTTGGTGGGTTATGTGGACTGAGTCTGTTATCGCCATTCAGTTTTTATTGGGCAGCCTCCCTTCCCCCATTGCTAACTCCACTATAGTTGGCACCCTTGGGCCCAACCATGCACACTGCTGAAAGCACTCAACTCCAGGTGGGCCTCCAATGGGCATAGAGACTGCACTCAACCTTGCTGGATAAGATTCCTCATTGGGATCCTCAGTCGAAAGGCCAAGGACTGATTGAGTCATTGAGACTGATTTTACTTATTGCTAGAGCTATAACAACAGGGTATTGTGGGGTTGGGGAAAGCTTGTGTAACCACCTGGCATGCTGTTCCTGGTTCTATGTGTAGAGAGAACTTCACGTATAGGAATATAAGAAGATGCAAACGGCCCCATTGTTCCCATAAAACGATCAACAAATATACAGGGGAACATGGGCACTCTCTTCAAACTACAGGGGAAAGCAGTGAATGTGTTATTCCTTGACTTTAGCAAAGCTTTTGATACGGTCTCACACAGTATTCTTGCCAGCAAGTTAAAGTAGTATGGGCTGGATGAATGGACTAAGGTGGATAGAAAGCTGGCTAGATCGTCAGCCTCAACGGGTAGTGATCAATGGCTCCATGTCTAGTTGGCAGCCGGTATCAAGCGGAGTGCCCCAAGGTTCGGTCCTGGGGCCGGTTTTGTTCAATATCTTCATCAATGATCTGGAGGATGGTGTGGACTGCACCCTCAGCAAGTTTGCAGATGACACTAAACTGGGAGGAGTGGTAGATACGCTGGAGGGTAGGGATAGCATACAGAGCGACCTAGACAAATTAGAGGATTGGGCCAAAAGAAATCTGATGCGGTTCAACAAGGACAAGTGCAGAGTCCTGCACTTAGGACGGAAGAATCCCATGCACTGCTACAGACTAGGACCGAATGGCTAGGCAGCAGTTCTGCAGAAAAGGACCTAGGGGTTACAGTGGACGAGAAGCTGGATATGAGTCGACAGTGTGCCCTTGTGCCAAGAAGGCTAACGGCATTTTGGGCTGTATAAGTAGGGGCACTGCCAGCAGATCGAGGGACATGATCATTCCCCTCTATTCAGCATTGGTGAGGCCTCATCTGGAGTACTGTGTCCAGTTTTGGGCCCCACACTACAAGAAGGATGTGGAAAAATTGGAAAGAGTCCAGTGGAGGGCAACAAAAATGATTAGGGGGCTAGAACACATGACTTAGGAGGAGAGGCTGAGGGAACTGGGATTGTTTAGTCTGCAGAAGAGACAAACGAGGGGGGATTTGATAGCTGCTTTCAACTACCTGAACGGGGGTTCCAAAGAGGATGGATCTAGACTGTTCTCAGTGGTACCAGATGACAGAACAAGGAGTAATGGTCTCAAGTTGCAGTGGGGGAGGTTTAGGTTGGATATTAGGAAATACTTTTTCACTAGGAGGGTGGTGAAGCACTGGAATGGGTTACCTAGGGAGGTGGTGGAATCTCCATCCTTAGAGGTTTTTAAGGTCAGGCTTGACAAAGCCCTGCCTGGGATGATTTAGTTGGGGATTGGTCCTGCTTTGAGCAGGGGGTTGGACTAGATGACCTCCTGAGGTCCTTTCCAACCCTGATAGTCTATGATTCTAGGAGTCTAATGCAATCAAACCATACACCCACCCACCCCTCACCCCCTCAAAATGGTTGGAAGGTAGAGACCACAATGAGCAGAGTCCAGTAAATTCAGTAGATTGTACTGCAGAGGGGTAGAGTCTGAGCCCTGTGTATAGAAAAACAGCTTATGGGGAGATTATCTCAGGTAGGTTTCACACCTTCATTTTCTGTGTTTTGGTTTATTTTATGAAAATTTACACTAAAGAAATGCACATTTCACAGCTTTTGTAGACTGAGCTCTTTGTATTCACCAGAGATGCTCCTTGTTTCCCTCCATTCCCTCCTACAAGCTCCCTGTATGCCACCCTCCAATATCTCCTATCGCAGGGACTCCTTGCCCCACTCCCACCATGCCTGGGGCTGTGCCCTCCACCATAAGCCAGGGCTCTGTGCCCCCATACCAGATCCCTCATATCAGGGGTCCTCCACTGTCATCCCTCCCATGCCAGGAGTTGCATGCCACCCCATTCCCCCCATCCCCCACACACCAGAGGCTCTGTGTGCATCACCCAAACCTCACTTACTCTATACTACTGTCCCTCCAATTCTCTTCCATGCCAGGGGCTGTGCTTGCCTCCTCATTCTCTCCTTCCCAGTAGAAAGGGATGTGTGCGCACTGCCATGCAGGGGCTGCGTCCCCCCACATTACCCTTCCCCCCATATCAGGATCCCTTGTTCTGCCATACTAGGGGCTCTGTGTGCACCGCAGTTGTCATCCCCCACCATTTCTTTGAAGCTGGCCAGAGCTAAAATGGGGGGTGGTATGCCAGAAGGTATTAATGGCTGGCAGCAGTTAATTCTGTGATGTATAGACAATTAGAGTGTTGAATCAGTTGGGTCTGCTAACAAGATACAAGGGGATCCAAGTGTCTCCCCTATTTCCTCCGTCCAGTTTTATGAATTTCTCTCTCACACAAAAAAAATCAGTTTCTGCTCCGTGACACCTAGAATATTCCCTGAAACTTTGGAATTGATCAGACAGCACTCAAAAGTTATGTTACAAACATACCAACATGCCACAAGTTGAAAGTAAGGCCCTATAAACTTGCCCAAGTATATAATCTGAAGTAGTATTCAATTTAGCTAAGGGAGAGGACAAGCCAGGGGTGCTTTGGGCATAAGATGGAGAGCTGGTTGCCTGCGGCACCATATTTCCCAGGGGGCTTTGCAGGTAGATGTCAGGTCTGTGGGAGGAGTACCGACTGCATGAAGAAGGTGCCAGGCTGGTAGACCCACTCGGTCTAGGGCCCTGTGTTCCATACATGTATGGGCCCATCATGCTGCTTTTTCTGCAGAATGTGCTGTGAGTAAGAGGAAAATACAAGATCCACTGGGGGGTGGGGGGGGGGCGAGGGGGAGGGGGCGAGGGGAAAAACAAACAAAACCAAAAAAAAAGAAAACCCCTAGTTTTTGGGTAGTACATTGTACTAGTAAATGGTAGTACATTAATTGGCTGATATAACTCACTAATCTTTCTCCTCTCCCATGCTCACGGAACCTGGACAATAGTGTAATTTCACATATCACCTCTCTGTGGCAGGGACGGTCTTTTTATCATATGTACACACGGCCTTAGTCCAGGACGGGAGCTACTAGGCACTACCAAGATACAAGTAAGTCAATCGTATTTACCAGACCCCAGTATGTTTAACTTCATCCTTCCCAGTCACTATTCCATTTTCTTTAAATAAATTATTGTTACTGTAATAAATTGTAACTAACCTCCGTCTGGCTGAGGATAGATTTTCATGCATGTTTAAAATTACAACTGCGTACATATGAAGAGAGACAAGGCAGATGAAATAATATCTTTTATTGGACCAACTTCTCCTGGTGAGAGAGAGAAGCTTTCGACCTACACAGAGCATTTCCTCGGGTCTGGTAAAGGTACTCAGAGCGTCACACCTCGCTACAAGTCAAACAGATAGTTTAGCATGTGACCCTGAGTACCTTTCCCAGACCTGAGGAAGGACTCTGTGTAGCTTGAAAGCTGGTCTCGCTCACCAGCAAAAGTTGGTCCAATAAAAGACGTTACCTCACCCAGCTTGTGTGTCTAACATCTTGGCACTGACACAGGTACAAAAACACTGCATATATATGAAGAGCACATGCACACATATGCTTTTTGTCTGGCTAAGCTACCACCCCTAATTAAAACAAAGGACTCTCCTGCAGATAAAATTACAGGCTATCTTCACAGTCCCTCCTGATCTGCCTCTGCAGCCCTGTCAATCTGCAGATATTTAGTGATCGCTGTATCTGGCATGCTTCAGATTCCCTCCATTAGCTTTCCCTTCATCTCCTGGGACATCTGTGTCCATTGCTGGTGTCTGTCCCTCTTTTTTTTTTTTTTTTTAATTAAATACACCAAGGTCTAATTCCTCTCTTGGTAAACTGCCATTGCTACTGCCACCTTAGAGCTCCTGCTGCTGACTCCTAATCTGCTCTTCCATTAGAGATGTATTTGAACCATTTCTCATTTATCTACTCCAATTGCTTAGCTTCCCTCAGTTCTCACTTTATCTGTCTTTTCCAGACCGCAGTTTTCCCCTGATTTTGGTGACAATTTTAGCGCTCTCAGAAAATGCAGGATATGTGGAGTAAAGTCTTCAAGTCTGCACTCAATGTACAGCTTGCAGTGAAAACTCCTCTCCCCTCACATGTCCCAGCAACGTGTCCCAACACTAGCAGAACAGATCACCTTTAGGGTTGAGAAGAGAGCTGAATCTCCATGATCTAATTATCCTTTACTTCTCTGCTGTGGTAACCATTAGTGCCATAGGGAATAATTTGTGCTAACAACTGGATTATAGCTAATAGCATTTCACATCACAGGTCACTGGTCAACAACTTCCAGCTAGCACATAACACACTCAGAGCGCATGTCTACGCTACAAGCTTTTGCCGACACATGCTATGTTGGCATAAAGCCACCTCAGTCAGTATGTTGCTTGTCTGTGTGCATACATGGCTCCTTGCATTGGCACTGAGCATATCCACCAGGTGTATCATCACAAGTACTCAGGGTGGTGCACCATGAGTAGGTATTTCAGTGTGCAACTCACCAACATCTAGCATGTAGTCTTTTTGGAAGTTTTGGTAATGCAGAGTGCGGCAGAAATGAGTCATATGCAAGGGTGACGGGGAGTAAGGGGTCAACTTCCTAGCAAGCAACTTTCGCCATCCCATAATGTCATCTATATCCCATAATGTTCACGCCTTTTTTAAAAGTCTCAAACCCCACATGGCCCTCTCTGCCAGAAGTATGGAGCCCGCACAGCTCTGCACTATTGTCATGAGCACTGCACAAGGCTGCACAATCCTCCAGTATTTGTAGAGCCACAAGCACTGAATCAGCAGGGAACGTGATGACTGTGTGGAGGACAGAGTGCTGTGGGACACAGCAAACACCAATTCAATGTTGGTGGTGGTGTTCATGGAGTAGATGCAGATGGTGGAGTGCCACTTCTAGGCTACAGAAACAAGCACTGACTAGTGGGATTGCATCATAATGCAGGCTTGGGATTACAAGCATTGGCTGAAGAACTTTTCGGATGCACAAGGCCACAGTCCTGGTTGTGTGTGCCGAGTTCACCCCCGCCCTCTAGCACAGGGATACCAAAATGAGAGCTGCACTGACTGTGGAAAAGCAAGTGGCGATCATACTGTGTAAACTTGCAATACTGGATTGCTACAATCAGGGGGTAGTTATTTTGGAGTAGGAAAATCCACTGCAGAGGCCGCTATCATGCAAGTGTCCAAGGCCGTTAATCATCTCCTGCTATGCAGGAGTGAGAGTCTAGGCAATGTGCAGGACAGAGTGGATGGATTTGCAGCAGTCAGGTTCCCAAACTGGTGAGGCGATAGACAGCACTCATATCCCTATTTTGGCACCAGACCACCTTGCCACAAAGATCATCAACAGAAAGGGCTACTCTTCTGTCATTATGCAAGCACTGGTGGATCACCAAGGACACTTCACTGTCAAAAGCGTTGGCTGGTCAGGGAAGATGCATGACATTCGCCTCTTTAAGAACACAGGACTGTTCAGAAAGCTACAAGCAGAGACTTTCTTTCCCAACTGGCGCATAACATTGGTAATGTTGAAATGCCAATAGTGATCCCGAGGGACCCAGCCTACCCTTTGTTCATGAAGCCATATAGCGACCATCTCGACAAACCCAAGGAAAGAGTCAACTACCAGCTCAGCAGGTGCAGAATGACAGTTGAATGTGATTTTGGTAGACTGAGGGGACACTGGCATTGTTTACTCAAGCTTGGATCCCAGTGGAAAAAACATTCCAATGGTTATAGCTGCCTCTTATGTCCCATGTAATATCTGTGAAGCAAAAGGGGAAAGTTGCTGCCGGGGTGGAGGTAGAGTAGCTATTTGCTGAGTTTGAACAGCAAGGCGGGAGCTCAATGCGGAATATATGGCTCAGGGAGGCCATATATTGAAAGAGCACTTTAACAGTGAGCCACAGTAATGCACTGTGATGGATTGTGCTCTACCTGGTCCTGCTGTTTTAGGGCCCGTTAGAAATCATGCAGTGCTTGTTGCTCATCTAGGACTATAACACTGTCAATGCACCTATTAATTTTGTGGAGCTTGCTGTACATTTATAATTATTACACTTTGTCACTGATCCTGCGAGTTGTATCACAGTGAACAACATGAAGAAAGAGTGCTTTAGGGTATTACTAGACTTTCTACAATATATGTTGGAAACTAATAAAAATGAATGATTATCCAAACAATGGAAGTTTATTGAGTAAAAAAAACACTGCAAAAATACTCTGTGCAAGTTAAAAGCAAATATATTAAAACTTAATACATTAATGGAACAAAACTTAATAAGGGGAAAGAGCATTCATGTTCATTTTAGCTACACATACAACAACTGTGGCTCTTACAGGTCAGCGTATGTGAAGCTGTGGTTGTCAATCTTTCCGGTGTGGAGAGGAGGGGTAGGGATAGGGATAGGGATGCAGCCCCTGATGCCACAACAAATGTTGAGGGACAGTGTACGGAGGTGCTATAATGGAGGCCTCCATGGACTGTAAAGAAATGCAAGGCTGTTGAACCTGTACATCCACAAGAGTCTTCAGCATCTGTGACAGGTTTCAGAGTAGCAGTCGTCTTAGTCTGTATCCGCAAAAAGAACAGGAGTACTTGTGGCAACTTACTATATGTTCCATTCTATGCATCCGATGAAGTGGGCTGTAGCCCACAAAAGCTTATGCTCAAATAAATTTATTAGGGTATGTCTACACTACAAAATTAGGTTGATTTTATAGAAGTCGATTTTTTAGAAATCGATTTTATACAGTCAATTGTGTGTCCCCACTAAGCGCATTAAGTCGGTGGAGTGCGTCCACAGTACCGAGGCTAGTGTCGACTTTCGGAACGTTGCACTGTGGGTAGCTATCCCACAGTTCCCGCAATCGCCGCCGCCCATTGGAATTCTGGGTTGAGCTCCCAATGCCTGATGGGGCAAAAACATTGTCACGGGTGGTTTTGGGTACATGTCATCAGGGCCCCCTCCCTCCCTCCGTGAAAGCAATGGCAAACAATCGTTTCTCGCCTTTTTTCCTGGGTTACCCATGCAGACAACATACCACAGCAAGCATGGAGCCCGCTCAGCTCACCGTACGTCTCCTGGGTGCTGCTGGCAGACACGGTACTGCATTGCTACACAGCAGCAGCTCATTGCCTTCACGGCAGCAGACGGTGCAGTACAACTGCTAGCCGTCGTCGTCGTCTCCTGGGTGAGACGTCTTCTCGGTGAGGTCGGTCAGGGGCGCCTGGACATAAATGGGAGTGACTCCAGGTCATTCTCTTCTTTAAGTTTCGTCTCATGGAGATTCGGTCCTGCCTGGAATATCATGCGAGCTGGAGGCTTCTGCCTCAGGCTGCTCTCCCAGCCGGCAGCACCACGCGGTCGCACCTACCCCAGCCTACCCCTTGCTCCCATGGCTCATGAAGCCTGGACAGTAGTAAGAAGCAGTTCAACTATAGGCTGAGCAAGTGCAGAATGGTGGTAGAATGGTGGTTAAAAGCACACTGGAGCAGTTTACTGACTCGGTTAGACTTCAGCGAAACCAATATTCCGATCGTTATTACTGCTTGCTGTGTGCTCCACAATACCTGTGAGAGTAAGGGGGAGATGTTTATGGCGGGTTGGGAGGTTGAGGCAAATCGCCTGGCCGCTGATTACGCGCAGCCAGACACCAGGGCGGTTAGAAGAACGCAGCAGGGCACGCTGTGCATCACAGAAGCTTTGAAAACCAACTTCATGACTGGCCAGGCTACGGTGTGAAAGTTTTGTTTGTTTCTCCTTGATGAAGACTCGCCCCCTTGGTTCACTCTACTTCCCTGTAAGCCAACCGCCCTCCCCTCCCCCTTTGATCTCCGCTTGCAGAGGCAATAAAGTCATTGTTGTTTCAAATTCATGCATTCTTTATTAATTTGTCACACAAATGGGGGGATAACTACCAAGGTAGCCCGAGAGGGGTGGGGGAGGAGGGAAGCACCGGGTGGGGTGGTGGAGGAGGGGAGGACAAGGCCACACTGCACTTCAAAACTTACTGAATGCCAGCTTCCTGTTGCTTGGGCAGTCCTCTGGGGTGGAGTGGCGTTCTGATAGCACGGATTCCTCTCCCCACACAGCTATCAGATCCAGCACCTCCCGTTCGGTCCATGCTGGAGCTCTTTTGTGATTCTGGGACTCCATGGTCACCTCTGCTGATGAGATCTGCACGGTCACCTCTGAGCTCGCCACGCTGGCCAAACAGGAAATGAAATTCAAAAGTTCGCGGGGCTCTTCCTGTCTACCTGGCCAGTGCATCTGAGTTGAGAGTGCTGTACAGAGCGGTCACAATAGAGCACTCTGGGATAGCTCCTGGAGACCAATACCGTCAAATTACGTCCACACTACCCCAAATTCGACCCACCAAGGTCGATTTCAGCGCTAATCCTCTTGTCGGGGAGGAGTACAGAAATCAATTTTAAGAGCCCTGTAAGTCCACAAAAATGGCTTCGTCGTGTGGACGGGTGCAGGGTTAAATCGATCTAACGCTACTAAATTCGACCTAAACTCATAGTGTAGACCAGGGCTTAGTCTCTAAGGTGCCACAAGTACTCCTGTTCTTTCAGCATCTGTTTGCGCTGTCAGAGAAGCCCCATTAAGTCCTGGTGCATCTCCCTCTCTTTTTTCTGCTAGAGCTCCTGGGCTTTTCCCCTGTCCACTCTTTCCTTCTCCATAAGTCTGAAATATTCACCCTCCAGGCTCTCTGCTCACAGCCTGATGCAGCACTGACTTGCAGGATCTCGCTGAAGAGGTCATCCCAATCCTCTTCTTTCTTCTCCCCACCTGGCTCAGGCGCTCCACAGGCCCGGTGGGGGAACGCTTCAAGGCCACTATGGCAGCAGCTACAGATAATACAAACAGAGGTACCATTGTCAATATAGTCATAATGGAAAGCAAACCCTAAGATCAGAACTCCCTTCCCTTGCTCCCCTAAAGTTTTAAACACAACACACTTATTGACACTTCTGCTTCAGAGTGGTTGTGCATGGCATGACTCATAGCACCAGAAATGGTCAATATGGCCTCCCAAGGCTGAAGGAAACGAGGAGGGAATTGCTCAGTTGCATGAGTATGGGGCAATGGCACTGAATACTGGCACCATTTTCCCTCAGGCAGTGGTGATTTTAGCAGATATCTCACTTCTGAGGATGACAAAGGCACAGAAAGCACAGCTGCCTGTATGTCGCTAGCTTATTTACTATGATAGTGTCCTGCTGAAGTTATCGCTGACTAGTATGGGAAAGTGGCCTAATGCAGAGGAAGAAATAAGCCCGCCATCCCTAGAAAGCTTTGGGAGAGTACTGCAGAGTACCTCCCATTAAAGTTTTATTGAGATCTCTTATGTGAATTCAAGGGACATATCTGTGTAGATAAACAAGCTGCCCCACCTCCCCCCACCCCTCTGCCTACCTCCACAGATAACCTGTTGTACCACGGCCTCTTCTAATATAAATAAACTAATGAAAAGTCAACAGCTATGTCCAGTTAAGTTGGGGATACCATCATTGTAATGAGAAATACATGTACACACTTACCCAAGATTCCTTCCCTGCATCAGGCTTGTCCATGCTCGACTGCTAGGACTGACTGGACTGCAGTAGCATCTCAAACAGGTCCTGGCTTGCAGCATAGCTTGACCACTCGGTTGCATGTCCCCCAGTCACATCATTCATCCTCCTCACTGTTCACCGAGGGGGCCTGTGACTTGGGCTCCTCAGAGGTATCCACAGTGGCCTACGGGGTGGCGAGTCTCCGCCAAGTGTGGCATGCAGCTCTCATAAAAGAGGCAGATCTGTGGATAGGCACTGGATTGACGGCAGGCCTCCCTGGCCTTCTGATATGCCTGCTGCAGTTCCTTTGCATGGGGGATGCAGGAGAAGGGGTACAACAGGAATCAGTAGTAGTGCTGTGTGAAAGCAATCTGTTCATAGATGTCCACATTTCTATGGCTAGCCCGTAGCTGTGCCTACACAGCCTCTGCGCTTCCCCGCAGGCGCAGGAGATCCAATATCTCCTGTCTACTCCAGTCCAGAACGCATGTGGAGCATGTAGCTGGCTTGGGCAGCTGCACACAACAATGGAGAGCTGCTAGGTATGTTCATCAAGCTGGACAATCAGTAAATGGCATTTCAAAAAAATCATGGGGCTTTAAAGGGGGGCTTTCAGTCTAGGTGACACCTGGGCAGTGGAGTTCATAATTGTCGCCAGTGTCAGGCATTGTGGGACAGCTGCTGGAGGACTATCAGGGATAATACATAGATAATACAGTGTCTACACTCATGATGCATTGCCCAGAGTACATCAACCATGGTTCAACTCTGTTTGGGGAGGTGGTGTTACTGCGTCGCTGTAACAGGGTGTTTACATGGTTGGGAGACAAATTTAAGTGTAGACACATGCGCAACTAGGTTGACGCAAGGCAGCTTACATCAACCTGACTTTGTACTGTAAACCAGGCCTCATACTCGAATCAGTGATACAGGTTTAAGCCCACAGCCATCCACCATGCAACATTTTGCTATTTCATTCCCTTCCTTTCCCATCCCGATTCTCTTTTGCATTTCCTCATTAATCCACAAGCTCCTATAGCAGCAGAGCATCTAGTAGAACTTTGCTCTACTGTTATTACCGTAGTGTCCAGAGGTCCCAGTGAGAACCAAGCCCCATTGTGCTTGGCACTGTTTACATACTTAGTATGAGATAGTCCCTGCCCCAAAGAATTTATAATCTAAATAGACAAGATGTATGAGTTTCAATCTAGTACTTTAATCACAAGACCTTCCTACCTCACCATATATAAGATGTACTATGTTTTGTGTCTTACCAATGACCAGTTATTGTGTCAAATAAAGAGTAGCTTAAGCTAATGGCTCTACGATGTTTTCTCTAGCAGCCCCCTGATCCCTATCCAGGGTAGTGGCTTTGGAAACCCATTCATCCCCTTCCCATGCTTCCATAATGTAGACATAGGTACAGATATCTACTGAGGAAGCTTTTGTTTGGAAGGGTATGAAGGTGGCCTCAGGTACCGAGTAAACAGGCAGTCACCTAAAGTGCCACATCTAAGGAGACTTCAGGGTAGTACTGGGCCTGCTGTAGTCATGCACCAACAGGTCAGCTCCAAGTGGCTCACCCACCTAAGTCCTCAACAAAAGGAGGTTTCCCCTTCTGCTCAGCTGTGCCTTTGGCTCTCAGAAGTGGCCCAGAACCGTTTAGCCCAGCTCCCCCATTTTCTCATTTTCAATACCCCTTCATCCAGCGCAAAAGAATCTGGGAACTACAGATGGCCAAGTAGAAATAGGTTCCTCTTTTTGTAAGAGAAACGGTTGTAAGTTGACTGATCTTGTCCCTATCTAAAAGATATTGATGCACCAGGACAAGACTTGAGCTAAGCAAAAACAGCTTTCTTTGCCTGGGTTGTTTTAACTTTAGTGCTGCTGAAGGATCTTCATGTATAAAAGGAAGGGAAATACACACAGTGTGTTAGCAGCTAAAAGGGTGAAGTGAATTCCAGCTTGCCCCTTACTTCTGCTGACCCCAGCCAGAGGATTGCTCCAAAAGGAATAACTTACTAAGCTCTAATACAAGTGAACACATTTTTTCTTCTCCCAAGCAAGGCTGCAAAATGAAAAGCATTCACGGCATTTGATTATCCCATGTCCACTAGTGATTTCTGTGGTTTGGGAGGAAAAAGAGCTAAATGTTTCCAATGTAACTTCTTTCCCTTCTTAAACCACAGTCTATCCAAGGTGGTTTGTGGAGGGAAATCCACAATAAGAAGAAAGGCAGAGGTGGTTGCGGGGTGGGGGAGGTTGGTTGTAATGATATCAGTCTCCTACAGTACCTCACACCCTGGAGGATTCCGAAGTATTTTACAAATCACAGACTCCAGTCTGTTGCTCTTTTGGATACAGGGGCAGAGAAGAGCTCTGCCATGACTTTGCAGCATAAAATATTAGCATTCAAGGAGTTCCACTAACAAGGTCATGTCATACGAGCTGTTTTTAAGTAGAACTTCCCATGTAACCATGACACTATAATATGGCCTTGAGTCAGTTTAAGTGTTCCCCCAAGCAATATTTGTGTTGGCATCTGATTTCTGACAGTCTACTGTCCATGGGCTCAATACTTCCTCCCCCATGGAATTTACTTGAATCTTAAGTAGAGGAATGAGGAACTTCGCCCCATGTGAGTGCTGCTTCCCTTCCAAAAGCGCCCATGAAACTGGCAAAGACGTTTCACATCCTTCAAAGAGAGAAACAAAGTACGTGAATAAATAATAAGAAGCTCTTGCAGAAAGCTGTGTGGATGCAGAGCCCAGTTTACAGACTTTAATCTTGGCTCCCTCTTTTCCTCTTCATCTGAATGCAGCTTTCAAGATCTCCATGCATGCAATTCCAGGTTTCAGCATTCAAATGGCATGTATGCACCTGAACAGGTTATGTGGGCACCCAACGATAGGATTTGGACATCCTAGGCTTGGTCTACACTACAGAGTTAGGCTGATATAAGGCAGCTTACGTCGACCTAAGTATGTCAGTGTCTACACTACAGTGCTGCTTCCGCTGAAGTAAGTGGCCTGCTATCCCAACATAATAATTCCACCTCCACGAGAGGCGTAGCACTTATGTTGATGTAGTTAGGGCGACACGGTCTATGTAGACACTGCATTATTGACATTGGCTGTCAGCTCCGAATGGAGCGCCTCCCGCCCCCGGTGCTGACAGCCTCCTGAGAGTTGGGGCGGGGTGAGGGGGAGAGAGAACTGTGATCCCTGCACCTACAGTTGAGGTCGTCAGCCCCAGGGCTGCCAGGCTCCAGCTGTCAGTGTCCCGCAATGATCCACTTCAGTCAGTGGAAGCTCTGTTGGTGAGGATGCATACCACCAACAGAAGCAACAAGTGTGGACATGAACCACCACTTTAATTACTGTAGTGACTGTATGTCAACTTAAATCGACTTAATTCTGTAGTGTAGACAAGCCCCTAGTTAAGACCCACATCAGAAAACTAGACCTACAGAGTGCATCAGAAATAGCAACTTATTTTGTTTTAAGGCATGAGAATCAATTCTGACTCACATACCCAGCCCCCTAATAAGGAAGGGATGCAGGCAACTTGGCCGGAGCGCACAAAGGGCATCCGTAGCAACTCCAAGAACAGAGCCCATCTCTCCCAACTGCCAGTACAGTACTACTGG
Organism: Emys orbicularis; assembly: GCF_028017835.1. Lineage (NCBI taxonomy): Eukaryota > Metazoa > Chordata > Testudines > Emydidae > Emys > Emys orbicularis. Next base: position 137,855,455 of record NC_088687.1, on the reverse strand, counting down.
ACTAAGCTGCCTCCCTAATGATGCTCATAGTTTAATGTTTTTAACATTCTCAGTCGTAGACACTTGCTCTGTGCTGCTGCTTTTCTGTGCAGTACTTTGAGATTAGCAAAAGATGCATTACAAAGTCACAGGAACGTGCCCAAGCCAAGACCTTAGATTCAAACATGTTCACAAGCAGCAGAGCCCGGCCCTATTGTCATGTTACAATCTATGCCAGATGGACCAGATACATTGGACAGACGCTCAGGGAAGCTGAAAGCACTTTTTCTACAAAAAGCTCCTGTTGGGAATGGGCACTTTTCCCACTGCCTAGAAAAGGGTTAAAGCTAAGCCATGGTACCTCCACTCCCTCTCCTGCGTGCCCCCTGCAAGCACAGTGACATACAAGCTTTGGCGCCAGCAGATTACATAGGTTGCCCGACTGACCCAGTTTGTAAAAACTGGGTCAGTAAGGACAAAAACATTTTCTTTCACCAAACCCCCACATTAGCCAAGGTGCATTTTTCACATTGTTCACATCACTTTACAATCATACACAGCCTCATCCGACCCATTTACAAAGTGTTTAGGCCATATACAGTCAGTGATCTTGAAGGGAGAATGGCATTCACCATGGCCTGAAAGGCTAAAATTACACTGCATTGCCAAGAGGCAGCATAAATTGACCCCTCTAAGCAAACTGGTTGCCAAACTTATCTTCCCCTCATTGTTAATTTACAATGAAGCAGAATAATTAGATGATAAAGGGCTATACAAGGCACTACTGGAAAGCTGTGCCGTAGCAACTCAATTGTGACTATAACATCTATGTTGGCTATTACATATGACTAGGGGTTTGAAATGCCTGTGGGCCTGAGTCTGATCTCACACCAATTTTATATCCATGTTATCCCCATAACTTCCCTGCAGTTATTCCTGATTTACACTGGTGAGAGAGTGAGAGCAGAATTAGATTCTATCTATCTATATGAAATATTCAATAACGTGTTCTGGTATGATATGGGAAGTGACTTCTTAAGGGGCTAATGAACTGTTCTGTTTATATTTTCTAGTTCTTTATTCAGTCTAGATTTAAAGGTCCCCAAATCAGATTTAAAGGTCCCCAAATCTAAGATTAGTGACACTCCACTTGGGAGACTGTATCATGATGTAAATAATGCAATAGAGGGGACAGGAATTTCAGAACATTAAGTTTATAAACTTACTACCATTTTAAACACATTGTTTTGTAGCTCCCTGAATACATGGAGAGCTGTGAATCATTGGACCAATGATCTTGGAGAGAAAAGATAAGATAAGAGGAAATGTCTTTCAAAATGGTTATGAAGAAATCGATCTACACACGATATTTGAGAGTCTTAATACTTTAAGTTATTGAACATAATTATATGTCTGCTGCTAGGATGTAGCTAAATAGAGACTAAGACCACATTATCAAGTGCAAGAAAAAGACTGGACTCCAAAAGTAACAGATTGCTTCATTAATCCCAGGTGTCAAAGTTTAAAATTCCATTGTGCTATTTAGAGATTTTGCCATTTGTTTACTTAGAGCATCATTCTCATGAGACAATGGAAAACAGGCTGATCAATTTCCCCTTGCTTTCTAGTCAGTTTCACTTTCTGGCTGTAATGTACTAAGGCCATAAAGCAATGTCTGGGTTGTAAACTCTCATGTTAATTTGTTTAAAAGGAAAAAGAAATCATGGGACTGTTTCCACTGGCCTTAAGGTTTTTACAGATCTTAAACATGGAGCCAAATTTGACCTGACAGTGTACCCTTGAATATGGAGAAATATTTAATCTTGTGCAAATGAAGAAAGAGGATTAAGATAGTTTTGAAAAACGTATCTGAAACATAAATTAGGAAGTACTTCTGGATGAGCGTGGTTATGGGGTGGAATATGAGCAGATAACAAATTGCATCCCTTCTCTTCCTTACCCCAGTGCAAGTGAGGAGGGATTCCATAGACATCAGTGGGATTTCAACCAGCGTAAATGAGAGAAAATTCAGACCCACATTATTCTGGTAATTGATCTCTTTTTCTGCAGACACTAACTAGCACCGCTGTCAGAAACTTGACCTTGAAACATGTGCGTCTCATTTTCAGAATGCTCCGTCTTAACAAGCCTGGACCCAAATGAGGTCCCTTGAGACCTCTCTGTTTAGGATAGGAAATGAGAGATGGAAGTGCCCATTAAGTGGGACTCAGCTTTTGGCATTCAGAACAAGAGGAAATAAAAGGCCTGTGTTAGTGCATCAATACTCACCAAAATAAAAAGGGACATTTCACTTCTCAAACCTCTATAAAAAAAATAATGTGCAGGTATTCAGATGTGCAATAAAACGTGAAATTATGTGCTGATGTTCCAGGAACAGACACGTTTACAGAGGTGAGGGCAGCGCCACAGTTCGGGTGCTGGTGGCATGGCCTGCCACTCCCCCCCCCAACACACACACACACACACACACACACACACTTACTTTAGGGACCTTCTGCCATTCCTGACAGGAAGTCAACCCCAGCTGACTGCAGACGCTACCTCCACTATATATTTTGCTGCCAGGAAGCATTTCCAGATTAAATTTTCCTTTTCAAAACTGAAAAGTAAGAAATCCGCAACAAACTCCACCCTCACCAATCCACATTTCACTCCCAGCAATTCCTGTACCATTACCTTCTAATAGCTTAATACTGAAAAGGAACAAAATAAAAGTAACTAATCCACTGCCTACATTCTGTTTTTGTTCCCCATTGAAACCCCACCTTGTCAGAACAAGTCTGTTCCTTCAGAAGGTTCCCTTTTCTTAAATTAGTTCCATTACTCCTAATTATACCGCCCTACTGTGATACCCAAACCAATCCACAGGGAGAGGTCGTGGGGGGGGAGGGGGAAGAGCTGGGGATCCAATTCAACAGTATTTAAGTACATGCTGAAGTCAATGAAATTTTAGCACATAATTAAATGTAAGCATATGCTCAAATTCCATTCTGAATGAGGACTATACTTCTGAATGTGTTTTAGAAATTACTCTCTCTCTCTCCTCTTTTAACAGTCAGAACTACGTGTTTGGTAATGTAATCAATTCCATGCTTACAGACAAGTCACACTTAACATACAAGTCATACACACCTTGGGAGCTGGGACTAGAACCTGGTCATTCAGCCCCCCAAAAAGAAAAAAATAAACAAAAACAAAACACACAGATTTCTACCCCTGGAGCAAAAGGAGAACTCTTTTAAAAGCCTTTATTGACTTGCGGCCTAAATCCTTCCCTATTCAGCAAAAGGACTTAAGCACATGCTTAACCTAAAACCTATGCTTAAGACTCACTTAAGCACATGCTTAAATGCTTTGTTGACTGGGGATGATCTGCTGAATCAGGGTATGAAAGGGAAGGGGGCCTGAATCTCCCCTATTACTCCTACAGCTGCTGCATCCAGGTCAGTGCTGAAGTACATTGATGGAATAGAAAGGGGGAAAGCTTATGAGGCTGCTATCCGTCCTATAGCTGATGTATGGAATAGAAGAGGTTTTACTGCTACCAAGGCTGGTAGTCTTTCACCAATTAGATAAAATACACGCTGAAACACCACAATTCTTTAAAAATTTAATATTAGTTACAGCATATCTAGATCTACAGTACACTCACTTCTGTCTGCTTTTTCTAGAGAGTGCTCTCTTTTTTATAAACCTCCTCTTTTCCTTTGTTTAACTTCCGTGCATGTGGGCATATTATAGCACACAAGCTTTGCTATTGTGAAGGTGGACTGTATAGAAGGTTGTATACATATATACACACACACACATTTTGCATGGGAGTTGTAAAATGAAGCATTCAAGGAAATAGCAAACAAAGTAGAAAGGAAAGTTGGGACAGGAAAATGCAGCTGGGTCTCTCAATGTCTCTTGTGGTCTTAGCCGTTAGGCACAGTAAGAAGTCAATTACACAGCAGTCAGCGGCTTTGGAGTCACAGCCAGCATATCCACCAAGCACAATGCCCGCCCCAAATCATTTGTTGCTAGGTGGTGGGAGTGAAGGGGTAACTGAGGTCCAACAAGCAAGTACAAATGGCTTGGCAAGAACTCTCCTCTCTGAACTTTTCAGTATTGCACTTCATTAATCCTTTATGCTCTTACAAGCACCGTAATGGGTAATATCCATGAAGCCTGAGACCTATTTGAGCATCCCCTCTCAAAAAGGATAAAGAAACAGAAAGAGGCCTAGAGAAGGGCAATGGAAATTATCAGTGGTATAGAAAGACTTCCATGTTAGGTGAGGTTAGAAAGGTTAGGGCTGTTTAATTTAGAGGATTAAAGAAGGGACATTAAGAGAGATAAAATAACGAAAGATATTGAAAAGGTCCATCAGACTCTCCCTCCTTCTCATGATATAAGAACAAGAGGATATTCAATAAAGGCAACAGATTTAAACCAATCCATGGAAATACACTTTTCTTTAGATATAATGTGCCCATTAAACTCATTACCTTGAGATCTCATTTAGGCTAAGAGTTTAAAAGGATTCAGAAAAGGATTAGACATTTATATGGACAATATCATCCACACTTCGCTGGGATACAAAATTTAGAAGGGATATAAATCCTCATGCTTCAGGATATAAGCCTACCACTAACTGCTGGGGGTCAGGAAGAAACTTCCCCTATGGGCAGGTTAATCCATAATTGTTTGGTATGGGGTTTTCTCAGACTTTCCTCTGACGCAGCTGGGCCTGTGACTTGCCCTGAAAAATAGATCATTGGTGGGCCTTTATATTATGGGGCTGATCATTATTTGTTTTACAGTAATGTTTAGATGTCCCAACCAAAATTCAGGGTCCCATTACAAAAACATAGTAAGAGATTGTCCCGTGCCCCAAATACAATCTAAACAAATAGACAAGATAGGCAAACAGTAGGATAAAGTATTATTAACCTCCATTTATAGATGGGGAACTGAGGCACAGAGATGAAGGATTTTCAAAGGTATTTAGGTGTTTAAGATGCAAACAGATGCTTAAGGTGCTTTTGAAAATCCCACCAGCAGGTTAGGTGCATAACACCCACCGATTTCAATCGGAGTTAGGCGCCTAACCTAACTTAAGCACTACTGGTCTATTTCCCCTTCCAATTTTCACCAAAATCAATACGGTTCTGCTCACTGATGCCTAGAATATTCTTGGAATTTTGGAATTGATTGGATGTGGTGTTCACAAGTTCATGTTACAGAGAAATGCCATCAAGTAGAATGAAGAACTCACATTACTCAGTAAACAAGTTTTCAAATGTTTTCCTCTCACAGATCACTTCTTCAGATAAGGAACATTTCTTCTCCCAACCCGCCCTCCCTCACACCTACAGTACCCCGCAGCAACAAGAGAGCTAAGTGACATGAAAAGGTAATTTTAGGACAGGATTAAGGGCATGGGTGCAAACAAGGTGGTTTAAAAGTGATGGGTGCAGTCAGTCGTTACATCCCTTATTTCACATCTGGGCTGTGTATTCCCCTTCCCTGGGTGTGGGACTTCATGTTTATTTGCAATGAATCTCCCCATAGTGCCTGTAGCCTCCACCACACTCTCTCTCTCCGGAGCATGTTGCGGATGCTTCTTTGAGCTTGCTTTTGCACAGCAAGGTGGAACACCAATTGGATAGTTCCCTTGTGGGGGCATCAGCCATACACTGTGCAAAGAGAGGGGGCTGTTTGTTTTTAAGTAGCTTACTCAGTTAGAGAGCCTCTGGAAACAGAGGATTTTGGACTGAGCTACAACTACCAGGAAAAAAACAACAAGGAGTCTGGTGGCACCTTAAAGACTAACAGATTTATTTAGTCTTTAAGGTGCCACCAGACTCCTTGTTGTTTTTGTAGATACAGACTAACACGGCTACCCCCTGATACTTAACTACCAGGAAGTAGCACTTCTTGAAAATGTGTGCAACTCCTCCATGGAGCATTTGGAAGCATTCCCTGGGCCACTGCAAGAGAACCTTCAGTATAAAATAATATCTCCAACTCCATCTTGCTCATGAGCTTAGCGTTCTACAATCATGTGGGAAACACTGGGGCAAAGGCACTTGACTGGCAGATCATCATTGTTTATAGCATAATCACACCCAGAGGCCCCAACCAGACCAGTGCCAGAGGGCACTAAGTGCTGTGCAGAATAGTAAGAAATAGTTCCTGCTATGAAGAGCTCACAACCTGAATTTGTTCTACCTCAGTCGTGAAGTATGACACAACTCTGATTATGATGAAGAGCCTCACAAAAGGAATGGAGTGTTTAAAAAGGACACCAGTGCAAATCCTTTCAGGACTAGTATGGTCCCCCCCCAAAAAATGGTCATGACCAGAAAAAAGGTTAAAAGTTTTTTGTATATATATAAAGAAGATGATGATGTTCCATGTCTGTGTCCCCGAGACAAGAGGCCTTGGTAGACCAACGATTAAAAGGAACAAGATGTAAATCATGCTGCTTTGCACTACCACACTTCAGAGCCACTGAGACGTTCTTGCTATTCCTTTGTCTATGGCAGGGGTAGGCAACCTATGGCACGTGTGCCCAAGGCGGCACGCGAGCTGATTTTCAGTGGCACTCACACTGCCCGGGTCCTGGCCACCGTTCTGGGGGGCTCTGCATTTTAATTGCATTTTAAATGAAGCTTCTTAAACATTTTAAAAACCTTATTTACTTTTCATACAACAATAGTTTAGTTATATATTATAGACTTAGAGAAAGAGACCTTCTAAAAATGTTAAAATGTATTATTGGCACACGAAACCTTAAATTAGAGTGAATAAATGAAGACTCGGCACACCACTTCTGAAAGGTTGGCGACCCCTGGTCTATGGTGACATTTAGCCATGTGCAGAAGGACAGCACAAGGCCTATGAAACATTTCATTATGATCTGTATTATCATAGCACCTATGAGCCTTAGGTCATAGACCACATCCCATTGTGCTAAGTGCTGTACAAACAGAACAGAGTCACACTTTAAGCCCTCAAAACAGGCTGGCAAAATAAGTGGGTCTTGAGTGATGCCCAAGCCATACACTGGCATTCTACATTAGGGTGAATTTCACACTTAGAGAATAGTGCTTTTACAGCACTCCACATTTGGTCATCCCCAAGGGATAGCTCAGTGGTTTGAGCATTGGCCTGCTAAACCCAGGGTTGTGAGTTCAATGCTTGAGGGGGCCAGTTAGGGAATCTGGGGCAAAAATCTGTCTGGGGGATTGGTCCTGCTTTGAGCAGCGGGTTGGACTAGATGACCTTCTGAGGTCCCGTCCAACTCTGGTATTCTATGATTCTTATTGCTACAGACACTTAAGATACAGGACTTGGTCTAAAATCCTTTGGAGACTAAAATCATACATCATACAGTGAAAACTGTTTTAAACAACCACCCTAGGGAACAACAAAAACAGAGTGCCCAGCAGAGATGATCTTTAATTAAAGGTCAAATAAAACTGTGCTGCATGCTTTAAAACAGTCACTGCAGAAGAGAAAGTATTCAGCCTATCAGAGGTTTCACCACCTATGTTGGCTTGGGAAGAGACTCATTTGGGGTCTGATTCAGAGCGCACTGAAGTCACTAGAAAGACTCATTTAATCGGGTTTGGCGCAGGCCTTTTGGCTGACACTCTGAAAAGACAACAGCCTTTTAAGAGTTAATGGATTCTCCTGTGAAGCAAAGTAGCATAATTTCCACTCCCATCCCCACAGAGAGTTTTTTCTCCAAGAAGCTTACTCGAGATCAGTAGTTTGTTGGGGTTTTTTGGTTTTGTGCCTATGAATATTTTTAAGCCTCTCTGCTTGACATTAGCTGGCGATTTCGGTGCCACAGACCGCACCTTTGCAGAGATGAGCCCAGCAGGAATTTGGATGCCTCACTGAAGCCCAACAGCCTCCTGTGGGCTAGGCCAGCAGCCGGAGAGTGGACGATACGTTTCATGTGATCAGTCATTTGGGGGAAAATTTGCATTATGCACAATATGTGGCTGAGCTTTCATCTAGCAGATGTGAACTTCCCCGACAACTTGATTCAGAGGGGAAGCAGCAGTAGAAATACAGGGTTGGGTGCTTTTCCTGTAGCAAGCATCTTTATGAAACTTTGCTTTCCATGTTGCCCTTCACAGTGAAGCAACTAGGGGCCTTTCCTTTGATTGTAAGTATTAAAAAGGTGGTGTGAGAGCAATAAACTAGTCTGAGGCTTGCAGCTAGTATCTATTCAGATGAAGGCAGCTATTCATTGATAGTTGAGAGGTTATTTACCACCTGGATTTAGATCCTAATCTGGAGAGGGTTTTTGTTTTATTTTTATGAAGGAGCATGGTCTAGTAATTGGAATAAGGCACTCTAAAGCAGAAGCAGTGAATTCTTTTCATAGCTTTGCTACAGAACATGCAGGAGCTGCATATGTTGCTGATTCAGTACATTTTATACTTCCTTTTGAGTTGTTGCTGATTCAGTGCCCCAACATGGTATTAGGGGTGCTGTGCTGTGGGAGGTGCTGTCTTCCAGATTTCATGCAGTTCTAAATTATGCAACCTTCCTAACCTTGCATTAACACAGAATTTTGAATTTAAGGCATTGGACTCCAACTCCTTCGGATATTTCACTTTCAAATTCCTTTATTCACAGTCACAGCTGTTATCATAATCCTCCCTGTGATTCAGACCTATAAACAAGGAATTATTTTTGACTCCTCCCTCTGCTTCAAACATCCAGGCTATGTCCAGTGCCTGGCACTCCCCCCTCTCCCACCCAAGAACATTTCTAAATTCAAACCTTTTATCTATGCTCACAACTAGAACTCTTGACCAGACCCTCAACTCCTACCTTGACCACTTCAACGTGCTCCTCTCCAGCCTCCTTAGCAGCTTCTAGAGTATTCTTCCCTGCCTCTTGCCCCCCAGTTCTAAATACCTCCACCAACTCCCCTTTTCCACTGCTGCTTGTCCTCCCCTTCCCCTTCACAGCTCTGCCCCTTCTCTTATCCATTTTTGTTTCTTACTGACTTGCCCTCCCTGAATTGATCTGCCACTACCCTTTCCTCCTCCTCCTCCAAATCTTTCCTCCAGACTCACTTCTACTATGATGCCTACAAAGAAAGAGGAAACTAATAGTGGCTACAGACAGGACCAACGGGGACACTAACTATGTGTTTTTTAAATTGCTTGTATGATTTATCCCTTTCCTACATCCTTCACAGACTTATTTTTCTAGGACTTTATCCTACATGTTTGGAATCAATTTAGCACAGTGGTTCTCAATTTTTTTCCATACCAGAACCCCACACTCATCTAGCAGGGATCTAGCTGAGACCCCCTTCCATTTAGCAATATGGAAAGGGAAAGATGGAGCAGATCTCCCCCACCTCTCCTGGACACCTATTTGTGACCTGGCTCAGTTGAGAACCCATGGCCTAACATGTGGTGTATGCTACTATAATCCAAATTAATACTATTTACAAATATAGTAAAGACTATAGTAGAGAGATCTAGATAAATACATAATTGGCTAAATGATTTTAAGCTGCAGAAAGAAGAAGATGTTCCTCATCCCTTGTGCCTGTTCTAGGAAAGCTCAGACACCAATTTATTTGCCAAAAGTATCAGAGACAGGTTAGTTATTTGGTTAACAGATACAAATCTTTCACAGCAGCTACAATTAAAAAAAACAACCACCTTAAATCTCCACACAGCTATTCAAGTAGCAAAGCAGTCTGAGCTGCAGAGACAGCAAAACCAATAACAATTTGCTAAACCTGAAAAAGAAGAAAACTAGCTTAGAAACTGTTAACAGACACAGCATGAGTGCTTCAAGTTGTTACCATAAGACCTCTCATGGCAAGAAGAAATAACTCCCAGGCTAAGAAGGACAAATTCCAATCAAACACCAAAGCATTACAGCCTAAATGCACAAGATGTGGAAACATTCATATCCTAAAAGATGATGCATGTCCAGTCAAAGACACAAAGTATAATAAATGCACAAAATATGGACATTTTGCAGTCACAGAATTGATTCATATTACAGACAATCAAGAGCCATTATTTCTTGGATCTATCACATGTGATGACAGAGCCTGCCTGGACAGTGAAACTAATTCATGAAATACTATTGACTTTAAAATAGACTCAGAGCAGACATCACATGTCATATCAGAAGGGACTTACAATAACCTACAACCCCTCCTGAAGTGACTTGATACAGCTCTGACTAGAGATGGAGGTATTCTGAACTGCAAGAACCACTTCACCACAGAAACAAACTTACAAAGACAAAGCTATGCATTCAGAGTATAAGCAATCAAAAGATCAACGACGAGATGAGCCTACTGAGAAAGGTTTAAGAACACTGAATATTTGATGATACTGGACTTTTGAACGGAGATCCAGTACAAATAAACTTGAGACAATGCTGAACCATACAAACACCTCTACCAGACAGACCTTGCAAGAGACTAGCTGCAGATTTATGGGAATTCAGAGGACATTACCCAGTCACAGTGGACTATTTTTCCAGGTAGATAGAAACTATGTACCTGAAAGACATAACATGTCATGGTGTTATCAAGAAACTGAAGTACACTTTTTCTCATGTTGGTAGTGACTAATGATGGACAGCAGACCACAATTCACTGAGGCAGAATTTAAGACATTCTGGCTGAAATATGATTTTGACCATATTACTAGCAGCCCACATTACCCAAAAGCAAATGGAGAGACAGAGAGCAGGAAGATCCATTTCTTGATCTTCTGAGGTACACATCAACACCAATAGTAGCTATCAGATATAGTCCAGCATGACTCCTGGCTATTAGCCACGATAGGCAGGGATGGTGTCTCTAGCCTCTGTTTGCCAAAAACTGGAAATGGGTAACGGGATGGATCACTTTACCTGTTCATTCCCTCTGGGGCACCTGGTATTGGCCACTGTCGGAAGATACTGGGCTAGATGGACCTTTGGTCTGACCCAGTATGGCTGTTCTTATGTTCCTGATGGGAAAACAACTCAGAACTACTGTTCCCACATTGGAAAAGAATCTCTCTGCAAAGTGGCCAGATATGAAGGGAGGAGCCAAATCAGATAAAAAGGCAAAAAGTGCTTACAAACACTTTTACAACAGACTACTGCCAAGTCTAGAGCCTGGTCACTACATTTGTATCAAATTGGACGGAGAAAAAGGATGGACAACTCCAGCTATTGGAAAGAAAAAGAATTTAACAACCAGATCATATGCAATTGAGACTGATAGTGGAGAGTTCAACAAAAGCCATTGACGCTACAGTTTGTTCTTCAGAAAGAACAACCAATACAGCAAACTCTACAGATGATAGACGCAGAACAAGAAGATGACTCAAGGATTCCAAACTGACCACAGCCACATGAAAAAGTTGTTACAATTCAGTTTGTGTAATTAGAAAATCAGGATGATTCAGACACTTAGACTGATCCGTACTGAATATCAAATATAGAGCGATAGTACAAATTCTGTAAACGGTAGGAATGTATAACAAAGCAGAGGTCTCCAAACTGTGGGTCACCCCCCTGGCGGGGCACAGAGGAATGTTCAGGGGGGCGGGGGGAGAGCAGTGATCCCAGGCCAGCCCCCATGAGGAGCAGCGAGGGAGTGCCATCCAGACCTGCCCCAGCTCTGCTCTGGCCCCTCCCCCAGCTGCGGCCCTCGTCCCCGGCCCCACACCTGGCCCAGTCCCCAGCCTCGGTGCAGCTCTGCTCCTGGCCTCGATCCTTGGCTGCGGCTCTGGCCCTACCCCCACCACCAGCTGCAGCCTCAGACTTAGCCCCTTTACACACCTGTCCGCATCCCCCGCCATGGGAGCTGCAGCCCCACTCCAGGCAGGGATGAAGGAGCAGACAGGATAAGGGGGGGCACGACCCCAAAAAATTTGGGGGACCACTGACTTAAAGGGAGAGACGCTATGGAATGCTAACCTGTATTATACTGTTCAGCCACTAGGTGGCACTGTGTGTCATATACCTTATTTAAACTAACCTCAGCCAACTAACCAGCAGAACATTAAAGCCAGGGTGCCCAACCTACAGCCTGTGGGCTGTACACGGCCAATCAGTATATTGTGCTGAAGCAGGCCGTAGGCCTTAAGAAATGCTCTGTCAACAGATTCATTAGCATTTTGTTGTCATATTTACATCATTTTAGGTTACAAGTGTGTAAACAAACAACACTGTACACAGAAAACACCCTATCTAAATACATACCAAACAAGCTGAACTTAAAATATAAATCAATACAGGATGTTTGGCCCACACAAGGTGGTGCTTAGGTTTATGTGGCCCTCCTGAGTAATAAGGTTGGGCACCACTGCATTAAAAAAAATCTCATAGTGAACACAACTAGTGTGCATCTCTCTCTGAGAAGGAAACTCTGCAGCCAGTCCATATTTGGTACAGAAGCCTGACTTTCTAGAAGTAGCCCTTCAACCTACTGTGTACAATACTTGAATTCACCACATCAGGTCCTCAGTTATCTTTTAAATTCACACAAATATCCCAATAACTCATTTATGGAATCTATATAGGTTCCTGCACTATCCAGCTGCCAAATCAGTTGCAAGGTGTCAGTTCTTTGTGAATGTATTTCCGAATTGCAGGTCCTGGAAACTGCCTCGGGGACCTCCAAGAACAACAGCTGGAATCGAAGGGATCACAAATGTTCTGTGATCAGATATGCAACACTAGCACATACTCCAGGTAACCTACAGGCATGCAAAATAATGCCAAAGGGTTTTCCCAATCACCTGTAAGAGCAAGACCTTCTGCTGCACAATCTACTGCCAAAATTACTAATTTCAATGAGCTAATTGTCAGAGACAAGGCAGAAGGTGTATTTGTTTATATAAACAGCTCAAGGTATTGCTAACAGGTCCCAGCATGCTTCCTGGCATGGTCCGTATGGACTGTGTTTTATTTAACTACACAAACACCAGTGAATCCAGAAAGCAGGACATTGGTGCACGTGTTTAATGCCAGTGCTATGTGAAACAGTTACCATGAAAATCAAAACCTAGATAATTATAAATGCACAAGAAAGATCAGATTTTGCAAGAGTCTTGTGAAATGTGGCTATTTTGCTAGAAAATTCATGCAAGTGAAAGACATTTAAGACTCAAAAATAGTCCTTTTTCCTAATTTTGTGCACACGGCGAAGGATTTTCAAAAGAATTTAAGTGATTTAGGAGCACAAACCCCCATGACTTTCAGTGTGACTTGTTTTCTTTTTACTTTTGAAAATACCGCCTTTGGTCAGTTTGCAGACAGTTTGCATCCTCCAAAAACCTGACAGTCTGATTTTCAAAGAGGCTGAGAGCCTGAGCTCCCATTGGTTTTTACTGGAGTAACAGGAACTAAGCCCTTTCAGAAATCAGGCCCTCTTTATTTCACACAATTAAATGTAAAACCTGCAAAACCACACAGCTAAAAACGTCTGGATTGTGAAATGGCCCAGAACAAAATGGGGAATGTGCCTCGCCACCCCTCCCCCCGGCATCATTTAAAAAACAAACACAAAACTAAGACATTTTTGAACATTCTAATTTTATAGTATAAACTGTAGATTACAGAATCATAGGACTGGAAGGGACCTCGAGAGGTCATCTAGTCCAGTGCCCTGCACTCATGGCAGGACTAAGTACCGTATATACTCGTTCATTAGCCTGTTCGTTTATAAGCCGACCCCCCAAGATGGTTAGGTAAAAATCACAAAAACTGTATGACCCTTTCATAAACCGACCCTATATTTCAGGGGTTGGAAAACTTTGGCTCCTGGCCTGTTAGGATAAGCTGCTAGCAGGCCTGGACGTTTTGTTTACCAGGAGCGTTCACAGGCACGGAGCCCCTCATCTCCCAGTGTCCGCGGTTTGCCGTTCCCAGCCAATGGGAGCTGCAGTGCCTATGAACGCTCCAGGTAAACAAAACGACAATGTATTACATATTCAATTCAATGATTCCATAGAGTTTAAAATCATCAAATTTTGGTGTAGACCCGTTTATAAGCCGACCCCCGCTCTTTGATGCGTCACTTTTTTTACCAAAAATATTCGGCTTATGAATGAGTATATACGGTATTCTCTAGACCATCCGTGACAGGTGTTTGTCTAACCTGCTCTTAAAAACCTCCAATGGTGGAAATTCCACAACCTCCCTAGGCAATTTATTCCAATGTTTAACTACCCTCATAGTCTGGAATTTTTTCCTAGTGTCCAACCTAAAGTGCCCTTGCTGCAATTTAAGCCCACTGCTTCTTGTCCTATCCTTTGATGTTAAGGAGAACAATTTTTCTCCCCCCTCCTTGTAACAACCTTTTATGTCCTTGAAAACTGTTACCATGTCCCCTCTCTGTCTTCTCTTCTCCAGACTAAACAAACTCAGTTTTTTTTTCCAATCTTCCCTCATAGGTCATGTTTTCTAGACCTTTAATCATTTTTGTTGCTCTTCTCTGGACTTTCTCCAATTTGTCCACATCTTTTCTGAAATGTGGCACCCAGAACTGAACACAATACTCCAGATGAGTCCTTATCAGCACGGAGTAGAGTGGAAGAATTACTTCTTGTGTCTTGCTTACAACACTCCTACTAATACATCCCAGAATGATGTTTGCTTTTTTTTTTTTTTCCCTTCAAAAGTGTTACACTGTTGACTCATATTTAGCTTGTGATTCACGATGACCCCCAGATCCCTTTCTGCAGTACTCCTTTCTAGGCCGTCATTTCCCATTTTGTATGCGTGCAACTGACTGTTCCTTCCTAAGTGGAGTACTTTGCATTTGTCCTCATTGAATTCCATCCTATTTGATTCAGACCATTTCTCCAGTTTGTCCAGATAGTTTTGAATTTTAACCCTAGCCTCCAAAGCACTTGCAACCCCTCCCAGCTTGGTATCATCCACAAACTTTATAAGTGTACTCTGCATGCCATTATCTAAATCACTGATGAAGTTATTGAACAGAACTGGACCCAGAACTGATCCCTAAGGGACACCTCTGGATTTGCTCTTCCAGCTTGACTGTGAATCACTGCTAACTACTCTCTGGGAATGGTTTTCCAAGCAGTTATGCACCCACCATATACTAGCAACATCTAGGTTGTATTTCTCTAGTTTATGAGAAGGTCATGCGAGACAGTACCAAAAGCCTTAGTAAAGTCAAGATATAGCACATGTACCGCTTCCCCCCCTCCGCCCCCCATTTACAAGTCTTGTTATTACCCAGTCAAAGAAAGCTATTAGGTTGGTTTGACACCATTTGTCCTTAACAAATCTGTGCTGACTTATTTATCAATTTATTATCTTCTAGATGTCTGCAAACTGATTGTTTAATTATTTGCTCCATTACCTTTCCAGGTACTGAAGTTAAGTTGACTGGTCTGTAATTCCCCAGATTGTCTTGTTTCCTTTTTTTATAGATGTGCACTATATATGCCATTTTCCAGTCTTCTGAAATCTCTACTGTCTTCCATGACTTTTCGAAGATAATCGCTAATGGCTCCGATATCTCCTCAGTCAGCTCCTTGAGTATTCTAGGATGTATTTCATCAGGCCCTGGTGACTTGAAGATTTCCCCCCTATGTTCTCTCCTCTCTCCCTTATCCATGGTATAAGGGCCCATGTTACTCCCACATTCCAACCCTTCTCCCAGTCTCCATGTTTGTTTAAAAGGTCTTTTAAAAGCCACTCTTAAAATTGGCTTTTGGAATGGCCCTAACGGCTGATACTCAGTTGCTTCTGCAGATTACTTAGCGCTTTGATTAAAAATACTAGTACGGGTTATCTATCTGCATACCCATGTCAAAGCTGATTCTCAAGTGTTCACTGAATGTCAGAAATGTGGCAGTAGACAACCTTCTTTCATATCATGTGGGAGTGTCCCAAAGACCGATCTGTTCAGAGGTAAAGGAGTTCACAATCCCTGAACTAGGGGGTTGGACTAGATGACCTCCTGAGGTCCCTTCCAACCCTGATATTCTATGATTCTATGAACAGGGCCGGCTCCAGGGTTTTGGCCGCCCCAAGCAGCCAAAAAAAAAAAAAGAGCCGCGATCGCGATCTGCGGCGGCAATTCGGCGGAAGGTCCTTCGCTCTGAGCGGGAGCGAGGGACCGTCCGCCGAATAGCCGCCGAATAGCTGGACCTGCCGCCCTTCTCCGGAGTGGCCGCCCCAAGCACCTGCTTGCCAAGCTGGTGCCTGGAGCCGGCCCTGTCTATGAATGAAGTATTCCTAACCCAAATAAGCAATCTGCCTCCCGGCTGTAATCACCATGAGGTAAAGTTCTTTTCATCACCATGAGGAGGCCAAATCTGTTTCATGTGAACAAGGAATACTTTTTCTTCAGCGTGCAAGCATGTTATGAACAGACTGTCTTGAGACACTCCTATGCGGCATGGCAAACTGTCTTCTACCGCATTTTAATACGGCAAATTGTTCTACATTGAGTGAATAGTCTCCTCTTAAGGAGACTAGTCTATCTGGATATCGTTGGTACCTATTTGGCCCCCATTACATTAGCAGCCAAGTGCCTCATCATCTTTAATGTATTTATCCTCAACATCCCTGAGGTAGGCCAGTGCTATTATACCCATTTTTCAAAGGGGGACATGGAGATCCAGAGACACAAAGTGATTTGCCCAAGGTCCACAGGCAGTCTGTAGTAGGCCAGGGAACTGAACCTGGAGCTCGCAAGTCCCAAGCTAGCACCCAAACCACTGGACCATTCTCTCTCTGAGTCACTGGCTGTAATGTTAGTACTGTAGAGGGAGCAAGACACTCAAGGTATGTCTATGCTGCAATTAAAAACCCACAGCTGGCCCAAGCCAGCTGACTCAGGCTTGCGGGCCTCAGGGCTGCTTAACTACAGTGTAGACTTCCAGGCTCGGCCAGAGCCTGAGCAGCTATACAGCCCCGCAGCTGGCACAGGCCAGCTGCAGGTGCCTAACTGCAATGCAGACATACCCGCAGGATACTTCTATCCTGCAGTCAGCTGACTCGGGCTCACAAGGCTCAGGCTTTAGGGCTAAAAATTGCAGTTTAGACGTTCAGGTTTGGGCTCCATCCCAGGCCCTGAGAGCCTGCAAGGGGTCCAGCCCGAATGTCTATACTGTGATTTTTATTTCTATAGCCCGAGGCCATTGTCCCAGGCTCAGACACAACGACAGGTTTTTACTGCGATACAGACATACCCTCAGAGCCTGAGTCATTTACACCAAGGCCACTTTTCACTGTTCTGCTGAAAGTGAACCAAGCGTAAAGATAATCAACAAAAATTAAAATGATAGGACATGGTTTGCAGTGTTGTTGTAGCCGTTTGGTCCCACATATTAGAGAGACAAGGTGGGTGAGGTAATATCTTTTATTGGACCAACTTCTGTTGGTGAGAGAGACAAGCTAGATATCTGTGTAGCTCGAAAGCTTCTCTCTTTCACCAAAAGAAATTGGTATAATAAAGGATAGTACCTCACCCACCTTGTCTCTCTAGGAATCATAAATGAGAGAGGGGAAGATCATCGATTTCCTCCTGCACAGAAGCCAGCAAAAGAATAATTCCCTTCAGTCTATTTTCCAGACTTTTGTCCAGTCTGGTTTTAAATGCATCAAACAGAGTTGAGGTTTTCACCACTTCCTTTGACAGCTTACCAGATCATACTAGGCATGAAAAAACAACATTAATCTCAAACCACCACCTTGCCACCCACTGCCTCCCATTTGCTCAGTATATCTACACTTACATTTTTATTCAGAAGCATTAACACAACTATAAATTCTAATGTAGACATGACACCAAAACATTTGTTCCAGGGCACAGACGTTAGGCTACTGGTTATATTTAATGCTGAAGCCTAAAATATACAGTTCTGTTAGTTAACAGTTCTCAAAATAAACACCTCTGTGTTGACATCACTCCTGTTTATTTCAGCTTATTCTAGCTCTCTCCCCAACTCTAGTGTCATTAATGAGAATGGATAAGCCACTGAAGAAGCTTCACTCAGCTCTATTCTTGCTCCTATATTTCTCAGATTGTACAATTCATAGATTCATAGATTCTAGGACTGGAAGGGACCTCGAGAGGTCATCGAGTCCAGTCCCCTGCCCTCATGGCAGGACCAAATACTGTCTAGACCATCCCTGATAGACATTTATCTAACCTACTCTTAAATATCTCCACAGATGGAGATTCCACAACCTCCCTAGGCAATTTATTCCAGTGTTTAACCACTCTGACAGTCAGGAACTTTTTCCTAATGTCCAACCTAAACCTCCCTTGCTGCAGTTTAAGCCCATTGCTTCTTGTTCTATCCTTAGAGACTAAGGTGAACAAGTTTTCTCCCTCCTCCTTATGACACCCTTTTAGATACCTGAAAACTGCTATCATGTCCCCTCTCAGTCTTCTCTTTTTCAAACTAAACAAACCCAGTTCTTTCAGCCTTCCTTCATAGGTCATGTTCTCAAGACCTTTAATCATTCTTGTTGCTCTTCTCTGGACCCTCTCCAATTTCTCCACATCTTTCCTGAAATGCGGTGCCCAGAACTGGACACAATACTCCAGACATGCGTCTGACGAAGTGGGCATTTACCCACGAAAGCTTATGCTCCAATACATCGGTTAGTCTTAAAGGTGCCACAGGACTCTGTTGCTTTTTACAGATCCAGACTAACACAGCTACCCCTCTGATACAATACTCCAGTTGAGGCCTAACCAGCGCAGAGTAGAGCGGAAGAATGACTTCTCGTGTCTTGCTCACAACACACCTGTTAATACATCCCAGAATCACATTTGCTTTTTTTGCAACAGCATCACACTGTTGACTCATATTTAGCTTATGGTCCACTATAATCCCTAGATCCCTTTCTGCCGTACTCCTTCCTAGACAGTCTCTTCCCATTCTGTATGTGTGAAACTGATTTTTCCTTCCTAAGTGGAGCACTTTGCATTTGTCTTTGTTAAACTTCATCCTGTTTACCTCAGACCATTACTCCAATTTGTCCAGATCATTTTGAATTATCACCCTGTCCTCCAAAGCAGTTGCAATCCCTCCCAGTTTGGTATCATCTGCAAACTTAATACGCGTACTTTCTATGCCAATATCTAAGTCGTTAATGAAGATATTGAACAGAGCCGGTCCCAAAACAGACCCCTGCGGAACCCCACTTGTTATGCCTTTCCAGCAGGATTGGGAACCATTAATAACTCTGAGTACGGTTATCCAGCCAGTTATGCACCCACCTTATAGTAGCCCCATCTAAATTGTATTTGCCTAGTTTATCGATAATATCATGCGAGACCATATCAAATGCCTTACTAAAGTCTAGGTATACCACATCCACAGCTTCTCCCTTATCCACAAGACTCATTATCCTATCAAAGAAAGCTATCAGATTGGTTTGACACGATTTGTTCTTTACAAATCCATTCTGGCTAATCCCTATCACCTTACCACCTTCCAAGTGTTTGCAGATGATTTCCTTAATTACTTGCTCCATTATCTTCCCTGTCACAGAAGTTAAACTAACTGGTCTGTAGTTTCCTGGGTTGTTTTTATTTCCCTTTTTATAGATGGACACTATAGTTGCCCTTTTCCAGTCTTCTGGAATCTCTCCCGTTTCCCATGATTTTCCAAAGATAATAGCTAGAGGCTCAGATACCTCCTCTATTAGCTCCTTGAGTATTCTAGGATGCATTTCATCAGGCCCTGGTGACTTGCAGGCATCTAATTTTTCTAAGTGATTTTTAACTTTTTTTTTTCATTTTATCTGCTAAACCTACCCCCTTCCCATTAGCATTCACTATGTTAGGCATTCCTTCAGACTTCTCGGTGAAGACCGAAACAAAGTAGTCATTAAGCATCTCTGCCATTTCCAAGTTTCCTGTTACTGTTTCTCCCTCTTCACTGAGCAGTGGGCCTACTCTGTCTTTTGTCTTCCTCTTGCTTCTAATGTATTGATAAAAAGTCTTCTTGTTTCCCTTTATTCCCGTAGCTAGTTTGAGCTCATTTTGTGCCTTTGCCTTTCTAATCTTGCCCCTGCATTCCTGTGTTGTTTGCCTATATTCATCCTTTGTAATCTGTCCTAGTTTCCATTTTTTTTATGAGTCCTTTTTATTTTTTAGATCATGCAAGATCTCGTGGTTAACCCAAGGTGGTCTTTTGCCACATTTTCTATCTTTCCTAACCAGCGGAATAGCTTGCTTTTGGGCCCTTAACCGTGTCCCTTTGAAAAACTGCCAACTCTCCTCAGTTGTTTTTCCCCTCAGTCTTGATTCCCATGGGACCTTACCTATCAGCTCGCTGAGCTTACCAAAATCCGCCTTCCTGAAATCCATTGTCTCTATTTTGCTGTACTCCCTTCTACCCTTCCTTAGAATTGCAAACTCTATGATTTCATGATCACTTTCACCCAAGCTGCCTTCTACTTTCAAATTCTCAATGAGTTCCTCCCTATTTGTTAAAATCAAGTCTAGAACAGCTTCCCCCCAGTAGCTTTTTCAACCTTCTGAAATAAAAAGTTGTCTGCAATGCAGTCCAAGAACTTATTGGATAGTCTTTGCCCCACTGTGTTATTTTCCCAACATATATCTGGATAGTTGAAGTCCCCCATCACCACCAAATCTTGGGCTTTGGATGATTTTGTTAGTTTAAAAAAAGCCTCATCCACCTCTTCCACCTAGTTAGGTGGCCTGTAGTAGACTCCTAGCATGACATCACCCTTGTTTTTTACCCCTTTTAGCCTAACCCAGAGACTCTCAACACTTCCGTCTCCTATGTCCATCTCCACCTCAGTCCAAGTGTGTACATTATTAATATATAAGGCAACACCTCCTCCCTTTTTCCCCGTCTATCCTTCCTGAGCAAGCTGTACCCATCCATACCATTCCAATCATGTGTATTATTCCACCAAGTTTCAGTGATGCCAACAATGTCATAGTTGTATTTATTTATTAGCACTTCCAGTTCTTCCTGCTTATTACCCATACTTCTTGCATTTGTATATAGGCATCTGAGATACTGGTTCGATCTTGCCTCCCAGTTTTGCCCTGACCCTCCTTTCTCTCTGCCATTATAGCCCACACTCCCTCTTGTTTCCGACCCATCTCCCAGGTCTCCATACGGCATTTGATTCTTATGGCAAGTTATAAAAATAGGGGGAAAGTCTCCTTGACAAAGTCAACCTTTCAGACGATGGACATGTGATTAGTTGATATGAACCTGTAGCATTTGTTTAAGCCAGATGTCCACTCATTCTTTTTCTTTTCTTCCTTGTGTCTAGCCACGGAGTTTTATAACTAGTTTATTCAATCCCCTGGCTTCAGTTTAAATTTCACCATAACCAGTGTGTATGTTAGAGCTGAGCTGAACCAAGAATTTGATGAACAGGCTTTATTATTGTGTGTGTGTAAAAAAAACCTTTGGGTCTAGGTGACCTTTTCCTATTTATGAGGATGTTTCATTATTCATAATTATTCACTGAAGAACTTGGATCAACAGTTTTCAGCCTATGGCTTGCCTGAAAAATTCAGCTACTTGCTATTTGGTAGCTAACGTGTGTTAAACTAATAATTTTACAAAAAGAAAATGCCTCTAAAGGAATACTGGGGTATTTCGCATCAAGCAACTGACAAGAGCTAAGCATCACAGATTCATGAACATTAAGGCCAAAAGGGACCACATTACGGTCATCTAGTGCAACCTCCTATGTAATTCAGGCCATATAATTTCTTCCAGTAATTCCAGCAGTGGAGGGAATCATTCTTTCCAGCTATGTAATTGAGCACTATTGCAAACCAAACACAACTGTGGAAGAGGTTAAAGGAATGAGAGGCATATCTGAATATCTCCATATGTACCTATGGTGCTGTCTATACCAGAGAAAACACCCTTGATTGTAGTTACTGACTAGCATTTCATCTAACTTCATCAAAAAAGACTACCTCTCCCAAGAGGCAGGATAACCAAATGGGCTTTAACATGGCATCTTCTAGACACTGCTTGAACCATATATAGACTCATCTTATGGATGCTCAGATACTACCGAAAATGGCATGAATGCCTATACAGATGTTCATTTTGTGAAAGGAATCATCCATGCAAATTCCTTCTCAAGTACATTCCACACTGCTCTTATCCTAAGCCAAACAAGAAGTGCAAATACATTTAAGAGCCACAAACCTATTGTAAATCATTTGCTCTTGTCAGAACATGAATTTCCATCTCTTCCTCCAACTACCAACCAGTGAGCTAACACTACCTACGAAACCCACTGTTTCCATTGGTGTTACCAAAGGACATCGCCCGTTTTACAGAATGCAGCTTTCTTGCACTGGTGAAGAATGGACACACTGGATCAAATGTTCATTTATGATACATTCTTGCAGTCAACTGGGCTGCATGCATGTAAGAGGGCAAAATCCAGCCCACAATGCGGCACTGTGCCTGCGCATGAAATCTTGCATACATGCCTCCAATCTCACTTCCATGTACCTCTGGACGGGAATGATGTTAAATTGGTGGGAATTTAGAGGTTGATCACCACTCTGAAGGCAATGGCAGTCTCTCTGTGGACAACAGTGCAAGTTGTATTGGGCCTTTAGAGAAAGGGAAAAAAAGATGAATGAGGCTGGACTTAAATAATAGGTCTAGAGTGATAAAGCAATGCAGACGGGACAAGAAGAATTAATAACTATCTACACGTTTGGGATTTGGAGGGTTTGAACTCCAAGTGGGTGTGGGAGAGGGAGGGGAGCCTTCATGTAGGGTGGTCAGTGGGGGGGGATAACTAGGAGTTGTGAGATGAAATTGAGCAAGGAAACATTTAGACTGAATAACAGGAAGAAGTTACCTAATGGTGAGATCTCTTAGGTTGTGGAACATTCAGCCAAGGAAAACTAGAGCATCAAAGGAGATACTGTAAGAGAATTCTTTATTGGCAGAAGGACAATGACCTGTTTTCCACTCCATGCGTCTGATGAAGTGGGTTTTAGCCCACGAAAGCTTATGCCCAAATAAATTGTTAGTCTCTAAGGTGCCACAAGGACTCCTCGTTGTTTTTGCTGATACAGACTAACACGGCTACCACTCTGAAACCAATTACCTGTTTCTATGATTGCAGTCTAATGTCTGCAACATAACATCATGACACATTGTGCTGCCCATCTCAATCATCTCCTTCTAGTCATGGCCAAGTGAGCTCCATATGACAAAGGAGATCAGAAGAAAGGATGCCAAAGAAGTAGGTAATGATAGCCATCCTTCCTTTCATTCATTGTGTGTAACTGGAGAACAAGTCTGGATTTAATATTCCTGCCCACACATACATACCTCATACCTTCTTCCATACCACCACCCATGCATGGAACATCCTGCCTACCTCTGCTCTCCAAGACACTTCCCAATCATTTAAGTCCCAGAATCCAAGTCTCTAGCTCATACAGTTGCTAAGAAAGCCTTCAAAATATGAACCAAGAGTAAAGCGGTGCAGTGTTTCTGTGCTCTAGTCTGCAGACAAACTGAAACAGTAACTCCAAGTGGTGTGAACTGTCCCTCATTGCAGTGATAACACTTCAGCCTAATAATCTCACTAAAGATTGCACACAGAGGTGTTCTCATTTAGAGCCAGATTCCAACACCCTTCCCCACTTTCCAGAATATCCTACTCACAAGTAGATTCCCATTAATTTCCTGTTGGACTCCTCATGGAGTAGAGTACTACTCAAGATGAATAGTGGTGTCAGTTTCTAGCCCTCTGTCTTGTACAGTGCCAAACAGTATCAGTGAATCCTAATAATATCAGGAAAAAAGTTCTAAACTACTATATTTAGTATAGTTTTTTGACTGGCAATTCATATTTCTAGTCTCACTATAGTATTTCATGTTTGCTGGGGTTTTTTAGTGGATTATTTGCAGAGAACATAATGTAAGTTGGTGGTCAGCAGAATACTGCTGGAGTGATGGCCAACACATATATAAGGTAATTCTCGCTGTCTCTACAATAGTTCCAGTACAGCTCCACCAGAAGGTGGCAACAGCAAGAGAACTAATGTAGAACAGGAAGTGTGGATAGAACAGGCAGTGTGGATAGAGCACTACTATGAAAATCAGGAAACCTGGGTTCTACTACCAGTGAACCTATGTAACATTAAAAAAATCTGTTCCCCTCTGTCTGTTTTCCCTCCTGCCCCTTATCTTGTCTAATTCAACAAGAAACTCTTCAGGGCAGGGACCGGCTTATGTGTGTGTGTACAGAGCCTGGGACAAATCGACGCTCTCAGTGCTACCACAATACAAATAATGAGTAGGGCACTGGTGTTTTACTGTTATGATGCCTAATCCTGCACAGATCGTGGTGGTGAAAGTGCACTGTCCACATTCCATTTTAGCTACCAGTGGCAGAATGGAAACACAGGAAGCTTTCTGAAAAGTGCAAATATAGACAAGACACAAATCCTACAGTGATGAGTGTCACAAAAATATCTATAAATAAATATCAGGCCTGAGTCCATTTATATTTGCTTTTCAAATCCTTTCCCAGTATATTTATGTTTTCAGCAAAACAAGAATTCTTCTGTATCTAATTAATTAATCAGCAATGGCAACACTTCTGTACCTACCATGGCATCTGGGGACAGACTAGGTGACCACAGCACTTCAACATGATGGAAATAGACTAATAAAATATATTCTACTTAGGGGCTCGAAATGACAGATGAGAACCTGAATTGCAAACTCAACCACTTAGTTTCAAGAGAACAAAAATTACTGGACCGAGCTCTTCAAATAAAAGTTTTTACAATTTAAAGAGCTTCTTATTATCCTTAAAAGAGAGAGTAGTATTTTTTCCATTGTATATTATGTTCCAGGTTATTCTTAAAATGCAAGACAATGCTTTTTCCATTTAAAGGGACATTTCTAAGAACAAGTTAGCACTTTAGCAATGTCCCAAATACCACCTCTGATTATTAGTAAATTTTAAATAAAGCAACGACTATAATTTGCCTTCTAAATCTGAAGACCTGCTTCAAGAAGAGGGGAAATTGGGTGATGCCAAAATAAGTGACTCTTTCCCTTACCTTAATCATCGTAAGTACATCATCCATCTGTAAGTTCTTAGGATCCCATACAGGTTTTTCTAAGGGTGTCCCCTGCAAGCAAACAAATTTTTTTTTTTTTAAATGAAGACTTAATTCAACAACTATGCAATTACAAACATTTTTAGGAAAGGTATGAAAGAGCAAAACACTTGCAACTGCCTTCAGCAAATCACTTCCACTTCACTTGCTCTCTATCTAGAACATAAATGTACCTGATGTTATTGTAAAACTATAAAGAGACCCTGAGAGAGAGAAAAAAAAAATATATGGACACATCTTTAAATTCCACTAAAATATGATGGACATAACCTCACCATGTTTCCAGTGTCTTATATGGTAGTAAGCATGCATAGGGGATAATATGGCCTTAAAATGAGCAATCAGTCTGAAAGCAGTCTATAGGAAAGGATATGGTCCACACTAGGGATCAGGTGGGTGTGATTACTTTTTGAGTTCAAATCACCCTCAGAAGAGTCACCCCTTCTTGCTGTTGATGAAAACCAAGACTGAGGCTAAATCACCAAGCAGAACACTATGACATATGCAATTTTTCATGGAGCATCAGTTTCGGGAACATCCTTCAGGAAAATGTACCAGAGACCCCCCTCAACCCTCCTACTCCACCTCATCATTGTCCTGAAACATGTATCCCAGCTGAGTCTTCATTACTATGTGACCTACCAAGTTCGGGCATGAGTCCCATCTTATGTATGGCCTGGGAAAAAGCAGAATGTCTTGAGCAGCCTACAGTGACACTCATGGGACAGAGGGGTGTCTCTATATCAGATCAGAACTGGCTTTGGGTGTGCAGGATACCCATATTTGACTGGGAGGAGAGGTTGTTTCTTAGCTGGTCTCTTGGATTTACAGCACAATGCTAAATTTAATCTGAGGCTAGTGGAGTCTGCTGCTGTTTGAGCAGAATGACCGGGGGAGTTGGAAGAAAGGAGGGAGGGAAATCAGAGATAGGCAGTGAAGGGAATAACTTGAGCTCAGCTCTCTTTGAGATGGGGGTCACAGTCAAGACCCAGCACATTAGGGTGACCGTATTTCTTAAAGTAAAAATGGGATGGCACAGGGCTCACCCAAACTGCTCCCTATAAAACAAAAACATTGTATTTCCACACAAAGGCCCCAAACCCACATTAATAGTGAAATCAGTATTACAGGCGGAAAGCAGGAACTCAGGCACCAAGGCTCAGTTGCATTTCATTGCCA
The DNA here is from genome assembly GCF_028017835.1 of Emys orbicularis. NCBI lineage: Eukaryota > Metazoa > Chordata > Testudines > Emydidae > Emys > Emys orbicularis. The sequence continues at coordinate 137,829,123 of NC_088687.1, read as the reverse complement.
TCTGGCTTAGAATGGGATCACTTTTTATTTTCTAAATTTTCAGTGCTCATTTCCTGAAATGCCATTAGTTTGCTATTAAAATGTATTGTTAATAGGGCTGTCAATTAATCGCAGTTAACTCACGCGATTAACTAAAAAAATTAATCGCAGTTTTAATTGCATTGTTAAACAATAGAATACCAATTGAAATGTATTAAATATTTTGGATGTTTTTCTACATTTTCAAATATATTGATTTCAGTTACAACACAGAATACCAAGTGTACACTGCTCACTTTATATTATTTTTTTATTACAAATATTTGCACTGTAAAAATGATAAACCAAATAAATAGCATTTTTCAGTTCACCTCACACAAGTACTGTAATGCAATCTCTTTAGCGTGAAAGTACAACTTATAAATGTAGATTTTTTTTATTACATAACTGCACTCAAAAACAAAACAATGCAAAATTTTAGACCCTACAAGTCCACTTAGTCCTACTTCTTGTTCAGCCAATCGCGAAGACAAACTAGTTTGTTTACATTTACAGGAGTTAATGCTGCCCTCTTCTTATTTACGTCACCTGAAAGTGAGAACAGGTGTTCACATGGGACTTTTGTAGCTGGCACTGCAAAGTATTTGTGACAGACTGGAATGGTGGCCGAAGCATGAAGGGGCATATGCTAAACATTCCTAAGGACATGCTTCCATGCTGATGACGCCGGTTAAAAAAAATTAATGTGTTAATTAAATTTGTGACCGAATTCCTTGGGGGGAGAACTGTGCGTCTCCAGCTTTATTTTACCCACATTCTGCCATATAGTTCATGTTATAGTAGTCTCGGATGATGACTCAGCACACATTGTTCATTTTAAGAACACTTTCACTGCAGATTTCACAAAACGCAAAGAAGATACCAATGTGAGATTTCTAAAGGTAGCTACAACACTGTACCCAAGGTTTAAGAATCCGAAGTGCCTTCCAAAAATCTGAGAGGGATGAGATGTGGAGCATGCTTTCAGAAGTCTTAAAAGAGCAACACTCTGATGTGGAAACTATAGAACCCGAACCACCAAAAAAGAAAATCAATTTTCTGCTGGAGGCATCTGATGAAAATGAACATATGGTCAGTCTGCACTACTTTGGATTGTTATCGAGCAGAACCCATCATCAGTATGGACTCATGTCCCCTGGAATGATGGTTGAAGCATGAAGGGACATATGAATCTTTAGCCCATCTGGCATGTAAATATCTTGCAACACCAGCTACAACAGTGCCATGAGAACGCCTGTTCTGACTTTCAGGTGACATTGTGAACAAGAAGTGGGCAGCAGTATCTCCTGCAAATGTAAACTTGTTTGTCTGAGCGATTGGCTGAACAAGAAATAGGACTGAGTGGACTTGCAGGCTCTAAAATTTTCATTGTTTTATTTTTAAATGCAGGGTTTTTTTGGTACATAATTCTACATTTGTAAGTTCAACTTCCATGATAAAGATTGCACTAAGGTACTTGTATTAGGTGAATTGAAAAATACTATTTCTTTTGTTTTTTATAGTGCAAATATTTGTAATCAAAAATAAATATAAAGTGAGCACTGTACACTATATATTCTGTGTTATAACTGAAATCAATACATTTGATAATGTAGACAACCTCCAAAAAATATTTAAATACATGGTATTCTATTATTGTTTAACATTGCGATTAATCGTACAATGAATCACGATTAATTTTTTTAAGTGCTTGACAGCCCTAATTGTAAATATTACTCAAATAATAATAATTGACTTAGCAAAAGTCTGCACACTGAAGGCACTTGGATTTTGGTGGTTTCAGTTTTTGTTTCTCCTTCCTTGCAAGAGCAAGAAGTTCCAGAAGAGCTGTTAGGGGACTTAAATTGATTCTTCACATGGAGTGTGTCAGCATTTCTGAGATAGTTCTTAAACTAAGTTCAGAGAGAGAGAGAGGTACCTTTTGAAGTCCTTATGTGTGTTCAGCACTTAACACAATGGAGCCCTGATCTTGTCTCTGGACACTATCTGAATATACACAAAGTCATTCAGCAAGTCTGAACAAGTCAGAATAGAATAAAGGCATCCCCACTTCTGGCCTGGGCTTTAGCCACAGGAGCTTCCTTACTTTCCTTTTAACAAACTTCAACCATTGCTTAACCTCATATTCAGCTACTATTTGGCCATACAGGGCTCTAGATACCATATAGCATTGATAGAGTGAATCGTGTTCCTTGGTTTAGAACCATATAGGACCACTTCAGAGTTAATCTCTGTTTATACACAGCTAAGTTTCCATTAAAGGCCTATGTAGGCAGTATCACATGTTCCACTCCTTGCCCCACTGGGTTCTTCTGATTGATGCAAGACTGCTTGAAACAGATAGGAACAGTGTTTACTCTAGGATCCATCATCAAAGCATTTTTACCCCATCCAATTACATCTAGGATTTTACCCCATCCTCAATTACATTTGAGGAAACTGTTCCATACACTGGTTTTTATTTTCAAGTCTGTCTCAAAACCCAGAGGATCATAGAAGCCAAAAAGCAAAATACATCCATCACCAAAACTTTTGTTGACCAAATCTCATTGGTAGGGCTCTACCAATTTCACGGCAATGAAAAATGTGTCACGGACTGTGAAATCAGTCCTTCCCCATTAAATCTGATCTCCCCTGCTGCTGGGAGCCCGGGGCTCCTAACTGCTAGCCCGGACAGCTGGGGAGGGACAGGAGTTGTCCTTCCCTTGCATGGCTGCTCTTGGTGGGGAGATCAGACCCACCTCCAGAGGCAGTGCAGAAATGAGGGTGGTACACCCTCACTTCTATGCTGCAGCAGCCTGGAAGCTGGGCTCCGGGCTTTCATCTCCCTTCCCCCGCAGCTTTTGCTCCCCCAAAAGCTACTGCCGGGCTGGGGACTTCTGCTCCTGGTGGCTGCAGCCGGGGCAACCTGGGCTCTGGGCTTCTGCCCCCCAACCTCACAACTCCTGTCACGGCTCTTGGCACAGAGCTCAGGGACTTCTTCCCCGGTGGCTCCTGGGACTGGGGGCTTCTGCTCCCCCCAGCTCCAGCCAGGGCAGCCCAGGCTCAAGGCCTATCCCCCGCTCCAGCCAGGGCTTGCAGGCAGCCCAGACTCTGGGCTTCTGCTCCCCACCGCTCCAGCCAGGTCAGCCCAGGATCAGGACTTCTGCCCTCCCCGCCTTCTCCGCGGCTCCTGCCAAGGCTCCAGGCTTCCTCCCCCAGTAGCTCCGGCCTGGGCTGGGGGCTTCCGCTCCTGTCAGCTGCGGCCCGGGCTGGTGGCTTCCACCCTTCCCCCAGCCAAGGCAGCCTAGGCTCGGGGCTTCTGACCCTCCCTTCCCCCCCCCCCCCCCCCCCGCCCCACAGCCAAGGCAGCCCGGGCTCAGGGCTTCCGCACCACCGCCACCTCCCCGGCTGAGGCAGCCTGGGCTTGGAGCTTCCGCATCCCCATCCCCCAAGCCGAGGCAACCCGGGCTCAGTGTTTCCGTCCCCCAGGGCTTCTTCTGCGACTGGGGCACCCTTTTCTCAAAGGGGGGCCCCCAAATTGGCCAGGGGCCCCTGCCTTAATCTGTAACTGACCTGGACTAGCAGCATGGGGGAGATCCTACCCACCTCCAGGAACCTTCTCTAACTGCAGGAAGCTTGGAGGCTGCCGCCTAGGCAGCACAGAAGTGAGGGTCGCAATCTTGGGACTCCCCGTACAACAACTTCGCAACCCCCACATCCCACAATCCCATTTTGGGTTTGGGCCCCCCATGGTTACAACACTGAAATTTCAGATGTAAACATCTGAAATCGTGAAATTGACCAATTTAAAAACCCTCTGGCCATGAAATTGACCAGAATGGGCAGTAAATTTGGTAGGGTCCTACTCATTGGTATTGCTAAACAAGCAGAAGTCAATAAAAAAAAAACCTAGATCCAAACCCCTCTGAACACTCGATTAGATTTAATTCTGCAGTTCAGATCTCTAACAGAAGCTGGTTGAAATGTGCAGAATTTTTTTAATAAAAGATTTTGAAATCATTTCACACACAAACAAACCCCACACTCCATTTTTCAGCCACTATTCCTCTAGTAGCTCCCTCTCCCCCAGTATAGAAGGATCAGCAGCACAAAAGCTCAGCGGTATTGCCTCAAACCTCTTTTACAATCATGCCAACAAGCTTATGAGAAAGGTATTCATATCCCTAGAGAAACTGAGGCACAAGGAGGAACTGTGACAGGAACAGAGTTTACGGGTCTGATTCAAAACCCATTGAGCCAATGGAAAGATTTCCATTGACTTCAATGGGCACTGGATTGGGCCCCAAGTTCAGATAGTTGTTGAGGTCACATGAACAATCAGTGGCAGAACTCAGACTAGAACTCAGTAGTCTGACTCCTAATCTTCTGTTCTAGTCCTTAGACTCAATGCCCTCCCTAGTTCCTTTTGACAGGTGTTAAATACAAGACTGTGCAGACATGTGCCAAGATATCAACGTAAATGTAGATTTAACATAAGCTAATATTACTATATACACCAAGAAGTTCATACATCCAGACCTGCACTTGGAGTTTAAATTCATATGGTCTGTGCACATAGAAAAAATGTGTTTGCAACTGAATAAGTTTATACAGCAGTATTGAAAGGGGTAGGAATGTATGTTCTACATTCAACTTAGTCAGCACTTGCCAACTGTACAAGTATTTTCACTAGGCTGCCTTGCTAGGATTGGACTGACTCAGTGTGCCTGCAATGTAATCCGATTGCCAGATAACCTTACAAAAATGCAATATCCTGAGGATATGACTATAATGCAATCTTGCCATGGAGTAGTCAGCTGACTGTGACAAGCCATGTTGTATTGAGGCCATTGCGCTGCAGATGTGATCTAATTAGGCTATCCTTGTCGTTTGTATATTTGGATGGCGGCATTCTTAAATAAGTGACTTTGTATACTGCTGGGGGGCACACAAGACACCAAGAGAAGGGCCTCATCTACATTGAGGGGTGTAAGCCTTCTGTTGTTGTAAGCCTGGTCAGCTCCATCTGCACTTGCAATATTGGGAGTGCTAGCACAGACATGGCTCAAGTGTTTCTACTACTGGGATGTCTAGAGGGCTGTCCAGAGGGCTCAGGAGGATAAAAAATTGCTTGTATGGAGACACACTGTGCTTTAGAGGTTGATCATTTTTAAAATGAGGAAGATAATTTTCATCCGAAGAAGTGGGTTGTAGCCCACGAAAGCTTATGCTCTAATAAATTTGTTAGTCTCTAAGGTGCCACAAGTACTCCTGTTATTTTTGCGGATACAGACTAACACGGCTGCTACTCTGAAATTTTCATCCAGAAACCATACATGAATGCAAGATACGCTTTACAAACAAGGGCAGTATTATCCCCATTTTACAGATAGAAAAGGTGAGGTAGAGATATTAAGGCTAGGATTTTCAAAAGAGCCTAACGGTGTGAGGCCTCCAATGTCCATTGAATTTCAATGGGAGTCATGCTCAACTTCAGTAGGCACCTTTCGAAAAAAATCACAGCCTAAGGGTATGTCTACACTACCAGCCGGATCGGTGGGCAGCGACCGATCCAGCGGGGATCCATTTATTGCGTCTAGTCTAGAGGTGATAAATCAACCCCTGCGCCCTCTCCCGTCAACTCCTGTACTCCAGCGCCGCGAAAGGCGCAGGCAGAGTCGATGGGGGAGCGGCAGCAGTCTACTCTCTGTGGTGAAGACACCACGGTAAGTCGATCTAAGTACACTGACTTCAGCTACGTTATTCATGTAGCTGAAAAGTTGCGTAACTTAGATCGATCTCCCCTCCCCCCAGTGTAGACCAGGGCTAAGACACTTGACAAGATCTCAGGACCAGTCAGCATCAGAACCAAAGTAGGACTCAGGAGTTCAGACTACCAGTCCCATGCACCAAGCCATACTGCTTTAGTCATGACCTACCACACTGGGATGTTGTGTGACTTTCACACATGCTGCAAGTCTCCAAGATTCATGCATCAAAAGGTGTTGTGTGCAAGAGCAGTTTTGTAACTGAGTTAGGGCCGTTACCATCAAGTTCCCAAGAATGCTTAAACAGACAGACTTCTCCCCTGCAATACCTGCACTTTGAAGGACTGGAGCGAGAAGGGGGGTGAGGGGGGAGAATCTCATGAGTTAATTAATTTTTCAGAAAAATAAGAGGCAAAAAAAGTGTAATGGTAAAAAGTCACAGTACACTGTTACATAGGGCTGACCTTAAGCACAAGCAACAGCTTGGGATCCTGTGTACTCCAGAGATCATGGGCAGTGGCCCCATCTCCCCTACCCAACAGCAAGACCAGAAGGCAATGTGTTGGGTGGGAACTCAACCCTCACCCCCCCCTTTTTTCTGGCAACAGAGGCATCATTCCTCCCAAACCCACCATCACAGAGTTTAGGGCCCAACGATTAGAACTTAAGAATCTTATATTTACACAGCCCAAGAAAACTATTGTCTAGTTGTGTGTGTTTAAGGCTGGGGGGTCAGAAACTCCTGACTTCTAGTCTTTATCATTTGTATTATATTAGCATCTAGAGGATCCAATTGAGATCAGGGTAAGAGACAGTCCCGGCTGCAAAGAGCTTACAAGTCTGTACGTAAATAACACCAAGGGAGGGAGCAGAAACGAAATCACTCACCCAAGATCACAACAGGTCAGTGGCAGAGCTGGGAACAGGTCTCCAGACTCCCAGCCCAATGCCCTAACCACTAAACCATACTGCTTCTGAAACAATCTCATTGTGTGATCACAACCCTTCTGTATGTTTGATAATATGTATCCAGAGATGCCAATGAGAGGAGTCATGTTTGGAAAGTGCTTTGATGAGACTTTTAAAATACATATTCACCATTATTGTTGTAATGCCTACTAAAGCTGAGTCTTGGTGCACCTCCAATACAATAAACTAGATAATTTTTTCACTTCAAGGTCCCAGAAACAAAGGCAAGGTTTTCATCTCGAGGCCAAAAGACCAAAACATCAAGACACTTGATCACGGCCTTGGATAGACCAAGAGACTACCTACACTTGACCAGAGCTCAAAGAGCCGAGAAGCAATTAGTACACAGTGGTGTTGCTCTGAAAAGCTATTTTTATTTAATCCAGGGATGAATTAGGTGACCTACAGCTATAGGTTTGTTCCTCTCTCTTATTAAAATAATTCTAAAACAGGTATTAGTTGGCTAGATGGGACCAAATCCCACCTCCTGTGTAACCCACCTGAAAGCCAAAAGCATCAGGACAAATCAAAGCTGCCTTTAATCCTTATAAATCTCAGTATCTTTTATCCTTCGTTGCTCCTGCCCCCAGTTATTATTCCTGATGGACAGACACCTGTTCATGCTGCCAATATTTCAGTGTCTTCCATCAGGAAAGACAGATGAAAGTGACATGAAGAGTAACATGCTAGTGACACAAGAAACTGATCTCTTGGGGCGTGATTTACTGTAGACAGCAGAAGCATAGACTTCCGCTCCTGTTTTCCAATCAGCTAGTGGCGAATTCAGATTTCTTGTTGCTGCCACAATACAACTGAATAGGTTGAATAAATTCAGCATAAAACTATATCCATGTGTATCAACATGCATAAACTAGGCTCACTTGTACATAAATTAGGCAGAGTTATTATGCTAATTTAAACGGCATGACTATACCAAGTCTATGTTTGCAGTCTCCTATGATCCTCCGGGACAGCACTGTAAGCAAGTTGTTACATCTGAATAGGATAACTTTATGCTGGCAATCTGCCACAGTTTCACAGGTAAGCATTGCAAATGAGCCATTATATATTCCCCCAAAGCAAACTATTAATAGAGAAGAATGGGTAAGGGGGCTATTTAGAATTACTGTCACTCCACATTAACTCTGTTGGAAATTAATCTCCTCCTCCTATCTTTCTCCTGAGCAATAATAAATCTAAAAATAACTCTCTTCCCCTAAATCCCCAACCATAAGTCCTATAAAACATGCAGAATCATCCAGGTCAGGCCATTATCCTGTATGACCCATTCTACCTCCCTTTGTCTTCTAGGAGCTAGCGAACAGGAGCAGCAAACAGGGGAGCTTTGTGAGGGAGTTTTGAGGAGGAGTGCAGGAAGCAGATACACCTAACACACTAAACTTAGGCCAATAATCTCCCCTCCCTCCCCCCAAACTCTGCAAGAGTAAAAAATAATGGTACGGAGGGTGATTTAAGTGACAGGTTACATACCACAGCTAGTAGTTCTGCAATTTCATGTTAGAGTTCCTTCAGAAATACCATCTGGTCTTGGTGATTTATTACTGTTTAACTTATCACTTTGTTCCGAAACCACCTCTATTCACACCTCAATCCGGAACAGTTCCTCAGATCTGTCATCTAAAAAACTATGGCTCAAGTGTGGGGATCTCCACATTCAAAGAATTAGGGCTTGTCTACACTGGCAATTTACAGCGCTGCAACTTTCTCGCTCAGGGGGGTGAAAAAAGACCCCCGAGTGCAGCAAGTTTCAGCACTGTAAAGCGCCAGTATAGACAATGCCCTGGTGCTGGGAGAGACGCCCCTCGTGGAGGTGGGTTTTTTTAGAGCTGCGCCGCGACCACACAAGGCACGTTAAAGTCTGCCGCAGCAGTGCTTTAGCGTTCCCAGTGTAGACTAGCCCTTAGTCTATTTAATCATGAATGGTATGTGGAGAAAGTGAATGGGGAAGTGTTATTTATTCCTTCACATAGCACAAGAACCAATGGTCACCCACTGAAATTAATAGGCAGCAGGTTTAAAGCAGACATAAGGAAGTACTTCTTCACACAATGCACAGTCAACCTGTGGAACTTGTTCCCACGGGTTATGAAGGCCAAAAGTATAACTGGGTTTAAAAAAAATTTTTTCATAAACTCATGGAGGATAGGTCCATCAATGGCTATTAGCCAAGCTGGTCAGGGATGCAACCTCATGCTGCCAGAAGCTGGGACTGGACAACAGGAAGGATCACTAGAAACTGCCCTGTTCTGTTCATTCCCTCTGAAGCATTGGGCACTGGCCACTGTCAGACAGAATACAGGCTAGATGGAGCATTAGTCAGACCAAGAATGGCCATTCTTATATTCTTTCTTATAGGCCACAATCCCGCAAACACTTATGCATGTGAATAACTGTGTATGAGAGCTCCAACTAACTTCCTGAACCACTGAGCTCTTTCCTACGTGAGCGAAAACATCCCATCAAACTCCATTAAGCTACTCACACCTTTACTCCTTCAAATTATTTAATTGTTTGTATCACAGCAGTGTCTAGAGGCCCCACCTGAGATCAGAACTCTGTGGCTCAGGGTACGGTACAGACGCATATTAAGACAGTGACTGCCACATATAGCTTACAATCTAAATAGACAAGACTAAGGATAGAAGGGGAAAACAGAGGAACAGAGATGTGACTTGCCCGGTGCCATATTGGATGTCAGTGGCTTCCCTCTTTAAAGTCTTACCTCTGCAGTGATGCCCACCAAACAATCATCTACTTGTTATGCAAAATCACGCTCACTTTCCTGTTACTTTGGCCTCCCCCGATGCCTCTTCCCTTCTTGGTCTGTTCCATCCATCATAAGTTATCATAAACTTAAGACAGTGAGCCCTTGGGGGCAGAAACTATCCAGCACCTAGCACAGGAGGGCCCCCAATATCTACAAGCTACTATAATCCTACCCACATTTATGGTGTATGGATCAAAGACCCTAGACTGTAAACTCTTGGGCAGGGCGTGTCTTTGTGTTTGTACAGCACCTAGCACATTTGGGGCACTACCATAATGCAAATAATAAGTAAAAAATGTTTCAGCTTTGTCATCAAAACCAGCTCACGTAACATGGTTATTTGTTAAGTGTGATCCGTATGACGACAGAGGACCCTGCCCCTAGCAGCTGACAAGCTAGAGATGGGAAGCCCTAAAAGCTCATTTAGTCCACCCTCCTACACCTACACAGGAACATTCATTACAGTATGTTCTGCCGTGCTTTGCCCAATTTAAAACCACTTTCCCATGGGAAAGAGCTCCCTAGACTAATCTCAAAGCTAAACACCAGTAATGCACTCAGTACAGTACAATAAATAAATTAGACATTCACTGTCTGAGATCATTTACAATCAAGTTTTCAGACCAAAACAAGATGCCCTGGGAGCCCCAGAGCCAGGTGTGCAAGTTTCCCCCACCTCTTTTTGTATTATTTGCTCATATAATTCTTTGGGATAGAAAAGCATATGGGCAACACAGAAGATGGTCTTTATCATCTATTAATAGTTATTATGGCAGCACCTAGCGGCCTCAATCAAGGCCCAGTTCTGCAAGACACTGTGCTCACAAAAAGTACAAAGACAGTTCCTGCCCTAAAGCCCTCACAGGCTGAGAGGAACCTAAGGAAGTTACATGCAGCCCTAACCTTGTTCGACAAAATGTAGGAAATGGACAAACCAGACCAACAGGTGGGACAGGAAGCAGGGAAGAGGTAATGGCACTCCAGCTTTTGCACAAGTCGCAGTAGTTATAGTTCAACACATGCCTAGGAGTGCTCTAAATCATGAAAGGATGGGCGCCTAGTGCACTAAGATCATTGCCTGCATAGTGGGATGGGGAGGAAAGGAATCAAAAAGAGGTGGTGGGGTTGGCAAAGTGAAAAAGCTGAGAGAGCAACAGGATATGAAACAAAAACACAAAGGTACATCCTAGGCAGAGCTGTGGAACCTACCACCAATAATCAGCCGGTTCTCCTTTGTTATTTCATAACTCTCTATTATACCCACACACACACTTCAGATCTCCCAGAACAATTCCTTCCCTACCACACCTATGTCTACACCCTGAACATGCTTTTACAGCTGAGCAGCAAGTGTAAACGCCAATTCGCCAGCTGCAAAAGGAAAGTCTGATAGTTAGCAGTACCCTACATTAACACCTTAACTCCCATCGCTCCCCCAGCCCAACCCTGAAAGGGCCAGACTATATTACAGCAGCAGTTTGGGGGCACTTCAAGGATTTCATTTCCTCCCCTCTTTTGTTGTGTGGTACAACTGAATTAAATTCTGACACTGTTCCAGATACCAACTAATCAGCAAAGCTTAACCAAGTTTTGATCCTAACGAATTACTCAGCTGCCAATCAGTTAAAAAAAAAAAAAAAAACACACACACAGACACACCACAGGGGGTGGGGCGTAACTAGCTGGCAAGTTATTTTAATTTATATAGCACTTTCCATGATGGCAACCTGGAGCACTGAATACAGCAAGATTTAAAATGTAAGGCCTTCCCTCACTCTATCCTGGATCCATTACCCTTATTAGCTCCTTCTTCTGATCCTATTACACTGCCCCTTCTGTCACAAGATTACACAAAACATTCCACACACTTATTTTACAAACTTAACACCACACTGCAGACTCGTACATGACAGCACCAGAGACAGTGGGGGCCGTTCATGATTTTACTCATTGATGTTGCCTGTCGATGTGAGCCAGAAACATTTCCAAGATAAACAAGCAGACAGTAGTGGGGGGAGCAGCATGTCAAAAAAGCAGCAGCTCACCACATAAGGTGGCAGTTTTCACAGACACAAACCCAAGGGCTAAGTCCTAGCGATTGCAACACAATCTGTCGCTGTTATTCAGTATATAAACAGATACCTTTAACTCTGTTCCTTTATTATTCCTTGAGCCCAAATATAGCAGGGCTACCCACTGGCTCAGGGGTCTGTCTCCCTGAACAGATCAACTTGCAGGATTTGAGCATTACATTCTGAAGAACATTTTTTTAATCAGGCAAAACCACTTTCTGAAGTGAAAGTGGGAATTCCAACCCAACTTTCAAGCCTTCTCTCTCTCTCTCTCTCTCTCTCTCATAAAAAAGGAAAAACGGGGCACTAGCCCAATTTATTTTCTGCTTTGCAGGTCACCTTTAAAGGCATCCTATTTTTTTTTCTGTGACTGTGTTCCTTTACATAAATGTTAGTCCCGCCCCATCCAGAGAATCAGCACTATAAAGAGCACAGAACTCCACTGAAAACAAAGGTGATCAGAAAAATAAAAAACGGAACCAGCATATTTTGTGTGCGCTCATCTCCGGCGCAGCAACTAGCAGCAGTACAGTAGGATGCTGTTACCAAGACACCACTTCCTGGTCAACTTGGAACCAGGGTTAAAACCTGTAAAGCCATTATTAAATACAGCTAAATTTCTGTACAGCTTCCATTCCATAAAGAGTTATCAAAGGGGGTGATTTAGCTGAATGCTGTGTCCAAATAGCACACTTTTTTTTTCAGGCCAAAAAAATGAAAAGCACATCTGATAGCTTACCAGCCTCAGAGGAACAGAGTACAGAATGCAGAAAGCACCTCCTTGATAGAGAATAAATATGGTTAATGGCATAGAAGACAACAGTTCAGCTCACGTTCTGAATGGTTGTCAATGGGTATGAAAAACTCTGATAAAGCCATTTGAAAATAAACCACCACCACCAGCAGCACTACCTGGTGTTTCACTAGATCCCCAGTGTGCTTTGGAAAAGCAGACAAATACAAGAGGTCACCATATCTTCCCATCTGGGTGCGGTGTTATGCCTCAGTTCCCCCGCTTCAAGGACCACCTAAATAAAGACTCAAACACTGAATTTTACAACCAAGTGACCTCTACTGGAGTTTCATTTATTATGAAACAACCCCTTGCGCTTGTACTTGGGCTTCTCCTGTCCTTTCAGACCTCTTACAGAGTCAATAGTCCTAAATGAGACCCTGCAAAAGGGTCTGGAAAACACTAGATTGGGGCTTCACCTCACATCCCTAAACCTGGACTCCTGCTAATCTTGCTCCTGCCCCAGTTCACCACAATCCCTTTGGCTCTCCCAAAGCTCACACTAGACCTTTGGCCACTGCTCTTTCTCCAGGCAACCAGCCTGCTATTCTCAGTGGAAAGCTCCCACCCCAAGTCTCTCCTAGTCCCTGACCCCTCTCTCAGAATAAACCTAGAACACAGCTCTGTACAGTTTCCCCACACTTCATCACAAGAATATCTTTGCATTAAATGCAACCAGCTGTGGCCCTTCTACTGGCCTAAAGACGGAGTCTGTCCACCCTGTTTTTCAGATTTCTCCAAAGTCATGGGTCCACCAACCTCACAACAAAGTCCATGGCCACCAATTTGGTAAACAACTCTTTCCTAGGTCTCATCTATCCTTAAAAATTGATTCAGATTAAGGCAGGACGTAAATTTAAAGCACAAAGCTATATATATTTTATATGCAAGCCCTTATACACATTGGGCCTGATCTTGCAAGATCCAGTGCACAAAGTTCCCATCATTACTCGGTCCCCAAATACAGATTACTACCAAGAAATCCTGCCAGTTTCTGCAACAAGAATTTTAGGTTAATGGGTTCAAAATGAGAGTTGTATAACCTATGATTAATCTTTTAGCTGTTATTTTCATGTTTTAAAAAAAGAGAGAATCTGTCCTCTCTCTCTCTCTCTCTCGTCGGAGCTGATATGAAAGCACATTCACAGCACCCAAATTACAAGAGCCCTAATCTAAAAAATCTGATAACAGCCTTTCCTCAGGCAGTTTCAGGCAATATAATTTGCATGATTTAATGAATTGATGGTTTCAGCTTTCTCAGAAGCCTCTGATTTCCTGTACAGTCTCCTTTGTACAGAGACTGCAAATCCGGGGCAGGAAAGTCAGGCAGCCCTTCAGGAAGCAGAGTCAAGAAACACAAACTCCAACCAGGGATTTCTAAAAATGGCTATAGCTTCTGAAAGCAATAGGGTATTCTTCATTCCTGTGCACAGATGGTTTACATGGATCTTAAGCTTAAAAATATAAATATGACATTGTTGTGGCCTGGATATTGTGCCTTTTACCTCTAGGTCACCAGTTTAAGTCTACAGCATATCTTCTTCTTTCTTGGTAGTCCATCGAATCCGATGATGACAAATCTGTGCAGATCATCAGTTGTTGGTCTCATGGTGTGCCCTCTGGTGACTGTACAAGCCAATTCTAGAGGTGCACATTTTGCTGCAGATGGTGCATGGGAAGTTCGCGGTCAGTGGTTTGTGCGCTGCTGATGCTCTGTGACGTCGTTCGTGTGCCTCTTGTAGACGCCGGCAGCGGTCTTCCTCAAAGGCGATGCAAGTATTTCTGACTGTTGCATGCCACTGTGTTCTGTCGCTGGCAGCGTCCTCAAGGTCCCTAAGTTTGATACTGCTGTAGTGCAGATTGGCTTTGATGGTGTCCTTGTAACGTTTCCGTGGACGAGCTATATGCCGGATGCCCTGGGAGAGCTCAGCATACAGAAACTGGCGGGGGATTCTGTTGGCATCCATGCGGCTGACATGACCGGTCCAACGTAGCTGTGACTTCATGATCATCATTTCGATGCTTGTCATCTGGGCTCTCTCGAGGACCTCGAGATTGGGCACTTTGTCTTGCCAGCAGATCTTCATGATGTTGCGGAGGCAGCGCATGTGAAATGCTTCGAGCTGCTTGATGCGACGCCTATATAGTGTCCATGTTTCGCACCCGTACAAAAGAGATGAAAGAACAACAGCTCTGTACACAAGCAGTTTTGTTGACATCCGGATGTTGAGGTGATTTAAAACTTTGACACGCAGACAGCCAAGTGCCTGGCTTGCTTTGGATATTCGTGCATTGATCTCATTATCCAGTGATCCATCACTGGATATGACACTACCCAGATATTTAAAAGTTCTCCACTACTTTCAGCTGAGTGCCGTCGATGGAGATACTCTGGACAGAAGCATTTGATCCAGGTGCAGGTTGATGGAGAACTTCTGTCTTTCCGAGGCTGATAGATAGTCCGAAAAGTTGCGAGGCCTCAGCAAACTTGTTGACAATGTGCTGAAGATCATTTTCAGTGAGAGCCATGAAGGCACAGTCGTCAGCAAAGAGTGCCTCAAGAAGGAGTTTCTGCACTGTCTTAGTCTTTGCATTCAGGCGACGGAGGTCAAAGTGAACCATCATGCCGGTATTTCAAGTATATACCTCGGTCCAGATCTTTCAGTGCATGGTTAAGGACACATGCAAAGAACAGGTTAAATAGGACAGGAGCGAGAACACATCCTTGTTTCACGCCGTTGGTGATGTTAAAGGGGGCTGATGTGGCTCCATCAGACAATACAGCCTGTCATGCTGTCATGAAAAAGGCATATAATCTGGACAAATTTTCTTGGGCAGCCAAGTCGTGTTAGAATGGTCCAAAGGGCTTCCCTGTTAACGGTATCAAACGCCTTTGTCAGATCTATGAAGACAGCATACAGGTGCATGTTCTGTTCAATGCACTTCTCTTGTATTTGTCTGACCGCAAACACCATGTCGACTGTGCTCCGGCCAGGTCGAAAACCACATTGACTTTCAGGCAGATTTGCCTCGGAAATACTGGCTATTAGGCGGTTCAAGATGATGCGGGCGATGATCTTCCCTCCAACAGAGGGAAGGGATATGCCTCTATAGTTTCCACATTCTGCTTTGCTGCCTTTGTTCTTGAAAAGAGAGACAATAGTAGCATCGCGAAGGTCCTGTGGTATGTTTTCCTCCTCCCAGATGTTGATGATCACGCTGTGGAACGCTGCTAGTGCTGCTGGACCTGCTGCTTTATCTCTCTCTGCTGGTATCCCATCTTTTCCAGGAGCTTTCCCTGAACTCCTCTGGCTAACAGCTTTCTTAATCTCATCTATAGTGGGCGGAAAGTCAAGATCTGTCAGAGCAGGTGGTTGTGGAATTTCATTAAGGACATTATTCTTCACAGTTGATGGTCTATTGAGAAGGTTGCAAAAGTGTTCTCGCCATCTTTCGTTGATGTCTTCTTTATCTTTAATCAGCATTGTGTTGTCTAATGAGAGCAATGGGGTGGTCCTTGGTTTAAAGGGTCCATAGACAGTCTTAATAGCACTAAAGAACATCTTTAAGTTGTGGGTCTCAGCATAGTGCTCAATTTCTTTGGCTTTGCTCTCCCACCAGTTGTCTTGTATCTGACGGAGGTCTTTCTGTGTTTTGCTCTGAAGGTACTTGAAATGCTCCCGTTTAGAGACTGAGGAGGGGTCATTCTGCCATTCGATAAAGGCTTTTCTCTTTACTTCCAATGCTGAGCATATTTCTTCTTGGTTCTCATCAAACCAATCCTGATGTGTTCTTTTCTTTGGTCCAAGAGATGTTATTGCTGTGTCAGTCACTATCTGCTTGAACTGGTCCCACTTTTCGGTTACAGTACCGATCAGTTGTCCGTGGGATGTCAGCATATCAGTACTGATCAAAAACCATCACTCCCTGAGGGCTATTTGTTGGCCTGTATGAAGTAACATGATTGATCAGCTCCAGTTCCTAGAGGACACATATCACATAAGAACGGCCATACTGGGTCAGAGCAAAGGTCCATCTAGCCCAGTACCCTGTCTTCCGACAGTGGGCAATGCCAGGTGCCTCAGGGGGAATGAGCAGAACAGGTAATCATCAAGTGATCCATCCCGTCACCCATTCCCAGCTTCTGGAAAACGGAGGCTAAGGACACTGTCCCTGCCCATCCTGGCTAATAATCATTGATGGATCTATCCTCCATGAACTTACCTAGTTTCACTACACTTGGCATTAAGTCAAATCTTTTTGGTCAGCCTCCGCCCAAAAGGACAGGAACGTAGGACCTGGTCCTACTCCCACTTAAGTCAATGTCAAAAGTCCCACTGAACTAGAATGGTGCAGATTTACACCTGTAGTGGCTATTAAGGCTGAACCCTCTAGAAGAGGATTAATGTACATTAGCAGGGAGCAGCTTTGCACTTCTGCCCGTCATGCTGTACCATTTCTGAGCATGAATGAAAGATTTTTAGTCTCTAGACTTGTCAATCCAGCTCCAACATTAAGTTTGCTATTAATAATATATATATTATTGCAAAATAAAGGATACACAATATTTGTTTTTTAAAAACACCTGTTGCTCCAAGCAGTTTTATAAATATACAAATATGTATCCATCAGATATCACTTTTGGTCACCTGCAAGCCAGCTACATATGGATAAATCATCCAACTGAGCCATGGAGTTCCTCAAGTGACAGTTTTAAAGGGTGGGAAATTGCATCCAATCAACAGTCATACTGAAAATGTGGGCTTTACCTCTCCTTCTTAGGGGTAGGCAATAGCCGGCTCAGGACTATGGACCCAGAGGGTAAGGTCATCCCTACTTCATGAAGGCAGAGTTTGCGTTTAAGATTTTCAAACCTGGTTGACAAAGTTAAGCCCCCAAATCCACATATAAGCTCCTAAAATAAATTGCTCCCACTGAAGTCAATGAATCTCAACATTTCAATTCAGGACAAGATTGCTTTGGATGCCTAACTTTAGACAAACAAGTATGAACACTTTGGCTAAAGTGACTTGCTCAAGATCACACAGAAAATCCATGAACAACTTGGAATAAGAACCCAGCCTGAGTGCTCACCCAGTGCCTTAACCAAAAGGCCACCCCTTCCTTGGGAGCCCACATACCATCTATATTACACAAACACCCCCCGGAATTCCACAGCAACTTTGGGCCACATTTTTACAGACAAGATATGAGCATTTTGCCTTAGTTGTCAATATTTGTGCTGGTGGGTTGCTGCAGGGCACTGCAGGTTAAAACCAGTGGGACACATGTTGGTAGCAGTATCCCAGGAAGGCTGGATTTCACACAACTGGACAAGGAATAATGCTCGGCAGTCATTGGAATTCTGTAACCTTTGAATGCATAAAGTTATGTCCAGATATGTGGATTGAAGCAAGACCTGTCAAGGACTGGAAAAAGTCTACCATAGAGATATGGCTCCAGATGTTGCATGGAGCGGTGGGTTTCCATTTTAATCCTCCTCATCATAATCTTCCCTCATTATTAAGGAAGGCAGAGCACCAGGGACACTTGGGGCCAGGGGGAGGCTACTAACCAGCAGGGAATCATAATAAGCAGTCTGAGAGCCTCAAAAGCCATTTCTGAGTATAAACTTGCATTGGTTTGGTTAAACTGGTGCAAAAAACCTCTTTGTGGACTTTTTTTTTTAAATGACTTATTTTGGTTTAGCTTAGACCTGTTCCGGAGGAACTGCCCAATAGAGGTGGTTTGGGAACAAATTGATGAATTAAATAGTAATAAGTCTCCTGAACCAGATGGTATCCCCCCAAGAGGTCTGAAGCACCTCAAATATGAAATAGCAGAACTAATTGTGGTATGTAACCTATCACTTAAATCAGCCTCTATACCACATGACTAGAGGATAGCTAATATGATGCCAATTTTTTTTTAAAAAGGCACCAGAAGCAATCCTGGCAATTACGGGCTAGGAAGCCTAACTTCACTACCAGGCAAGTTGGTTGAAACTATAGTAAAGAACAGAATTATCAGACACATAGATGAACAAGTTATTTCGTGGAAGAGTCAATACTGATTTTGTAAAGGAAAAGTCATGCCTCACCAATCTATAAGAGTTCTTTGAGAGGCTCAACAAGCATGTGGACAAGGGTAATCCAGTTGATACACTGTATCTGGACCTTCAGAAAGCCTTTCATAAGGTCCCTCACCAATGGCTCTTAAGTAAAGTGAGCAGTTATGGGCTAAGAGGGAAGATCCTCTCATGGATCAGTAACTTGTTAAAAATAGGAAACAAAGGGTAGGTATAAAGGGGTCAGTTTTCACAATGGAGAGAGGTGGACAGCAGGTCCCCTGTGCTGATCAACATTCATAAATGATCTGGAAAAGGGATATCACTAAACTGCAACAAAACGGAAGATGTAATTCAGTGTTGACAAGTGGGGGGAGGGATAGCTCAGTGGTTTGAGCATTGGCCTGCTAAACCCAGGGTTGTGAGTTCAATCCTTGAGGGGGCCACTTGGGGATCTGGGGCAAAATCAGTACTTGGTCCTGCTAGTGAAGGCAGGGGGCTGGACTTGATGACCTTTCAAGGTCCCTTCCAGTTCTAGGAGATGGGATATCTCCATTAATTATATTATATTATTATAAGTGCAAAGTAATGCATGCTGGAAAACATAATCCCAACTATACACACAAAATAATGATGGGGTCTAAATTAACTGTTACCATTCAAGAAAGATATTGGAGTCATTGTGGATAGTTCTCTGAAAACATCTGCTCAACGTGCAGGGGCAGTCAAAAAAGCTAACAGAATGTTAGGAACCATTAGGAAAGGGAAAGATAAGATGAAAAAATATGGTAATGCCACTACATAAATCCATGTTCTACCCACTCCTTGAACACTGTGCAGTCCTGGTCTCCCCATCTCAAAAAAAGATATATTAGAATAGGAAAAGGTACAGAGAAGGGCAACAAGAATGATTAACGGGTATGGACCAGCTTCCATATTAGGAGAGATTAAAAAACTTGGGATTGTTCATTTTAGAAAAGATACAACTATGGGGGATATGACAGGTCTATCAAATCCATGAATGGGGTGGTGAAAGTGAAGTGTTATTTACCCCTTCACATAACACAAGAAGTAGGGATCACCCAATGAAATTAATTGGCAGCAGGTTTAAAACAGATAAGGAAGTAATTCTTCACGCAATGCATAGTCAACCTATGGAAGGCATTGCCTGGGGATGTTGTGAATTCCAAAAGTATAACTGGGTTCAAAAAAGAATTAGCTAAATTCATGGAGGAGTGACTACTAGCCAAGATGGTCAGCAATGCAATCCTATGGTCTGGGCATCCCTAAACCTCTGACTGCCCGAAGCTGGAACTGACAAGGGATGGCTCACTTGATATCTGCCCTGTTCTGTTCATTCCCTGTGAAGTATCTGGCACTGGTCACTGTTAGCAGACAGGATACTGGGCTAGATGGATCACTGGTCTGACCTACTGTGACACAGAAGCCCATTTATGGTTCACGACTCTGTGTTAGCAACTCGTCAGGTCTGACATACTCACTACACCTCACACATTGGTGTCATTTATTTAAAAGGTGGCATGTAATATACTGTTTGAAATCTAACACACTACTCATCAATGTCACTGTGAAATATTTGTAACAACTCTGTAGGTGAAATTACGGATGTTCACTGATTATGTCCTGGAGACTATAAACAAAGGGAGGAGGGGAGAAAAAACAAACAAACAAACAAACAGGTTTCTTTTATATAAAGGGAAAAGAAAATATGGTGGCAGATGCCCTGTCCAGGAAATAGGGCTCTGACCTGCAGCCAGTGAATAACCCTCCTGCAGTTTTGTAATGGAGAGAGGAGGTGCAACTCTAATAGCATCCTAGTGCCAGAGAGCAAGGGACTCACTAGTTTCAGGTAATGAGATTCAGCTGGCCTAACCAATTCAGCAAGCCCCAATGCACTATGGTTATAATCTGTATCTAAAGAGAGGTCATGTAGTATGTCATAGAAAACTAACAACTCCTTGATTAATATTCTTGCGTGATTAAAAGGTATGGATATACGGTGGAATGATTACTAAAATGTGTTTAAGTCAGGCATGGTAAATAAGTCTGCCCCGACAATGGAATGTGTATTTCCTTCTCTGGCCATCCAGGTCATCAGGCAGGGACGATGAACGTCCATTTACATATTAGGTAAGCAAAGCTACCAAGAGAAACTTCATCTGGGATATAAAACCAGGCGGTCTGAACCTCATGTGACAAGTAATTGAATCAACTGATTGTATACAATGTTACTGTAATTATAAAAAATGTATCAAGTGAGGGGTCCTATGAAATCTTATGACACTGGTGATAATACACACATTTCACAATGATATTAAACACCATATGAGGAATTATGAATATACACTGATATTATGCTTTCCAGTCTGTGACCAAACAAAGAGAAACAGGCTTTCCCCCAGACAGGAGGGAAGGGAACTACCTACCCACCTCTAATGAAATAAACAGGGTGTGACCAGAAACAATGAAAAAACTATTTACATAGAAATCAGCAAGGGGATGGGAAGACCACAGGAAGAGAAGGATAGCAAGAGGTGATCCTGCCTCTTGAAACAAGGCCATTGAACTTTGGAAGATATAAACAAGGACAGAGGCCATCTTTGGCATCCATCACGAGAGACACAAGGGGCTAAAGCTCTTATAAGTTGATAAAGATGGGTCCTTCAACCAAGGGGTGGGGAGTTGAAGTCTCTGGAAACTGAATATAGGTGAGAAACCTGCTTAGGCAAAGATCTTTCACCTAGGAAGAGAAGGGAAACCAACCACTTGTGCTTCTGTAGAAGATCCTGACAGAGAAGGTCAGCCATGGCTGAGAAGGAAGACTGGTGAAGATAACCATCTTGAACACAACTTGTTCCTTGCCAGATTAAGTTTTAGACTTTTAGATGCATGTTTTCACTTTTGTTTACTTTGTAACCCTTTAACTTTATTCCAATTACTTGGCATCATTTAACCTATGTCCTACTGTTAATAAATTTAATTTGTTTTATTTTTTATTATAAACCAACTCAGTGCTACGTTTGAAGAGAGATGTATTTACCCTAGTTGGGTTAATAAGATTAATGTGTATTTGTCTCTTTAAAGGAGCAACAAACCTTATTTCTCTGACCAGTCTAGGAGAGAGCTAGACACTTCACAGCACATGGTTTGGGGGAAATTCAGGACTGGGAGTGTGTTGGAGTCACCCTGCTGGTTATAACCAAGGCTGGTGGAAGCCAGAGTAGAGCCGTGAGGCTATAGATGGGCATGTAGGGCATGACCTGCATGCTTGGAAGGCTGGCTGTGAGTGTCCCAGGCTAAGAGCTACAGCAGCAATGCATTGTCAGGCACCCAGGGTTGAGGGGAAGTGGTGACAATTTCTTACTGGTATGGACTGCACTCAAAACCCAGCAACACACAGTACGGCCATTCTTACGACAAACTTATTTTAGTTTAGCTTTTCTTTAGAGTGGCCAGACAGGAATTTGCACCAGTTTAAATTCACCCTTTTAGTTAAACTGGTGCAACTTTATGTAAACAATGCCAAAGATGGCCATTCCCTTTGTGACTACTATTACCTGCTACCAAGATTTCTTAAAAACACATTAGCAATGAAGGCGTTAAAGTACAGTGCCAGCTTTCTAGAAATCCAAGTGGGTATTTTAAATTCAGGATGATGGGGATTGTCTGCTCATCACCCATTCAGGCTGTTGTCAGCATCATTACAAGTAAGAGTCTTCCTCACCTCAGTCAGTGGGGCACTGCACAGTCTCTCTATACTGGGAACACACAATAAAATACTAACCAGCCTAAGTACAGTGGGGAAGAGAAAGACACTGCAAAAGCCTCTATTAGCACTAGCTTACAGAAAGCCAAGTTCAGGCTCGTCTGCACTTGTGTAGCTCACACCTTTATAGCTACACAACTGTGTAACCCCCTAATGTAGATGCACTGCACTGGTGTAAAATGTAACAAGCACTGGTGCAGCTCAGCCTGGTTTCAAACAAGGCTTGGTTGCACTGGTGCTAACCACTCTTTGCAGCAATGCAATACCTCTGCACTGGACATTTACTCTGATGCAGTCATGTCACTCTAGCTACTCTAGTTCAGAAAACCCCAGCGTAGACTTGTCGTCCTCTCAGCAGATCCTACCACCCTTTAAAATACTATTAAGTTGGAGTAAGGTGGAGGGGTATTCTATACTTCTTTTCCCACCTCCAAAACAGATTTGAGAATGCAGAAAAGTGTAGGGTCCTGCTGGCATTTTAGTAGAGTCCTATTTACTTGGACATCAGAGATCCACCGACACTGTCCAGAAAACCAGGGCATTTACTCATGTCCTTAACTAAAGTTTCCTTTCCCATTCCCTATTGTAGAGCATGTCCACCCAGCTGTCATCCTACACCCCAGAAGAGGTTCCCATGAAGTGGTCTTATATAAGACAATAAAAAATAATGCTATTTTCAAATTCGTAGACTTTCAAATCAGAAAGGACCTTTAGATCATCTAGTTAGACTTACTGTATAACAACCCATGGGTTGAAATTCTATGTACTGAGGTGGATAACTTGGGTTTGAGCAACACGTCTTCCAGAAAGGCATTCAGTCTTTATCTGAAGAGCTCAAAACACAGAATCACCATTTCCCTTGGCAGTTTGTTCCAGTGGTTAGTCATCCTCCTGTTAACAATGTGTGTCTTATTTCTAATTTGAGCCTAGCTTTAACTTCCAGTTTAGCACTGGGAGCTCATGTTCGGGTGTTTGTCTGCTATGACCTCTAAATCTTTTGCTGAGCCACTGTTTTTTTGGTTTTTATATAGCACTGCTCATCTCCTTATTTCAAAATGCTTTACAAAAAGATAACTAAGAATCATTTGCATTTGACAGGGAAACAGACAAACAGATATTAAGGGACTCCCCTGGGGTCACAGGAGCAGATGTGGGACTAGGACCCAAACTTCTGACTCCCAGTCTCCTGCCCTGTCCATTGGCCCAAGCTGGTGGACAGTGTGTGGAAAGCTTTAGGGATGAAAGGCATAATGCTATTAAATGGGGATGACGACATGTCCACCCATGCATGCGCTTGCACATACACAGGAAGAGAACAGCATTCTGACTGGGACTGAAGAATTTTTCTGTATTGTGCTCTTTGGTGTATCTACTGTGAAGCTGTGATATAAAGGAACAGAAATCTGTTTCTTCAGATCATCACATGATTATGAGTCAGTTGCTTCCCCAAACCTGGCTATTAGCCTCATAAAAGCCTTGCAAGGGGATGCATTTAATAAAGAACAGTAGCCGTTCTCTGCCTCCAATCAGGAGAGCACTTCAGAGTCACACTTTAATGAATGAACAGGATATGTGCGAGGCTCTTAAGTGGTATAACTGTTCTGCTAGCTGGATACATGATGCCTCAAAGGCTGACTTGCTCTTTAAAGAATCATTTGTGTTAATGTGTCAAGTTCATTAGAGTAATCAGCTACAATGGGGGTCAGAAAAATAGCCTGGCAAGAGAGATTTAAATCTCTAACTCCTCTTAAAAACCTGAGCTCCAGGAGTGCTTTCCTGAATATCCTGTACACTTCACGGGGCTCAGTTAAACATCAGTAAAATTTAGTGAATAGGACACTGTACTGGGAGTCAGGAGACCTATGTTCTTTTCCTGCCTCTGATCTGCTATATGATCTAAGTCAGAAGCACAATGAGGAACTGTTTCCCTCCCACCCGTTGTCTGTCTTGTCTAGTTAGATTATAAAGCCTCTGGGGTAGGGACTCTCTCACACTATGTGCACAAATAATAATCTACTAGGGAATAAAATTGTAGGGCATAGTCCAGCCTACATCGAAGTCAATGGTAAAGCTTCCATTGATTTCAAGGGTGCAGGATCAGGCAACTGCAGCAACTCTGCAACTCAGGATCAAATTGAATTTTGCTCACACAATCCTATGTAAAACCATAATAAAAAAATTCTTTAGCCAGGAGACAAAACCTTCTGATTTCTTCTCAATTTAGGGTATTTACAGCCAATAAAGATGGGGAACTGGCGTGAATTGCCTGGAGCTTCTCTATTGTTGAAAGGAGGAGGAGTACTTTTGGCACCTTAGAGACTAACATTTATTTCATGAGTGGCTGGGAGAAGCATTCATGTAACTCAGTTGAGTGTGTCCCTGCCTGTGGATGTCTATGCAAGTGCAGTACCTGCCAGAGGTTTGTGGCTTAATACAGCATCACAGTGTGAGAAGGATACCCCAGGTTGGCCGGACGGAGGGCTCAGTGGTCCCACAGTCCAGGTTGCACTCAGGGGACCCTGTCACAGTGCCATCTATCACCACACCGCAGTAAGGGAAAAACCCCATTGTGGTGAAACCATCCACTAGGTCCTGTACGTTGCCCATAGTCACTATCCTTCTTAGCAGAAGTCGATGCATGGCTCTACAACAGGGGTAGGCAACCTGCGGCATGCGAGCTGAAGTTTCTTAAACATTTTAAAAACCTTATTTACTTTACATACAACAATAGTTTAGTTATATATTATAGACTTATAGAAAGAGATCTTCTAAAAACGTTAAAATGTATTACTGGCACGCGAAACCTTAAATTAGAGTGAATAAATGAAGACTCGGCACACCACTTCTGACCCCTGCTCTACAAACTTGGATCACAACAGCTCCCACAGCGGATCTGCCAACTCCAAATTGATTCCCCACTGACTGGTAGCAGTTTGGTTTTGCAAGCTTCCACGGTGCGATAGCCACTTGCATTTCCACTGTCAGAGTAGGACTCATTTTAGTGTTGCTGTGCTTCAGGACTGGGGAAAGCTCTTCACAAAGTTCCTGGAAAGTGGCCTTCCGCATTCGGAAGTTCTGCAGCCATTACTCATCATCCCATAACTGCATAACAATGCGATCCCACCAGTCCCACCAGCTGTTTCCCGGGACAAGAAACGGTGCTCCACCGTGTTTAGCTGCTGCGCGACTGCCAGCCGCAACTGGGAATTGTTTCATTCTATGGCTTGCAGCAGGGCTACTTGAAGGACATCACAATGGTACGCGCCATCGGCTCATGTCTCGGCTCTGGAAATACTGCAGGATAAGGCGTGAGGTGTTTGTAATGTCCACAACAAACGTGCACAGCTAAGCAGGGTCCATGATTCTCGGGCTATGGCATACGCGCCGCTAAGCCAGGCTTTTGAATAAAGGGGCGAAAAAGTATGGATTGTTTTCCCTTGACATCAGGATAGGGAGGGAGGGAGAGGCTAGCTGCACTGTTGGATAGCTACCCACAGTGTATTACTCTCTGCACTGATGCAAGCACTGCTAGCGAGGATGCACTCCACAGACACAATGAGCATTGTGTGGACACGCTCAACCGACTTAATTACTGCAGCAGCTGGATGTCGACTTATATTAAGTCAACTTAACTATGTAGTGTAAACATGCCCTAAGGGGAAAAACAAACCGTTCAAGACAGTTGGCAGTTTTTCAAAGAGACAGTACTAAGGGCACAAGAGCAAACTGTCCCACTGAATAGGAAAGATAGGAAGTATGGCAAGAGATGACCATGGCTTAACCAGGAGATCTTCAATGATCTGAAACTTAAAAAGAGAGAGTCCTACAAAAAGTGGAAACAGACCTCAACTCTATTGTCCCTCTGCAAATTTGTGTACACAGAGTCAATCCCTTACCTCTCTGTAAAAGTGCAAAGTTTCAAAAAGTTCAATTAACAGAAGACTGTTGGGGTGGAACAGATCTGGAAAAGGAGGAGAAGTCTGGAGATAAATGTGAGAAGCGAGGGACATATGCTGGTTTTGTTAAACTATTATATGTTTGCTGTTGAAGAAAAAAATCCAGAATACTTAACGTTGTTTCAGTTAAATAAAACAATTTAAATGTCTGTCTGGTGATGTTCTCCTCCTAATACAGCACGGCAAGAAAAACCTGCAAATATTAATGATTAACCTGTTGAATTGGAGATATTTATGAGGTGAACTATCTGCTTCAATTACCTTTGGTAAATGAAATAGCCAAACAATCATTCATTTTCTGATACAGCTGTAAAACTAATCTGAAAAGTTTTCAAAATTAATCACTGTTTCAAAATGTATAGTGTGTACCTTCTAAAAATGAAACCTACATCTATCTGAGTTATGAAGAATATGTATTCAGGTTATAACAACCAACAAGAATGCACTTTTATGCAGAAAACCACAATAAAATCAAGTCTTCTTGACTAGTGATTTAAATCGTGATTTAAATCAAATAAGAATAATATGGACAGCAGTGATTAAAATAGTTTGAAACTGGAAGATCTCACTGCACCAGCCAATCGGGGGGGAGGGGGCAGCAGAGTGTTGTCCCTCCAAGCCAAGAGAGAGGGGGCCCACCTTCTTGCCACTCAGGGGGACTGACAAGAGAGCTCTGGCCATAGCAATGGACCTTCCCAAACAACAGACTCAGCACCAGTGCTGGAAACATATCTTCAGATCTCCTATTGTGGGTTTCTTTTGTATTCTAATCTCATCCTTCAGCCACTCACCCAGAGCCCTCACCACATCACTCTTCTGTATCCAACATCCTTCTCCTTCCCCCTTTCCTTCTCCCCACTGGCTCCATCTTCCCTTCTTGGTTACCCTCACCCCTCAACAGTTCCCATCAGCTCTACTTGCTCCTCTTTCACTCTCCATCCTGATCTCTACCCTCGTACTCCCCAGCACAAGTCTAAGTGCAGCAGGCCCCAAGTGCCAGGAGAAAACCAGTCTCATTCTGGCCCTGTGCCTTTCACCTGAACCATCTGTGGCAAGGAGTGCTGCTCACAAATTGGACTTTTTAGCCACTCGAGACACTGTAGCATGACACATAGTAACTGAATTGTTTTGGTGCTTACACAATCATTTTTTGATATGGACATCTCTAAGATACAGCCTTTTCTATCCATCCAGGCAGCTGAAAATCATCATCACGATTACTGTAACATCTGTCTCTCTCTCTGGGGGCCTTAACAAATGCATTGAATATCGAGAGATTGACTCCCACCTCCAATGAGCCCATGATGCCAGTCTCCATCACCCACTTGTTACATTTTCAGACTCAAATTATAATATATGGAGATATACCTATCTCATAGAACTAGAAGGGACCCTGAAAGGTCATCGAGTCCAGCCCCCTGCCTTCACTAGCAGGACCAAGTACTGATTTTGCCCCAGATCCCCCTAAGTGGCCTCCTCAAGGATTGAACTCTCAACCCTGGGTTTAGCAGGCCAATGCTCAAACCACTGAGCTATCCCTCTCCCCCTCATAGACTCCAAGGTCAGAAGGGACCATTATGATAGTCTAGTCTGACCTCCTGCACAACACAGGTTACAGAATCTCATCCACCCACTCCTGTAACATACCCCTGACCTATGTCTGAGCTATTGAAGTCCTCAACTTGTGGTTTAAAGACTTCAAGGTGCAGAGAATCCTCCAGCAAGTGACCCGTGCCCCATGCTGCAGAGGAAGGCGAAAAAACCCCAGGTCCTCTACCAATCTGCCCTGGAGGAAAATTCCTTCCCAACCCCAAATATGTCGATCAGTTAAACCCTGAGCATGTGGGCAAGACATCAGCCAGAAACCAAAGAAATAATTCTCTGTAGTAACTCAGATCCCACCTTATCTAGTGTCCCATCACAGGCCATTGGGCATATTTACCGCTAACAGTCAAAGATCAATTAATTGCCAGAATTAGGCTATCCCATCATACCATCCCCTCCATAAACTTATCAAGCTTAGTCTTGAAGCAAGATATGTCTTTTACCTCTACTGCTCCCCTTGGAAGGCTGTTCCAGATCTTCACTCCTCTGATGGTTAGAAACCTTCATCTAATTTCTAGTCTAAACTTCCTGATGGCCAGTTTATATCCATTTGTTCTTGTGTCCACATTGGTACTGAGCTTAAATAATTCCTCTCCCTCCCTCGTATTTATCCCTGATATATTTAGAGAGAGCAATCATATCTCCCCTCAGCCTTCTTTTGGTTAGGCTAAACAAGCCAAGCTCTTTGAGTCTCCTTTCACAAGACAGGTTTTCCATTCCAAACACACACCTTTGTGCTTTCTCCCATGCTACCTCTTTTGCTTAAGAAGAATTCTCTCTGTAAACATCCACAAAGCAGCCCCATTATCCTCTTTCAAATCTCCTTAAATCTTTGCTGTCATGCCTACAAATAAAGTGACAATGGTTAGGCTGCTGCTGTGCTGAGGCCATCATGCTGGCCAACTGTCATTATTTCCCTCTTTACTGCACCTAATATCCATCTATTATTATTTCATATTATACTTGGATTGTAAGCTGTTTGGGGCAGGGATCTCTTTATTCTGTATTTATAATATATGGAGATATACCTCTCTCATAGAAGTGGAAGGGACCCCGAAAGGTAATTGAGTCCAGCCCCTGCCACGTAGGAGCCAGAGAAGGGACATGCCACTGCTTCCAGGAGCCACTTGAGGTAAGCACTGCTCGGAGCCTGCACCCCAGATCCTGCACCCCTGAGCCTCTCCCCACGCCCCAACCCTCTGCCCCAGCCATGATTCCCCTCCCACTCTCCAAACCCCTCGGTCCCATCCCGGAGCACCCTCCTGCACCCCAAAGCTCTTATCCCCAGCCCCACCCCAGAGCCTGCACCCTCAGCTGGAACCTGCACCCCTTCCCACACCACTGCCCCAGCCCTGATCCCCCTCCCACCCTCCAAACCCCTCGGTCCCAGCCCAGAGCGCCCTCCTACACTCCAAACGCCTCATCCCCAGCCCCACATCCCAACCCCAATTTTGTGAGCATTCATGGCCCGCCTTCCTGACGTGGTCCTTGGGACAAAAAGTTTGCCCACCCCTGTGCTAGATGCTATAGCGGTGATAATGCATCAAGTGCTTGTTGAAGAAATACCAAAGGTTTCTCCATTCCTGCTTGCAGTAGGAGATGTACACTCCAGCTTCACAACATGGAAGCTGTGGTATAGCTGAGAAAGTCATATTTGGCAGGGTCTGGAAAGCTGTTTACCAAGGAAGAGCCACAACCTATGTGGCGGATGGGTAAGAGGGTGGGTCAGGAGAGCCAATTATATAAAGGCACCACAGGGTGGGTTTCTCCCCAGTACATCCCAATCTTGTCATAGAAGAATCACTTTGAACAAAGGAACGATGTGCTTTGTGCTTGGACTTGTAATGTCTTTATGAAAATATTAGTGAAAGGAGCTGAGCATACAAACTGCAATGGTTGCTTGGTGAAAAAAAAGAAGAGGAAGAAACCTACAATGGATGCTTGTTTGCATTGTAATTGCCTGTCTGGATCATTTAATTAACTGTATTTGAGTGGGCTCAGGAGAGAGAGTAGCTAGAGTCTCAGGGTTCTTCAAACCTCTTTCCAGGAGCAGGTGTTAGTCAGACTAGTGCAAGGGGGATGGAGAGAATCCTGGAGGTTAGAGAGAGAAAAGACTTATTAGATCTTCCAATCCATCCTGCTGCCAGTGCAGATGGTTCCCTCTAATCTATATTTGATGATGTTTTGTCCAGCACAGATTTTTTAAGTATCCAAAACAATAGAGTTTCCACCACTTCCTTTGGGAGACCATTCAACAGCCTAACAAGTCTCCCTGCCAACAGCCATTTTTCCAGAGAGTCACCCCGCAGATTTGTCTGTATCCTTCTCCCAATGAGATGTTCTAGTCTGAATGCAGTACCTGAATGCAGGGAGTTAACAGTCATCCCAGAGCCATACAGAAAGGAATGCCCACTTCCCTATCAGAGGACAAGGTGGCAGATGCATAGAGCCCAAAATTGTGTACACAGACATAGCCAGAAACACCACAGAAGCAGACAGAGAAGACATCAGAAAGCCATGGACACCCAGAAAAGCACACGTAGCAGGACCCTGAGAGAAAGTGAAGAGGGTGCTTTCTGGGTAGAATGCTGGAATATCAAGCAAGGAAACTATCTCCTGTTTGATTTCTATTGTTTTCAGGGAAACAGGGTATTCTTCGTAAATAAACAGGACTGCATTTAAGAAGTACATGACTATCATCAATTTCTCCTAACAGAAACAGTCTACAAGACCCTGAATACCAGCTTACCACTTAGGTTATAAAGGGGTAACACTAGCATAAACAATGGGATCTAGTTTCCAAGGAGAGAAATTAAGAGCTGGTATTTCTGTTGAACCAAGACTGAAAAATGGAGGTGCTCACAGAAATCAAAAATAGCCAAAAGGAATCAACACAAGACCAAAAGGAATTGACAACATGACCTAAAACAGCAGATGGAGGCTTCACAAAAAATAATTTAAGCAAAATCTGGAGGTTTTTGAGAAAAGGCTGAGAGGTTACATGCAGGCAGAGTTGAAAACTTCTGACTGAGCAGCAACTATAGAGTATGTCCAGGCAGATTAGGAAGCCCAGCTGCAACACTCCCAGGTTGGAATGGCAAGACGTATTGATAAGGTGACCAGCAACTCACCTGTCAGGGACCAGAAGGTTTTCCACAAAATAGGGAGACCCCAAGAGCTTTGGTCAACTTGGAATTTATTAATAGATATGAGCTGCAGCAAGTACTTAAGGAGCTGAAACATCACCTTAAGAAGGAAGTGGTTCACAAACCACAGTGGAAGTCAGCCACCTGGATGTAGAACTGAGCAAGCCAAAGGACTTAGGTAAGACCAAACATCTGCAAAACTTTTCTACACAGTTTGTAATCAGAGTTGTCCACAGGCGAGAGATCAGGCTGTTCCAGCTCAAATAATGCAAGACTCCAGTATTTTTGAGTGAGGGGAAAAAAATACTCCCTGAGGTGAGTATTTAGTTCAGTTCAGCATCATAGCCGAAATGAATGGCTGGAATGGTGGACAGAAAGGAGGGTTTCTAGCAGCCAACTTGAGTGGCACAGCTCTGATGGCACACCAGAAACTTCCCCCCAGAAAAAAGAGAGAGTGTGTGTGTGTGTGTGTGTGTGTGTGTGTGTTATCCAGACCTGGACCAAGCCCTTAATATGCACTTTGAGCTAGCCATCAATCTGAGCCAGTCAGGGCAAAGCTAAGAGCTAGAAGTAGAGGGAAAGAAGAAACCACACCTGAACTGACAGAGGATCAGAGGAGACTTGGGTTCCTGACATATCCAGACACTAATGAGGATAAAATGGTAACAGATCAATTTATAGAGGCTCAGCTGGAATTGGACTTGAAGATCAAGAAGGCCAAAGACATTTCAAAGAACTGTGGAATTTGCCATGGAAATTGAATCTTTCCTTGCAACCGTTCAACAAAAAAGAGGAATCAGGCATTAGTGAGGAAGCTGACTGCCACAAGCCCTGTAAGTACAGAAAAGGAGAATTCTAACGTGGTTCGTAACATTTTTGGAAGAATCAGAAAGAGGGATAAATTTGTTGTTTTTTTTTTTAAACAAGAAAAATGGCATATCACGCACAACCCCCCCCCCCAAAAAAAACCTAAGGAGAGCAGTTCAGTTAAATGCTGAAACTGAAAAAGGCTGGCCATAAAAAGAAGAACTCAAATATAAGGTAGGCCAGGACAGAAAGCCACAAGCGTATAGCAAAAGCCCCTCAAGTTCAGAAAACAGGAAGGAGAGGTGAAGGGAGGGAGGGGGGGAGAGATGACACACTAAGTTGAAGGGACATAGCTTGGGAGGTCCAAGGATCAGACGTGCACAGTTTTTGTATCCATCTGGGCAGTTAATGTGAATTTGGCTATTGAATGTATACCAGAATCTGTGAAAAGCACAGGATTAGCTGATATTGGCTCAAGCACAACAGTTATTAGACCAGACATGCTAAATAGTCTAGGTAACAGGGGATCCAAAACTGAAGCATTTAAGCTGAGACTGGGAGAGTTGTGACAGTAATGATCTCCCCTTTAGGAGGGAATGGACAGAGTCTGCTCTAGATAGCAGATTTCCTGGAAACAACAGACTTGCTCAGTGAAGCCCTGAAGAAAGTACTCTCCCGGGTGGCTGGAAAGAAACCTGGCAAGAAGAGGAAAAGCTACAATGAGATTTGGAAGGGAGTAAAATCAATTTGGGTTGGTGATGTGAAAGTGTCTTGACAGAAAGACACACTATGTAAATAGTTAAGCTTGTATCATTTGTTATTTGCAAGTTATTTCTTTTCTTTGTTTGAGATGTCTGACTCCCTGTATGGCTATTTTGGACTTAGATGATTGGCAAAGCTGAGATGGGGGTAATAGCTGCCCTTTACTCAGGATAAAGGTTAGAAACAGTTAAGCTCCTTTTGGAGTAAGAGATTGAACAGGACCCATTACTCAAATGCACAAGCCACGTGCAAGGCTGGTCAGAAACCAACTATGTGGGTGGAGGGGTTTGGCTGGGTATTGTTTTGATGCAGCTGGAAGGGCATGTGCGCACACATGCATGTACATCCATACAGAGCCAGCCAGAAACACTACAGAAGCAGACAGAGAAGGTGGCAGAAAAAGCCAAGGACAGCCAGAGAAGCACTTGTAGTGTGCCCCTGAGAGAGCTCTCTGAGCGGAGTGATGGCTGGAAAAAGTGGTTTGGAATACTGAGTAAGGAAACTATCTTCTGCTTGAGTCCTACTCTGTTTAGGGAAATAGGACTGTGTGTACTTTCTTTGTAAATGAACAGGACTGCATATGAGCAACACCTGACCTCATCAATTTAGCCGCCTAAGAGAAACTAGACCCCAATGCCCATATCAAA
The DNA here is from genome assembly GCF_028017835.1 of Emys orbicularis. Taxonomy (NCBI): domain Eukaryota; kingdom Metazoa; phylum Chordata; order Testudines; family Emydidae; genus Emys; species Emys orbicularis. The sequence goes on along the minus strand of NC_088687.1, from coordinate 137,795,935 downwards.
AGGAGTAATAGGCCCTTTACCCTGCCATATCATTCTGTAGACTCCTCTTCACTATTGCCTCTAAGTCTCTGTCAGTACTTTGCCTCCCACTGAATGCTGCATTTCTGATTAGTTTACTTTTCCTCAAAAGTATTTGTTTGGATTTTTCCAAGCTGCATCTCACTGTTATTTCCAGTTTCTATAAAACCACCACCCAGCTCAACATGGAGCTTTTCATCTCCCAATCACTTTGCAAAGAAACTTTGTGGTTATTATCCCCATTTTATAGATGGGGAAACTGTGACATAGAAGGTGAAATGACTTGCCTAAGATGACCTAGCAGGTTAGGGGAAGAGCTGGCAATGGAATCCAGGTCTCCCATATCCCAGTCCAGTACCATATCCATTAGAACATAGGGGCCGTAGTTTTCATGTCCCTTTCCATTCTCACTAGCTAGGTACTTGCATGGCCGTCATCACTATAATACCAGAGTTTCTCCCAATTTCATTAAACAAACCTCTCCTCTCCCCCTACCTCCCAGGCAGTTTAAAGATTGGGATTTTTACCCCATTCATGGGCTTAACTACGTGTGAGCTTTGTGGCATTCATAACTCCAAATTCAGTATGATCCATGAATCTCTTTTACAGTCTGTTTATTAACAACCATGTTAAATAAGCCTGCACCTAACACTAAGCCTAGAGGCACCTCACCAGACACCTCCCTCAAAGCTGATAAAATGCAGCCTAGCATTACTCTTTGTATACAGTCCTTCAGGAGGTTTTTAAGCTCATCAAGTCTCTCTCTTTAGCAATCTGAATTCATTTTGAGTGCCATTTTTGGTGAGATGCTGTCAAATGTTTTCCTGAAATCCATACACAGCACCTACTGTGCTTTCTCCTCCCACATGAATTTAATAACTCTGCCAAAAAGAATCATTGGAATTTGTTTCAAACTTTTTTTCTTAAAGCCTGCACTGGTTAGTAGTCAAGGTTCCATTTTCTCTTAGGTACTTGGGGTATGTCTACACTACAGGATTAATTCGAATTTATATAATTCGAATTTAGGAAACCGATTTTGTAAATTCGAATGTATTCGGCCACACTAGGCACCATTAATTCGGTGGTTTGCGTCCAAGCTACCATAGTAGCATCGATTTCCAGAGCGTTGCATTGTGGGTAGCTTTTACATAGCTATCCCATAGTTCCCGCAGTCTCCACCCCCCTTGGAATTCTGGGTTGAGACCCCAGTGCATGATGGGGCAAAAAACATTGTCGCAGGTAGTTCTGGGTACAGCCTCCCCCTCCCTCCCTGAAAGCAACGGCAGACAACCATTTCGCGCCTTTTTTCCTGAGTGAACTCTGCAGACTCCATTCTGCATCAAGCATGGATCCCGTTGTGCTCCAGAACGCAGTCTTGAACATTATAAACACCTCGCGCTTTCTCGTGGAGTTTATGCTTACACAGGACCAGAAAAAAGAGGCGAGGAGGAGGAGGAGGCGGCGATTGCAGCGCAGCGACCAGCGTGATGAGGACATGGACACGGACACAGAATTCTCTGAGACCGCGGGCCCCGGTGCTTTGGAGATTATGATGTTAATGGGCCAGGTTATAGGCTTTGAACGCCGATTCTGGGCCCGGGAAACAAGCACAGACTGGTGGGACCGCATAGTGTTGCAGGTGTGGGACGATTCCCAGTGGCTGAGAAACTTTCGCATGCGTAAGGGCACTTTCATGGAACTTTGTGACTTGCTTTCCCCTGCCCTGAAGCGCCAGAATACCAAGATGAGAGCAGCCCTCACAGTTGAGAAGCGAGTGGCGATAGCCCTGTGGAAGCTTGCAACGCCAGACAGCTACCGGTCAGTCGGGAATCAATTTGGAGTGGGCAAATCTACTGTGGGGGCTGCTGTGATGCAAGTAGCCAAAGCAATCACGGAGGTGCTGCTACGAAAGGTAGTGACTCTGGGAAATATGCAGGTCATAGTGGATGGCTTTGCTGCAATGGGATTCCCTAACTGTGGTGGGGCAATAGATGGAACCCATATTCCTATCTTGGCACCGGAGCACCAGGGTACCCAGTACATAAACCGCAAGGGGTACTTCTCAATGGTGCTGCAAGCACTTGTGGATCACAAGGGACGTTTCACCAACATCCATGTGGGCTGGCCGGGAAGGGTTCATGACGCTCGCGTCTTCAGGAACACCAATCTGTTTAAACGGCTGCAGCAAGGGACTTACTTTCCGGACCAGAAAATAACCGTGGGGGATGTTGAAATGCCAATTGTTATTCTTGGGGACCCAGCCTACCCCTTAATGCCATGGCTCATGAAGCCATACACAGGCAGCCTGGACAGGAGTCAGGAGTTGTTCAACTACAGGCTGAGCAAGTGCAGAATGGTGGTAGAATGTGCATTTGGCCGTTTAAAAGGTCGCTGGCGATCCTTATTGACTCGCTCAGACCTCAGCCAAACCAATATCCCCATTGTTATTACTGCTTGCTGTGTGCTTCACAATCTCTGTGAGAGCAAGGGGGAGACCTTTATGGCAGGGTGGGAGGCTGAGGCAAATCGCCTGGCTGCTGATTACTCGCAGCCAGACACCAGGGCGATTAGAAGAGCACACGATGAAGCGCTGCGCATTAGGGAAGCTTTGAAAACCAGTTTCATGACTGGCCAGGCTACAGTGTGAAATTTATGTTTGTTTATCCTTCCTGAAAACCCGCCCCCTTTATTGACTCATTCTCTGTAAGGAACCCACCCTCCCCCTTCCCCCAGCTTGCTTTCAAAGGAAATAAAGTCACCATTGTTTAAAAATCATTTATTCTTTATGAATTGATTATAAAAAGAGGGAGAGAACCTGAGTGGGGTTTGGGAGGAGGATCAGCGGGAAGGAAAAGCCCAGTAAAAAAAGGTTAAGAAAATGGCAGCCTTTTGCTTGGGCTGTCCACTGGGGTGGAATGGGAGGGTGTACGGAGCCTCCCCCCCCCGTGTTCTTACACATCTGGGTGTGGAGGCTATGGAAAATGGTGAGGAGGTAGGGGGGTTATACAGGGGCTGTAGCGGCACAGAACCTGAGTGGGGTTTGGGAGGAGGATCTGCGGGAAGGAAAAGCCCAGTAAAAAAAGGTTAAAAAAATGGCAGCCTTTTGCTTGGGCTGTCCACTGGGGTGGAATGGGAGGGTGTACGGAGCCTCCCCCCCCGTGTTCTTACACGTCTGGGTGTGGAGGCTATGGAACATGGTGAGGAGGTAGGGGGGTTATACAGGGGCTGTAGCGGCACTCGGTTCTCCAGCAGCCGTTCCTGAAGCTCCACCAGACGCCGGAGCATGTCTGTTTGCTCACGCAGCAGCCCCAGCGTTGCTTCCCGACTCCTCTGATCTTCCTGCCGCCACCTCTCATCTCGAGCGTCTCTCCTCTCCTCACGTTGGTCCCTTCTGTCCTCACGTTGGTCCCTCATGTCCTCACGTTGGTCCCTCATGTCCTCACGTTGGTCCCTCCTGTCCTCACGGTCACTGGCTTCTTTCCTATACTTGCAAACCGTCTCCTTCCACTCATTCAGATGAGCTCTTTCATTCCTGGTGGATTGCATGATTTCGGAAAACATCTCTTCTCTCGTTTTTTTTTTACGACGCCTTATCTGGGATAGCCTTCGGGAAGGAGGAGGGAGGCTTGAAACATTTGCACCTGCTGGAGGGAGTGAAAAAAGGAGAGAATTTTTTTAAAAGATACATTTTTCAGAACAATGCTTATACTCTTTCACGGTGTATACTATTCACATTACATAGCACATGTGATTTCTGTGCAAGGTCGCATTTTGCCTCTTAATATTGAGTGCCTGTGGCTTTGCTGCTAGAGATCACAGACGCAGGTCGGGGCAACAGAATTCACCTTGCATGCTGCCATGGTAAGCCACTGTCTTTAGGCTTCTGCGCCCTGCTTTCCCACATACCAAGCAAAGCCCGTTGTGCTGCAGTTTTCCTGTTAGCTTGTTTTCTGCTGCTGAAGGTTAACACCCCCCCCCCCATCCAATTCTCTGGGATGAGTGCTTTATTCCTCCCCCCACCGCGTGGCTGGTATCAGGGAAGATCCCTGCAGGAACCAAACTAACACCCCCCCCCCACCCGCCATGAATTCTCTGGGATGAGTGCTTTATCCCTCCCCCCACCGCGTGGCTGGTATCAGGGAAGATCCCTGCAGGAACCAAACTAACACCGCCCCCCCCCCACCCGCCATGAATTCTCTGGGATGAGTGCTTTATCCCTCCCCCCACCGCCTGGCTGGTATCAGGGAAGATCCCTGCAGGAACCAAACTAACACCCCCCCCCCCATCCAATTCTCTGGGATGAGTGCTTTATCCCTCCCCCCACCGCGTGGCTGGTATCAGGGAAGATCCCTGCAGGAACCAAACTAACACCCCTCCCCCCACCCGCCATGAATTCTCTGGGATGAGTGCTTTATCCCTCCCCCCACCGCGTGGCTGGTATCAGGGAAGATCCCTGCAGGAACCAAACTAACACCCCCCCCCCCACCCGCCATGAATTCTCTGGGATGAGTGCTTTATCCCTCCCCCCACCGCCTGGCTGGTATCAGGGAAGATCCCTGCAGGAACCAAACTAACACCCCCCCCCCCCACCCGCCATGAATTCTCTGGGATGAGTGCTTTATCCCTCCCCCCACCGCCTGGCTGGTATCAGGGAAGATCCCTGCAGGAACCAAACTAACACCCCCCCCCCACCCGCCATGAATTCTCTGGGATGAGTGCTTTATCCCTCCCCCCACCGCCTGGCTGGTATCAGGGAAGATCCCTGCTAGCAAAACGCGAAAAGCTCTGGGCCAATCCTCCCCCCCCCTTGCACTTGGCTAAATGCAGGGAAGGATTTCTTTTCAGCCACAGGCAAACAGCCCAGTAGGAACGGCCACCTCAGTCCCCTTAATTAAATTCCCTTATTTCAACCAGGTTACCCTAAGCGATATCACTCTCCTGAGGATTACACAGCAAGATAAAGAACGGATGTTGCTTGAATGCCAGCAAACACCGGGACCATACGCTGCCAGGCTCTGTCAGGCAATGATACCAGATTACTTGCTACTAGCATGGCGTGGTCAAGTGTCCTACCATGGAGGACGGAATAAGGCTGCACTGCCCAGAAACCTTGTGGCAAGGCTTTTGGAGTACCTCCAGGAGAGCTTCATGGAGATGTCCCTGGAGGATTTCCGCTCCATCCCCAGACATGTTAACAGACTTTTCCAGTAGCTGTACTGGCTGCGAATGCATCCCAAGTGCTCAGGGCAAATTAATCATTAAAAATGCTTGCTTTTAAACCATGTTTTATATTTTAAAAGGTAAACTCACCTGAGGTCCCTTCCATGGGGTCATGGTCTTGGGTGCTGGCTTGGGAGGCTTGGGAGGGTACTTCAGTCAGGGTGAGAAACAGTTCCTGGCTGTTGGGGAGAACGGAGAGCTGGGTGCTCTCTGCCAGCTCGTCCTCCTCCTCCTCCTCTTCCTCTTCCCCTTCCGCGGAATCATCAGGTGTCCCTGATGAGATTATCCCCAGCTCGGAATCCACAGTCAGAGGTGGGGTAGTGGTGGCGGCCCCCCCTAGAAATGCATTTAGCTCAGCGTAGAAGCGGCATGTCCGCGGCTCTGACCCGGAGCGACCGTTTGCCTCCTTTGCTTTTTGATAGGCTTGTCTGAGCTCCTTGACTTTCACGCGGCACTGATCTGTGTCCCTATTGTGGCCTCTCTCCATCATGCCCTTGGAAATTTTTTCATAAGTTTTGGCATTTCGTCTTTTCGAACGCAGTTCAGCTAGCACTGAATCCTCTCCCCATATAGAGATCAAATCCAGTACCTCCTGTACGGTCCATGCTGGTGCTCTTTTTCGATTATCAGCCTGCATGGTTACCTGTGCTGATGAGCTCTCTGTGGTCACCTGTGCTCTCCACGCTGTGCAAACAGGAAATGAAATTCAAATGTTCCCGGGGCTTTTCCTGTCCACCTGGCCAGTGCATGCGAGTTCAGATTGCTGGCCAGAGCGGTCACAATGGTGCACTGTGGGATAGCTCCTGGAGGCCAATAACATCGAATTGCGGCCACACTAACGCTAATTCGAATTGACAAATTCGATTTTGGCGCTACTCCGCTCGTCGGGGTGGAGTACAGAAATCGAATTAAAGGGCCCTTTAATTCGAATTAAATGGCTTCGTTGTGTGGACGGTTCCAGAGTTAATTCGAATTAAAGCCACTAAATCCGAATTAAAGGTGTAGTGTAGACCAGGCCTTGGTGATTTTTCCCAACAGGAGGGAATACTGCTCTTCTCTATCACCGCATAAATCTCAGTTTAACAGGTTTTAATTTGTGGGTTCTCTTTTCAGCCTTTATTTTCTGAATATAAAAAACCTGCACCTTTTTCAGTACTCCTCTGGTATCCTCTCTGTTAGCCTCTGGAAACCCCACACAGACAAGCAATACAACATCGTTATTTGGTACAGCATCTGTTATACAAGCTGCATTACAAAATGCTTTAAACAATCGCAGAGGGAGAGCAAACTTAAAGCACTACAGGCCGGGGGGAAAGAGGAGGTTTAATAATAAAATGAGAATACCAACACTTATGTAGCAGATCGCAAAACACTTTACAAAAGGCAGCCAATATCATTTATCCCCATTTTACCGATGGGGAAATGGAGACACAGAGAGGTTAAGTGATTTTCCTAAGGTCATCCAGCAGGCCAGTAGCAGTTGGCAATAAAACCCAGGTCTGGGTCACAGTCCTGAGCTCTTTCCACTAGGTCAGACTGCCCCCCTGTAAGGCAAGAATCAATAAGGTGGAGAGATATTAGGAAAACTGTTCCAGCTGCAGCAGAAGGCTGTTGCAGGCACAGCACAGTTAGTAAAAAGGGGCAGAAAGGACTGAAGAGCTAAATGAGCTGAGGGAACAGGGAGAGGAGCAGATAGAGACCAGGGCCTACACAGCTCTCACTTGCACCCATTTTACATTGGTGTAAACTCCAGTGACATGAGTTAAGTTACTCCTTATTTACACTGGTTTTCTGGAGATCAGAGTCAGGTCTAAGATTCACAGGACAAGCTGAGCCAAGTCCATAGATATATAATTTTAAAAGGCAAAGGAAGGCAGTCATGGGACTGGTTTTGGAAATTAATGCAGAGCCAGTGGACTTTTTGGGGGGGATGGAGGGGGGAGCATAAAGATGATACACTTATGATCTCAAGGATGTTCACTTGCCCCTCTGGTCTAACTTGTTGCTAGCTGAAAAACCCTTGCTGACAGTCTCAACAGAAACACCAAAAGGCCTGAATGGGATATGGACACTGAACTCGCCTCTTAATTGTATGGGTAGTCCATCCAGCCTAGTGTTGAGGCTTATTAGCAAAGGGTAGTAAGAGAAGCCTAGTAGTAGCAATCAGTGTTCCCTCTAATTTTTTAGATCCATGTGCGGAATGAATTTTGTTATGTGCACCAATATGGAAGTGCTGTGTGGCGGGGGTGGAGCCCAGGGGTTCGGAGTGTGGGAGGGGGCTCACTGCTGGGGCAGAGGGTTGGGGGTGAAGGCTTTGGCTGGGGGTGCAGAAGGGGGCTCAGGGCTAGGGCAGGGTTGGGGTGGGGGGTGCGGGCTCTGGGATGGGGCTGTGGATGAGGGGTTCAGGGTGCAGGAGGCGGCTCAGGGCTGGAGCAGAGGATTGGAGTGTGGGAGGTGAGGGCTCTGGCTGGGGGTGAAGGCTCTGGGTTGGGGCAGGGGATGAGGGCTCTGGGGTGCAGGCTGCCCCAGGGCTGCGGCGGGGAAAGAGACTCCCCCCAACCCTCTCTCACTGCAGCAGCTCAGGGCTGGGGGAGAGAGAGGTGCCACTCCCAGGCCGCAGCAGGTCTGTCTGGGCCGGAGGAGGGGCACCTCTCCCTGGCTGCAGTAGCTTCGGTGGAGTGGAGCGGGGCTGGGCTGGAGGCACCTCTCCCCACCTGTGCGGCTCTTGATAGCCTGCTGCACAGCTGCGCAGCTTAGAGGAAACTTAGGTAGCAGTAGGGCCTAGAGGCCCAAACTGAGATCATGGCCCCATTGTATTAGGCACTGTACAGACATGGTAAGAGTCCCTGTGCCAAAAAGCTAACAATGTAAAATAGACAAGACAGAGGGTGAGTAAAGTATCATTTCCAATTTGCAGATTTGGAACTGGGTCACAGATATATATTCAGGGACTTGCCCAAGATCACACAAAATGACTATGGCAAAGCTGCAGATCTCCCAAGTCCCAACCAGGGGGGATAACACAGAATATTTAAAAATAAATAAATAAAATCTGTTTTAAATAAAATCTGCTTTTTAAATTTAAATTAATTAAGTAATTTTTTTTTTAAATAAACCCATTGAAAATTAAATTTGAAATTGACCACCTGTGTTAAGGACTAAAATGTATAATCATTTAAATTGTAGCCATGTAATAATCATAACAGGAATTAAAGGATGAAGGGGTAAGGAACTGATAGCAGAAACACAAGAGACCTATAGGCGTAGATCTAGAACAGCTCAAGCAGTTAGCATAAGGCCTTATAGCCAGAGTAGGAGTAGTTGCTCAGTAACTTAGTATAAGTAAACAAACTAACAGAGACCTTAAAAGTCACAAGATGTGACAAGGCTTTGTTTATTATTTTGTAATAAACACAAGTGTTGTAAACTGCTGATAGGTACTGTAACAGCAAGAAGGAAGTTTGTACCAGTTTAGGGTATTTTTGGAGGGGGACATCAGCAGATGCTTAACAAGTAATCATAGTAATCCAACTGATGTATGTGTTAATGAGTTTAACCTAATTAACGTACTAACCTATAGGGTAAGGACACCCCCACATCAGGAGGGTGAGGAAGTTAAGGTGTGGTAAAGGAAGGAAAAGGTATGCATACATATGTATGAGGAACACTGAGGCCTATAAAACAGCCATTCTCAGCTACAGCCATTGGAGTTCATCACCGGCATGCCAGAGTCAGACTAGGATCTGTCTCAACCCTAAGGGTATGTCTACACTACCCGCTGGATCGGCAGGCAGCGACCGATCCAGCGGGGGATCCATTTATTGTGTCTAGTCTAGACACGATAAATCGACCTCCGAGCCCTCTCCTGTCGACTCCTGTACTCTGATCTTGGGATGAGAATTTACCAAATTAATAACCGGGCAACAAAATTAAATACAAAATATAATATTAAGCAGTACATGTTTGCTGCCAACTTTTGAGAAAGTCAGACTATGAACAGGTGGAAGTCCCTGGCTAAGCACCTGGAACCAGAGTTTAAGTGTTAAACCAGCTTTGGCCAGCAGCAGCCTCTTTTGCAGGTGCAGAGAGAATATTTTCTTCATTTAAATTTATTCAATTAGTTTAGTTCAATGACTTGCTCATTCAAAGTTAGAAAACCAATTTGAAGTTGAAAGCACAGAAAAGTCTATTTTCCTCTTCCAGTCCAGTGTGACAGGATGAGAACTACTAGTTCTAAAATCCTGAAGGACATTGTGACCAGAAACAATCAATTTAATTCACTCGCTATAGCTATTTCCTTTGTTTATTAAATCAGTTTTAAATGCAAAACATGTTTGATAAACTTCTCTTATGTATCCCAAACATTAAATTAAAAATTACAATTCTTTTTGTGCATTTTACATTGAATTTTAATTTCCAAACTAGAGTTTGACGTAAATTGCTAGAAAGAAAAATGCATCATTCACAATTTTATTAAAAAAAAAAAAAAATGTAAAAATTAAGAACCTGAATAAATGTAAGTTAATCTATACAATTGCTTACCTACATATAGATATGGCCTATCCTCCTGGTTTGCAAAAAGAAGCACCAAATTTAGTGTAAAGGTTATATTTAGTTGCAAATTAACACGTTTCAATGGTTACCAACCAGTGAGAATCAACTGTTAGGAAACTAAGTACCACCAACACAAAAAAAGAATTAAAATCAATTATTTAAATCAAGGTTTCCTGCCTGTTGATTTAAATCTTGATTAAAACTGGTGATTTAAATCGCTTTAAAATCAATCAATCCACCCTGCCCCAACACAATGAATTACTACAGACCATCCCTCCTCTCTCAGGGAAAGATTATGAACCCCTTTTGGGACTATCATGTGAATCACCGCTCACCAATGGGAATAAGAAGTTCATGATTTGGTCCAGAGAGGGAAAGGATGGTTTTATGGCTACCTAGACTTAATCTTGCACTATCGCTGCCAATGATGTGTGTTCTGAGGATTAACAACTTCAGCACAACACCGTTCATGAACTTCATGAAAGATTTTGCTTAAAAGAATGATTAAAAAATTAAAATAAAGAGATTTTAAAAACAAGCAACTATAGAAAACACATATCTGTGGTGTGAGGAGGCGGCATTAAGGTAACATATTTGGTCACAGAAATGAGACTTGTGAAGTCATCCAGACTACCACTGGATGCATGATTCGTCCCCATAGGACACAATTCCAAGCCCTGAACTCAGGAAACCTAGGCCTGGTCCACACTAACCCCCCACTTCGGACTAAGGTACGCAAATTCAGCTACGTTAATAACGTAGCTGAATTCAAAGTACCTTAGTCCGAACTTACCGCGGGTCCAGATGCGGCAGGCAGACTCCCCCGTCGATGCCACGTACTCCTCTCGCCGAGCTGGAGTACCGGCGTTGATGGCGAGCACTTCCAGGATCGATCCCAGAAGATCGATTGCCTGCCGCCGAACCAGGAAGTAAGTGTAGACGTACCCTTAGAACACATCACAAAAAGGAGAAACTTCTTTCGAAACTAACCAGCAAGTTATTACTTTCCAGCTCTGGAGCATAGCATTTCATGCTGTATTGCCAGTTTCAGGAAAGTCATATGGCCTTCAATGCTGCAAGGTTTATTTACTAATAAAGAGTCTGATCCCCAGCAAAATGGCTACATTTCCTCTCCTCTGTGCCCACACTCCTCAGATTAAAGTCTGGAGAGACTGCAGTGTTTATATGAAACATAAATCAATTAAAACTGGTATTTAACAGTTTAATTTTAAATTGGTTCTAAAAAAGTAGTAAGGAAAATACATTTTAACCTCATATCATCTATAAAGATCAGGACTCTGAAAACCTAACTTCCTCCCTAATACATTTTATGGCACAGAAGGCTAAATTTGACAGATCCACAAATAACAGTGTGGGCAGAATCCTGCAGAGATCCCATTAATTCTCCTAAGTTAACTACTGCCACAAGACAAAGCTTTTTTTAAAATGCTTTCCCAGCTGTGCTCCTAAAGCAAGAACAGTGAAAGCAAATTAATGCTCAGAAAGTACATTCCTCTTGCAACTCTGAGTTTTGCAGATCACATCTATTTTATGAACAGACTCACTTCACAGAAAAAGTAGATTTTGTATTATGTGTGTGCGTGTTTAGCATTCTGCATACACCCTGCCCTGGATCAGTACTATACACATTTTGATTCACAGGGAGCTGAATGGGGGAGGGACAAAAGTATTATAATAAGCCACAGGCATATGGATTTTTTTTTTTTTTAAACGCTACTTTCCAAAACACTTCAAAGAAATTCCATTTTGAGAATCAAACATATGATGCATTTTCTTCACCTGCCAGAGCCCCAGTGATTCAAGCAAGCAAATGCTACAGATGGATGCTTCTCTGAACATGTGCACTGAAAATGGTTTTAACACTAAGGTAAAAATTTAGTCACTCAGCTACATTTTAGAGGTGGGCTAAAGCTCATGCATATAAATCCAGACTCTCACAAAGGATGCAGAGCTTCAGTGGGAGCCCATCTGTTACATTTCGCTATAGCAATGACTTGTTGCTCTGCAAGGTTTCAAATGAACTCGGGTCACTCCAAGTCACTCCAGAGGTCTCTGTTACACTGACCAACACACTTAAGAGATCTGGGCAACCAATCTCTGTTCAGAAAAATTTGAAAGAGTCTTGACCTTGACCTTTTGTTGCCAGAGGTAAAGAGCATGTTTGACGGACACTTTACATGACAGCATTGCTGTAGTGGCCCAAAAGCCATTTCTGCCACTATTTGCACTTTCTCTGTAGAAAATTAGGGTAAGAATTTCATTTGAGTTCCACATCCAGAAAGACAATACTAGGTGGAACGAGTCCTCAAGAAAAATAATACCTTTGATTTTGATCCGTTGTGGCCCCATGGGGCCCTGGAGCTCCAACATGAGCTCAACTCACCTCTTCGTATCTGAGCACTGGTGATGAATCCTGGTCAAGTGCCGCCTGAGGCACGTTGCGCATACACGAAGAGGACGACCACATGGCTAACTCTCTGTAACTGTGGCAGCATTTCACCCCTACCAGAAGCCTAAGCTGGCACTTGTTTGATTTCCTATAACTGGCTTGGCACTCTTTTGCAGCAGGGACAGGACTCCCTAACTATGCCGGCTATTTGGCCATTCCTCCTCTCCCCCAGCTGTTTGTGAGGTAGGATATCCAAGAGTGCTTTATCCCTTGAGCTATTAGTTTCACTGTGTATGTCCTCGGGGCACTATATGCCAGAGGAAGCACTATGGGATAGCTGCCCATATTTACTCAAAATGCATTAGTACACACAGTTAGGTAGCACAGTAGATGCAGATGCATAAAGCCGCTTCAGCCAGGTTTGTGAAGCTTAAGGGCTGGGTTGTGGACACAACTCAAAAAGCATCTCTAGTAACTAGGTCAGAGGGAGTGTGGCATGACCCGTTTAAAAAAAAAAAAAAAAAAAAAAAAATGTTGTGCCTGTATTGCAGTCAGGGCTTTAGGCCTGAGAATTTAGGCTTAGTAAAAAATTTAGTTTCATACAACAGCAATAGAAGTATTGCCATGGTTAAAAATAATAATTCTTCATTTGGATCTGAAGTGTCACGTGGCAGTACCTGGAACACAAACACTAGAGCATTGTGCTAATGCAGGAGAGCCAGAAACTGAAATTGAAAACTGGCTGTTTGTTTTCCAAGCAGAACGTGAAGCAAAAAGCAAAAATACCAATCCACAAAAATTTATACCTGGTAAAGAGCTAATCACGTTTTCAAACGTTTTAATCATTTTAAGTTTTAATGGAGACAAGGGCATTTCCCCCCTTTAAGTATACAGTTTAAGAGGAACTTGTTATGAAGTAGCAGCAGCAGAAGAGAGAAATTAAGAATATTGGGGAAGTGGGATAGATGTTTTCATGACCTAGCAAACAGGACACTGGCCTGGGACTCAGGAGACCTGGGCTAATTTATGCTCTGGGTTACGCCCACACTACCGCCCTAATGGGTGTTGCAGCAAAATAGGGCCCTGTGCCATTTTCATGATCACTCTGTCTACTGAACAACTACATTCCAGTTCTAAAATAAGAACATGAAAAGGATTGTCAACAGGCACAGTCACAGCCCCACCCTACCTACACTTCATATTTTTATAGAAGCGTGTGTAATTGCAAGCATGTCAGACACAGGGATACAAAAAAGTCACAGCACTTGACACAGGAGTAGACCATATGGGCCAAGCAAATAAAAAAAAAGTCTATCAGGGGGTTGGGTGATCTTAACCTTTTGTTTCCTGACCTATGAAAGGCTGCCATAGTTGGGATACTGTGCACATATAGGATTTAGAGTTGGAGGTTTGCTGCCAGCATGCTTTGTTTGCCATAATATTTTCCCCATCACACTCTATATTATCCACTCTCCAAACCAAACTTACTCAATTGCCTGTTAGGAATTCTGGGTAGTGTTGTTTCACAAGTATTTCCTGTCCTAAACACTATGGGGCAGACAGCTTACTCTGCTTGGATGTCAATAGATTTACTCCAGATTTACACTCGTGAAACAAGGCAGAATTTGGCCCTGTGTCCATCTATTACTATATTACAATAGTAATATCCCTGCAAGTTAAAACAACTTTCAGAAATCACTCAACAGGAGGCACAAATCTCTATTGAGATTAAATAACCTACTATGCTTTCCAGTTACAGATCATTCAAGCCACTATCTCATGCAGGGTTTAATCCAGGGGAATTTTAATTTTAAATCTAATAAGCCCAGAACCCAGAAAACCTCTAGCAGGGAGATTAAATGCAGCGTTATCTAAATCCTAAACTCTTGAACATGCAGCAGTTTATAAAAAGATTTTTCCCCCCCAGATGGGGGTATTTTGCTTGCAACAAAACAATTCTATGAGAAATTCCATCTGTCTAGATAAACAGGTTATAAGATTACAAGTCTGTCTCAGCAAATAATATTTACAAGACCTTCAGTTTGCTCCTAGTGATAAAAATAAACATTACCAATTTTTACAAGTTCTCCCTTTATAAAGACAGGGGAGCGGCGGGAAATTTGCCCCAGTGAAACTGTTGCAGCTGGAATCTCCAGCTAACAAGGGCAGCAGCAACAGCTTCTAGTTCAAAGTGCCTCTCCCCCAACTGTAAAGTGTAATGAGAGCAATAAGAATAGAGTGCATCTCTCAGACTCAAACCCAGACTCACTTCATCAATGGCTCAAGGGAATGAAGACCGAATGATTATAGTTTGAGGCTGGGGACATGGCCGTCTGGGGCAGAGAAATAACAAGACCTACCCAGTGATGCCTCCAGCTTTAAAATGTTACGGGTCAATCCTGTTTTTGGCATAATTTACCTCTTTCCCATCCTTACCACCATCTCTATGTTCATTGCTAGGCACATAGATGTGGAAGCAACATCTCTAGTTTCACAAAGAAGAAGCGGTATTTTCTAATCGTTAGATCAGGCAAGTTGAGACTTCTGTGTTCGGTCTCCAGCTCTCCCACTAACTTCACTGACACATCTTGGACAAGTCACTTATGGCCTTCAAGTTGCAGAAAACCCAAGACTTTCAACTAGAAATGAGGATGCTCTGTCCCTTCACCCCTGTGTGTAATGCGGATAATACCATAGGGTGCACTGGCCTCTCTCTCAAGCCCAGGATGGACTGACATTATGCCCAGAGCCTAGTCATGCCCTTTTTCCTCATTGTTTTATTTCTTTCACCTAAAATTGGTAACAAATTACACCTCAACTGTTCCTTTCCCCTAACCCTCATGTTGATCATAAGGCAGGGGTTCTCAACCGTCTTCTTTCTGATGCCCCCCACAACATGCTATAAAAACTCCAAGACCCAGCAGGGGAGGGGGAGGACCCAGGGCTCTTGGTCAGGGGGCAAGGGCTAAGGCATAGGTGTAGTTTGACTTCTATTTTGGGTGGGCAGGGTCCAGCAGGGCTCGAGCCAGCTCTGCACATCAGCGTCCAAGGAGGGAGCGCCACCTCCACCCCCTGACTCACCTCAGCAGGCCACCTGCCTGTCTGGGTTGTGGCAAGGGGGAGTGCAACCAAAAACTCAAAGTGGGGGGACTCGGCTTAAAAGTTTGAAAACAGCTCAGGGTGCAGGGAGAGGGGTAGCTAAGGGCTGTGTGCAGGCAGGGGGGTAAGCTCAAGGTGCAGGGAGGGGGGTAGCTAAGGGCTGTGTGCAGGCAGGGGTAAGCTCAAGGTGCAGGGAGGGGGGTAGCTAGGGGCTGTGTGCTGGGAGGGCTCCCCTTTGGTCCCTGTTCCTCAAGGGCTCTGCCAGCCAGGGAGCCGGGTCCCCCCCGCCCAGGTGGCTCTTACCAGCTGGGTGAGCAAAGGAGGCTGGGAGCTGAGGAGCAGCTTCAACCCCCTGCACCAGCAGGAGATGAGGGAACGCTGCGGCTGCCTGCTCCATGACACCAGCCAGAGCAGCAGCCGTTCTGCTCATACTGCCCAGCTCTGGGTTCCCACCTCCGATCTGGCCAGGTAGAGGTGGTGGTGTGGGAGGGGTGGAACTGCCCCAGGACTGTCCCGCTCTTTTTCGGGAGGGGGCAGCAACACCCCCTGTGTTCCCCTAACTCTGCCCAGGGGCTCAAGGCTTCTGCCTCGTGGGGAGCACTGGGGCTCAGGAATTCAGCCCTGCTGCTCCTGGTTTCAGCCCCCCAGGGGGGCCGGGGATCAGGGCTTCCACCCCATGGCTCTTGGCTTCATCCCTGCAGGAGGTGCTGGGCCTCGGGCTCTGGGTTGTAGCCACGGGAAACCCTGTTAAGAACCACTGCCATAGGGTATTCCCTACAGGTTTCCCCTCTACAGGCCATCTGCTTGAGAGTCGCAGCGCTCTTAAAAAAAAAAAAAAAAAAAAAAAAAAAAACCACCTCCGTGAGGGGCATAGCTCCCAGCACTGGTGCACCGTTTACACTGGCGCTTTACAGCGCTGAAACTTGCTGCGCTCAAGGGGGTGTTTTTTCACACCCCTGAGCCAGAAAGTTGCAGCGCTGTAAATTGCCAGCGTAGAGAACCCCTGAGTCTTGATGGGTGGCGCAGTGTCCACAATGATCCTGTTGTATGTGCTTGTGTGACAGCAGAAGAAGGGAATGTCTTCCTTACGGAAACAATTGATACATCAGGAAATGCACACACAGCAGAATACTTACAAGAAGTAGCAGTAAAAGCTATAACAAACTGTGAAAAAAAAATTCTAATGTCTAGTACGCAGCTTGGTCACAGACAATGCGGCAAATGTATCCAAGAGGAGAAGAAATTATTTAGAAAAAGAGAGTGAAGAGAGTCCCAAGCTAACATACGGCTGTAGTGCTCATTTGCTGCACCTCCTAGCCAAAGTCTTCAGTGTTCCAAAAATAAAGGCTAATGTTGTTGAAATTGCAAAATACTTCTGTAACAACCACTTTGCAGCAGCTGCTCTGAAAAAAGTGGGAGGAACCAAGCTAACTCTCCCAAGACATGTGATAGAACTCAGTAGTGGACTGTTCTGAGCACTATATCAAGAACTGGCCTAATCTGATGACAGTTTGTGAACAAAATTGTGAAAAAAATCGATGGCACTGTCATAGCCAAAGTTCTCAACATTGGGCTTAAGAGAAATGTTGAACACATGCTGAGTACCCTGAAGCCTATTTCTGTTGCCTTGAACAAAATGCAGGGAAATCGCTGTTTTACTGCTGATGCTGTTGCCATTTGGAAGGAATTAAAAAAACAAATGGGACAAGCACTATCTCCAGCTAATTTTCTTGCAAATATTCTCAATACTCAGTACCAGGGTCAAACCTTAAGTGCTGAAGAGGAGGAGTTGGCTATGACATGGATATCCAGCAATCATCCCTCCATAATGCCAACTAGAATAAACTTCAGAGCTAAGGGTGAACCATTCAAGAAATGTATGTTTGCTGATGATGTTTTAAAGAAAGTCACACCAGTGAACTGGTGGAAGTCACTTAAGCCCTTGGATTCAGAAACTGTTGAAGTGATCATCTCACTTTTAAACAGCAGTAGCTTCTTCTGCTGGTGTAGAAAGAATATTTTCTTCCTTTGGACTAATTCATTCCAAACTGAGAAATTTGGGACCTGAAAAAGCAGGAAAGCTTCTTTTTCTTTTCCAGATTATGAATTAACAGGAAAATGAAGGTGAAGACGACTGAGTTAGCTGCAGAAGCCAATATTTTAAGTTTCTCATCTTGACCTTGTTGACATAGTCAATTTAATTTTTGTTTTTAAAAAACCATTCATTTAACTATTTTAGTTCAAAACAATTTTAACAAAAACAAACCTGATTTTAAAAAACTTGAATGTTTAACTAAACTCAAAAATTCATATGCTTGTTTTGTTAAAATATTATATGTTTGTTGTTGAAGAAAAAAATCCAGAATACATAACATTGTTGTTTTAGTTAAACAAAACAATTTAAATGTCTGTCTGGTGATGTTCTCCTCTTAATACAGCATGGCAAGAAAATCCTGCAAATATTAATGATTAACCTGTTGAATTGGAGATAGTTCACCTCCCAATGACTTCATAAATATCTGCTTCAATTACCTTTGGTAAACGAAATAACCAATCATTCATTTTCTGATACAGCTGTAAAACTAATCTGAAAAGTTTTCAAAATAAATCACTGTTTCAAAATGTATAGTGTGTACCTTCTAAAAATGAAACCTACATCTATCTCTGAGTTGTGAAGAATATGTATTAAGGTTATAACAACCAACAAGAATGCACTTTTATGTAGAAAACCATGATTAAATCGAGTCTTCCTGACTAGTGATTTAAATCAAATTGATTTAAATCAAATCCACCCTGTCTGAAAGACCAACATACCATCATGCACACTTTAGCTGCTTCTAAAAATTAAAACATAATGGGATCCTTTTCTTCATACAAGACAACTGCCGTTGTTCCCCATTTCTCTAGGCATAACTACATTTTAGAATAACCGATAAGAATGCATATTGAACCACTAACTCCTTGGGTGCATATTCACTAGGGAAAAACTCCCTACGCTCCCCACTGATGCACTGAAAGCTGTCACCAGAGGCCTACATGAAGGGAGTTGGTGGTCTCTGTCTAGTTCCAGTGCGCAGACATCCACATCAGAGTTTGTTTTGTGACCATAGTTGACAATAGTCAGAACCTTTGCATGTAAGGCTTAGCACAGGCAGGAGGATTTAAAAAACAAACAGGATAATAGACAGCTCTATCACCCCTAGATGCCCATGTCAGTAATAGAACGTTGTTGTTCTTCAGTATTTATATGGCTCAGTGCTGCCAAAGTGAAAGCCTCTGCTACCCATGCTGTCCCTGTTCGGGGGGGGGGGGGGGGGGGAAGGGGGGAGGGAGAGAGAGAGAAGACGACTTCAATCTTCATGGCAAGCAAACCACTGCTAAATGCATATGATCTTATTTTTTTTAAAAGTATATTTTTGTACACTATAGCTCAGACAAGTCACTCATACTAGTATATTGGAACCTCTGTGCAATGCTATTTCACCAACAGCACACAGCATCCTCTCAATACAAGCGCACAATGGTGCTCCTGGCGGCCAGTCCTAAAGTCCTTACTTAGCCAAAACTCTGAAGTCAATGGAGCATTCCTTGGCCCTATTCACACTAGTTATGCAAGTGCATAGAAAAAAGAACCTGCCGCACCGACTGGCAGGAGTGATCCTTAGTGATCACTTGTAGATCTTCACAATGCACAGGCCTCCTGATGAAACTGCCTCATCTAAAGAGTCAATAATTGACGGTGGCTCCTAGTGGTCCATCTTATCTCTGCTTCCCTACACTTAGCAAGACAAACATCTAAACATCGCTGTACATCCATACCCCTTTCTGCAGCTACTCTGCATGGGCTGACCTATAAGTCACCATGAAAGAGTCCCACATCCCTGGCATTTGTAAAATAACTGCCGTAGCATTCCCCACCAGGGCAAGGGGCCTTGCAAGAATTTTTCTAAAACACCACTTTATCTGAAAGCTGTTCTTGAAAGTTATTCAAGTGTGCCAAACTAAGCTAACAATTTCATTATTGTACAAAACAGAAATGCAGCCCAGGCTTTGAGGGGGCCTGGATGAAAGGCCAGGGGAGAAACAATGTGGGTGTAGGAACAACAGGGAAAATAAACAGTTTGCTCCAAGTCACATTTCAATGATTTGTGTGAGTTTGTTCTGAATTCTAAAGCCAGGGCTTCGGTCTTCAATTCAAACCTGAGCTGCTTAAGCTGACAGAGCATGGGGATGCCCTACCCCCCATCTCATCTGCAAAAAATACACTTTCCAGGAAAAGTGGGTAGCTCAGGACATTAGTACAGATACAGCACCTTTCCCTTCTGGCTCACCAGCAACATGAACTGGGTGACCACGACAGCTTTATCTCCTTGTGCTGTCAGATCCCAACAAGCAGCACTGGTTGGCAATTCAACTCAAGAGGCCAAGGACTGAATGGACCACAGCAACTGAGCTTCCCTCTGCCCTCCCCCAAGTCAGGGAGGAGAGACACTAACAGGGCAGCATGGAGGAAGCTTACCAGTAGCTTCCAGTCCTATGGATAAACTGAAATCTGGCATCTTTCACCAGCACTTAACAATTCTAAAGATCACTGGTTAATATTTATATTGAAGTAATGCCCAGTGAGCCCAATAAGTGCCCCACTGTAGAGCCCTACAGGAGGACTGGGATCCTACAGGTCTCGTGCTTCCATGTACTTTTGTTGCAGGTGGGCAAAAAAACAAACTGTGGTAGTTTGCAGAGAAAAAAACAATTTTTTTTTAAATAAAGGTTTTAATACTTAAATTTAAGTGAGGATAGAAAGATTTGATGTCTATTATAACAGGAGTTTAAGTGATTTTTTACATGGTTTAAGCAAGATTTGTTTTATTCTTTTAGTGGTAAAAATTGTGTCTGAATTCCATTTATATGTATAATATATTAATCAACAGTGTTTTGTTTTAAAGTAGCATGGGGGAAATCTGTCTCTAGTGGGATATAAGGTTTTTCTGGCTTGCGCAGGATAAAAGCGCAAGAAAATGTGGGAGCAGGAGCAGGGCCGGCTCTGGCTTTTTTGCCGCCCCAAGCAAAAAAAAAAACAAAAAACCTGCAACGCGGCCGGAGCCAGGGTGCAGGGGGACTCTCTGCGCTGCAGACGTGCCCTGGCGGGGGGGGGAGAGAGAAGAAGGGCGGCCAGGGCTTCAGGGGGGCGGCCAGGGCTTCAGCGGGGCGCTCGCCACGCGGCCCCGACCGCCGCGCCACCTGCCGGGAGGGCTCCGCGCCGCTCCGGTTGGTGGGGAGGGAAGGACGCAGGCTGCCCTGCCGGGCTTGCTACAGACCAGGCACCGTCTGGAGCAGACGAAGCGCGCAGCCTGCTCCCAGCAGGGCGCTCCCCTCCTCCGCGCTGCCGCCCCCTACAGGGCGGCCAGAACGGCTAACAAAAACAAAACAAAACAAAAAAGTGTCCATGCCGCCCTACGATTGGGCAGAATGCCGCCCCGTAGAATCTGCTGCCCCAAGCACGAGCTTGCTCGGCTGGTGCCTGGAGCCAGCCCTAAGCAGGAGGGAGTGGATATTGCAGGGCGAGATGGGAGCGGGATTAAAAAGATAGTCCTGCACAGGGCTCTACCCGCCACTGTACGAGGTGCTATACACATAACCGAAACAGTCCCTGGCCCCAAAGATTTTAGAATCTAAGAAAAATATGGGTAGGAGGGGGAAAGAGAATCAAATGAATTAATTTTAAGAAGTTATAAACCAGAAGTGCTGCTGTTAGATTTTCACTCATGAAATATATCAGCTCATTTTCAGTTACAGAACTAAACTTGAATAGAATCAGAGAAGAACAAACAGGTGAACAAACTTGATGTAAACAGGTGCAACTCTGGAGTTCAATGAAGTTGCACCGATTTTATATCCATGCTCAGCACAGTCTGTATTTGACAGAACACTGCAAACAGAGGAGTTTGCAGGGGACAGTAAGATGGTTGGCAGTTGTCAAATGGCCTGACTACTTTCTTCACAAGGTTTAATTGTCAGGAAGCATTAAAGTCAGTCAGGATTCAGATATAAAAGGGTTTTATACAAACAAGAAGGGAGGGGGAAAAACCCTCACTCAGGCTTGTCTGCATTACACTTATAATTCCCCAACCATTGGTGGTCCCACTGGTGCAACAGTAGCAAGGGTGGTGAGTATACCCACTCCCGGGATTACAAAATGTTTTAATTTTCCTATCGTCTAACCCAGTTCAGAGCTGGCCTAGATAAATAGTTAAAATGCTAGCAGCCAATCCATACTACCATTCCTCCCACTGGTGGTAGCAAAAATGACCCTTATTTAGAACGCTCACTTTAGTCTTCACCAGAAAAATCATTCCATGTGTGATGGGTTTCTACCCACACGCCGGTCAACAGGTGTGGAAAATGCTGGTCCTTCTGTTATGTACAGAGTCAGAGTTATCACTTTTACTTCCATTACAATGCCTAGACATCCAACCAAAATCAGGGCTACAGCTAGTCAGAAAGGAGTTCCCCCTCCCCCACTTTCAACTTTTCAGCCAAAAGCCAAAATATGTAGATTAAAACTAGTGACATGGTGGGAGTTATTGTTCAGGTGATTTACACTATCTTTCTTCTCTATGGGCCAGGCTCTCTAGGTAGACCACATCCCACATGATGCACCACTTACTCCTCTCTTAATAAGTGGAGGAAACGCACCATGGGAGTCTGTAGCAGGGCAGTCACCCCACTCCAGTGTGGAAGGGGTTAAAAAACAGCCCTGGGTAGCCAATCAGAAGCGGGCTTGAGGCAGCCAATCAGGGCCAGGCTAGGAGTATAAGCAGGCCTAAGGGAGGAGCTGAGTCAGAGTCTCTCTCTAGCTTTGGAGAGAGATGGACTGAGCTGCCTGAAGGAGTGAAGGGTACCTCTGACAGAGCTGTGCTGGGGAAGGGGCAGGCTGAGCTGGGGAGCTCAGGCCTGGCAACCTCCCAGGCTGAGGCCTGACAGGAAGGCCTACAGAGGTACTGGGGCTGCATGGGAATAGACAGAGGCAGCTGGTCCAACCCCCATTGCTGATGATGAGGGGTTTATAGACTGCAGTTTGCCCCAGTGAGAGGGGGCTAGATGATGACTGGCAGTAGCCACTGAGGCAAGGTGGGTATAGAGGGTTGGGGGTTCCCCTGGGAGGGGAGACCCAGAGTGTGGGGGTACTGCTGGGGCAGAACCCCGAGGTAAAGGGGCACCGGGGTCTGGGAGGAACACGGGGGCCTGAGGCAGGTGAGCTACTGGCCGGCAGAGGGCATTCCAAAGCTGAAAAAGAGCTAATTCCCAGGACGACCAGCAGGAGGTGCCGCACCAGTGAGTCTCGATCTTGCTAAAGAGTCCCTGGCCATGATGCATCATGGGCTACATAGTGCAGTCAGAGAGCTCAGCTCATGAAGGAGAACGACAGATAAGGCACACAAACTACAACTACGATAAGTTGCTACAGCACTAATTTAAAATCAAGATGTTTCAGGGTTTGCCCAGAGTGAATTTTCCTCACAAAAAGTTCCCCACAGAAAGCAAGCTTTTTGTGAAGAGTGTCTTTTAGTAAAAAAGAAAAAACCGTTTAGATGGAAACATTTCTACCAGCCCTAATCAAGGCCAAACCAAGAAGGGTTGGGCAGGAAGCCTTTGAACAAACAAGTTACTCTGACACCTCAGTTGTTCACCATCTACCCACTGGTTCAAATCATGACCTACATGTAGTATAAGCAGCAAAACTACAGAAAGGTTTCAGGAAGGACTTAAATTGGTGATGGACCTGAAGATCACATATGTAAACTTGGTACTGGCTGCTAGGAGAAGAGCCTCAGCACATAATGGCATTTCAGTAGGTTTAATAAGACTCCATTTCTTACAGTATTGCTAATGAAATACTGCAGAATACCATATCTGCCTGTTTGTGAACAATGAACCCGATTTCCCTAAACAAAACAATGGTTTATTATTATTTTTATACACAGAGTGACCATGTGTCTGGTTGTGGCCAGGACAGTCCCCTTTTTAAGCCCTGTCCCGTGTGTCCTGATTTTTTTGGCAAAACTGGGCATTTGTCCCTCTGCTCTTGCCAACTGATCATCAGCAGTAAATCTGTCTTAACTGTTTCCATACTGTTTCAAAGGTTCAGCCAGGTTCATTCTGCATAAAATCAATTAGCAGAGACTGTGAAATTTCTTAATGTTGTTAGGACTTTAACACCAGATGCACATTTAATCATAACAATTTTCAATCACTTAATACACATTTTAAGGTTATGCATCATAGGACAGAAGTTTCCACTCCTCTTCAGAGACTTGCTTACGCTGAACTTTACTGAAGCATGCAGCATGTATGCAGTACTGTTGGCAAGGAACCAAACTGGGGTGACTCAACTCACAGTGAAGTCAATGAGAGCTTTTACGCTGAACATCAAAGGGAGATGGATCCGACTAAAAGCGGAGATCTCTCTTCTTGCAACACAAAGCCAAATCTGTAGCCTGGTTATATACAAGAAATAAAATCTGGACAATTTAGAATGATTCCACAAGGGAAATCACAGAGTGTAAAAAGGAGGGACAAGTTAGTCATGTCACAAATCCAGATTAGGGCTGTGTAAAACAAACATAAGAACAGCCATACTGGGTCAGACCAAAGGCCCATCTAGCCCAGTATCCTGTCTTCCGACGGTGCCAGTGGCAGGTGCCCCACAAGGAATGAACAGAACAGGTAATCAAGTGATCCATCCCCTGTCGCCCAGTCCCAGCTTCTGGCAAACAGGCTAGGGACACCATCACTATCCATCCTGGCTGATAGCCATTGACGGATCTATCCTCCATGAGTTCTTTTTTGAATCCTGTTATAGTCTTGGCCTTCACAACATCCTCTGGCAAGGCATTCCACAGGTTGACTCTGCATTGTGTGAAGAAATACTTCCTTTGGTTTGTTTTAAACTTGCTGCCTATTAATTTCACTTGGTGACCCCTAGTTCTTGCATTATGAGGAGTAAATAACACTTCCTTATTTACTTTCTCCCCACCAGTCATGATTTTATAGACCTCTATCATATCCCCCGCCTTAGTTGTCTCTTTTCCAAGCTGAAAAGTCCCAGTCTTATTAGTCTCCCCCCTTATGGAAGCTGTTCCATAGCCCTAATCATTCTTGTTGCCCTTTTCTGAACCTTTTCCAATTCCAATATATCTTTTTTGAGACGGTGTGACCACATCTGCACACAGTATTCAAGATGTGGGTGTACCACAGATTTATAGAGAGGCAACATGATATTTTCTTATTATCTATCCCTTTCTTAATGATTCCCAACACAGTTAGATTTTTTTGACTGCCGCTGCACATTGAGTGAATGTTTTCAGAGAACTATCCACAATGACTCCAAGATTTCTTTCTTGAGCGGTAACAGCTAGTATAGACCCCATCATTTTATATATTAGTTGGGTGGGATTATGTTTTCAAAGGGGGAATTACTTTTCATTTATCAACACTGAATACATACATACATACAAGCAAGGCATACCTGGTTTAGGTTTGCAGCAAACTATTCACTCTGACCATGTTTGATAAAAGATTAATAAAGTTTCCTATGTAAAGTTGGGCCAATTTATGCATCAAAATAATTCAAAAGGTTGCAGTGTCAGCAGGAACCCAGGTGAAATTTAAGAGTTTCAATTTGGGTGAGAAGGTGAAGGTAAAGGTGAATCTGCACAGACCAAAAGGCAATAAACATTATTTTGTATTATCCCCTGCTCCCACACAAATTGCCAGGTTTCCCCATAGAGCTCATCCTACTACTTTAAGATCTCAATCCTGGTATCATAGACAATTCAACTGTGAAGCATGGTTTCTTCAGAAAAGGGAAGAAATCTTGGGGTAGGGAATGTGTTTGGAAGCTCTCCCTAAACTACTTGGGAAGCTAGGGGAAAAGAAATCAAGTTGGTGCAAACTCCCTTCAATACCGTGCTGGTGTTTTGATTCATTCACATGCTGAACAATGCCTTGTAGTGCCACCAATTCCTGGGAAAGTTGTTTTTTCCCCGGCCAGACCAGCCCCGAGCAGTCAAATTTATCCTGGAATAAGCAGGTGTAGAGCCATTGAAGCCAATGGTCCTTAGGCCTACAATTCCACACCCACCCACCCACCAGAATGCCTGTTGGGGGGGGGGGGGGGGGAAACAGATGATAAACAGCCATTCAGAGAATAAGAAATAACAGAGGCAAACTTGTCTGCGTTGACTATCCCACACAGTAGTAGTCCTGGGGGCAGAGATGATGCTCAAGACAACCCTTCTTTAAAACAGAGTTAATGTTGAAAGAGTTTGTGTGTGTATATGTACGCCAGGCACCTCTCACCAGCAAGAGTTTCTCACTCCTGTTCGACCTCAGTGGGGAAAACAGACAAGACCCCTAAAGAAGCTTTGGGCATGGCAACAAAGGTAACTTCTCAAATCAGAGGGAGGGACCAAAAAAGGACGGGGTCAAGCGAGGAGTAGTGATCAGAGTCAAACTTGCTGGCGTGGGGGTGAGAAGAGACTACACCAGGGGCGGGCAAACTTTTTGACCTGAGGGCTGCATCGGGTTTCGGAAATTGTACAGAGGGCCGGTTAGGGGAGGAGGAGGAGGAGGTGGTGGTGGTGGTGGTGGTGGCCGGGCCACGACCCCCTATCTGCCCCCTCCCCCTGGACTCCTGCCCCATCCAACCCCCCCGTTTCCTGACGGCCCCCCGGGACCCCTGCCCCATCCAACCCCTCCTCTCATTCCTGACGGCCCCCCCGGGACCCCTGCCCCCATTCAACCCCCTATTCCCCTCCCCCGACCGCCCCGTCCTCTATCCACACCCCCGCCCCCTGACCCCCACCCCGAACTCCCCTGCCCTCTATCCAACCCCGCCCCCTGCTCCGTGCCCCCTTACCATGCTGCCTGGAGGACCTGTGGCTGGCAGCGCTACAGCCACACCGCCTGGCTGGAGCCAGGTCACGCCACTGCCGCCACCACGCAGCACAGAGCACCGGGTCAGGCCAGGCTCCGCAGCTGCGCTGCCCCAGGAGCTCACAGCCCCGCTGCCCAGAGCATTGCGGGGACAGCAGGGGAGGGGCTGGGGGCTAGCCTCCCGGGCCAGGAGCTCAGGGGCCGGGCAGGACGGTCCCGCAGGACCCCTGGACTACACAGAGCTGAAGACTCCATCAGAGAGATACAAACTCAACAACCCTGGTTACTGACATCCTCTATCTTCAGGGCAGCTTCCATGCACGCATAGGCAGTACAAGTTTCCCATCCCCACAGTGCCTCACCAACACACTTCAACTTTACTTGAAGGGATCATATTCAGGAGACCGAGAGACAGAGAGAGTGTTCAGTCTCCAGGATCCATTCATCCAGCCTTTCATCTCTGCCCAAAACTGTCCACAAAGTTTTTCCAAATACCATCAACCAGGATGGAGGGGTGATAGGTTGTGTTAGATGCATCTCTGTTGCTAAGCATGCCAATTACTGTTAACTGGAGTGTACCTTGCATGGTAGGGACATGTGCCCCATTAACGGTTTGGGCTGAGACCAATAACCCATTTCACACATGCCAGTGAACAACCTTCACAGGGCAGCTACTTTCTGCAAATGGCGATTATGTTATAAGCAGAATGGGGCTAAAGTTATGTTGTGTGGGGCTAGGATTGTCCCATCTGACAATTTGGGAGGTGGGGGTGGGACAGTGAAGAGCTCCCAATACAAACTAAATTTGCCACTCTTAATCTATCCTACAAGCTCATTTGGAAGCACATCAGCAGCCTGTGAAATGCATAAAGGGGAGAGACACAGAAGTAAAGAAAGGAGCAGACCTCTTAATGTAGGCCAGCTCTAGCACATTCCTGTAAACAGTCCCAGATTGGTCTCTGTGCAACCTATCTAGGTACTTACATTTCATCCCCACCATTATCGTATCTGAGCAACATAAACATTAAAGCATTTATCCTCACAAATGTTCTGTTTTGTGGACCGGAAACGGAGGCACAGAGAAGCGAAATGCCCAAGGTCACACAAGGAGTCTGTAGCAGACCCAAAAACTCAACACAGGTCTCAAGTCCTATTCCAATCCCTTAAACACAAGCCCACTTTTTATACTCTAGTGTTTTTTCTCATTAAGGTCTCAGATAGTGAGGCTTCCACCATCTTCCTTAATTTTGGATGCATAGCACCTTCCATCTAAATAGCCCAAAGCACTTTTATAAATGTTACACGGTTCATATCTTTAAACAGCAAGGCTGGACAAAGCATTAGGAAATACCCTGTCAGGAAGGAACTAGACCAGTGACAATCAGACTGAGGCTCGGGAGCCACAAGTGGCTCTTGAATGCGTCTCCTGCAAATCTTTGCAGCACATGATATTAAAACACTCGTGTGATTTAATTATTAACCAATCAGGATGTTTTTACTATGTTATTAACCAATTAAGTTATCAACCTGCACTAAGTTATTAACTTAATCTCACACACAATTTCCCATCATACTGTTTAAATAGGAACATGTAGTATTATAGCCAGATACGACTGTGGCTCTTTTGGGTAATGTTGATCGCTAAATAAGCTCCTGAACCACTGAGGTCTCAGTATCACTGGACTAGACAATTTAATAGGTAATTTCTAACACTTACTTCTATAATAAGCCTCAGGCCCCCACCACCAAGAAAGAATATTAAGCACTTGAGCAATTTGAGTGTTTGTAATCGTGCCTGTGCAGTAGGTAAAAGTTAATCCGCCCTCCCCTTTCACAGATGCTGAAATTAAGGCACACACCAGTTAGGCAACTCATCTAATGTCAGAGCAAGTCAGTAGCAGAGCCAGGATTGGAACCCGGGAGTCAAGTCCCAGTTCTCTGCTCTGTCAGATACACTTCTCACATAAAGCTGGGGGTCCCCAGGTTGCAGTGCAGGACTTGAAGAATTACAGCTTTCCCACTGGGATTTCAAGCATATTAAGAAATATATGGACAGCTTTGCAATACATATGTTTAAATCATTTTCTGTTATGTTGATCTCACTTATTTTTAAATTACAGAAAAAACTACAGAAGGTTACTTACCTTCCATAACTGTTGTTCTTTGAAATGTGTTGCTCATGTTCATTCCAATGTAGGTGTGCGCGCGCCCCATGCACCGCTGCTGGAAAGTTTCCCCTCAGTGGTATCTGTCCGTTGGCTCTGGTGCTCCCTGGAGACGCACCCTCATAGCACTAGTATATAGTGGCCTGCCACCCCACCACCGCTCCAGTTCCTTCTTGCCGGCCAACTCCGAGAGAGGGGTAAGTAGGGTGGGTTTTGGAATGGATATGAGCAACATCTCAAAGAACAGTTACAGAAGGTTAGTAACCGTTTTTAATTTGAGTGCTTGCTCATGTCCATTCCAATGTAGGTAACTCCCAAGCAGCTGAGCAAGTGGGGGATTCGGAATTCATGAACGTGCTGATTGTAGCACCGCTCGGCCAAAGCCAGCATTGTCTCTAGCTTGTTGGGTGATGGCATGGTGTGATGCAAACATGTGGACTGACAACCAGGTTAGCACCCTACAAGTATCCTGGATTGAAACTTGAGCCACCAATGCCACCGATGCTTGAGCTC
This sequence comes from Emys orbicularis, assembly GCF_028017835.1. Taxonomy (NCBI): domain Eukaryota; kingdom Metazoa; phylum Chordata; order Testudines; family Emydidae; genus Emys; species Emys orbicularis. Next base: position 137,767,018 of record NC_088687.1, on the reverse strand, counting down.
TTGTAGAATGGGCTGTGAGCCAAGGAGCTGGGACCTTCGCTATGTCATAGCATATGCGGATCCAGGAAGTGATCCATGATGAGATTCTCTGGGCCGAAACTGGACAGTCCTTCATTCTGTCCGCAATGGCTATGAACAGCTAGGTGGTCTTCCTAAAGGGTTTAGTCCTCTCTATGTAGAAGACGAGCGCATGCCTCACATCCAGCGAGTGGAGTCTCTGTTCCTCCTTGTTAGCGTGTGACTTAGCATAGAAGACTGGTAGGAAGATATCCTGGTTACTATGAAACTGAGAGACCACCTTAGGGAGAAAGGACGGGTGTGGCCATAGCTGCACCTTTTCCTTGAAAGGACAGTACATGGTGGCTCGGAGGTAAGAGCCCAGATCTCTGAGACCTGTCTGGCAGAAGTAATGGCAACTAGGAAGGCCACCTTCCAAGACAGATAGAGGAGGGATCAGGTTGCCAGTGGCTCAAATGGGGGTCTTGTTAGGGAATACAGCTGTCTCAGCCCTTTAAGAAAATAGCCACAGATTGATTTTGAGAAAAACAGACCGTCCGCTAACCCCAGGATGAAATGCACAAACAGCAGCTAGATGAACCCTTATGGATACACCGTCAGAGGCTCCTGCTTTAAGTGGAGTAGGTAATCTAGAATGAAGGGCAGTGATGATTCAGTAGGCAAAACACCCTTCTGCATCGATCAGACTAAGAATCTCTTCCACTTTGCCCATTCTGATGGATTCAGGCATGGAGTTTCCATGTCATGCGGTGGAGAGATTTGAGGTTCAGGTAATGTAGGAGACCGTGGTCTTGAGAGATCAGAACCGGGAACAGTGGCAGTTTGATCAGGGTGTCCAACGAGAGATCTAAAAGAGAGTGATGAACCAGTGCCGGTGCAGCCGGGCTGGGGCTATCAGGATCAGCTGTATCTTGTCCCTTCTGACCTTCAGCAGGACCTTGTGTATGAGAGGACTAGGAGGGAACATGCAGAAGAGGTGGCCCGACCAAGGGAAGAGAAAGGCATCATAGGGCAGCCCCAAAGATTGAAGCCACGAGCTCAGTCTCTTGACCATTGCAGAAGCCCTGGAGATGGCTGCAGAGTCTGCCGCGTCCAGAGCTGCCTGGAGGGACATCTTGGCCACTGCTTTGCCTTCCTCCACCATGGCCAAAAACTCACCCCTAGATTCCAACAGCAGAGCTCCCTGAACTTTGCCATTGCAGTCCAGGAGTTAAAATCATACCTCCCAGGAGAGCCTGGTGGTTGGCAATCCTTAACTGGAGGCCACCTGTAGAGTAGACCTTTCTGCCAAAAAGATCAAGTCTTTTGGCATCTTTGGCATTAGGGGATGGCTCTTGCTGCCCTTCTCTCCCTTTCATTCACCGCCAAAACAACCAGTGAGCCCAGTGTTTGTGTTGGGGGGCAGGGTGGAGGTGTATGAAAATACCCCTTGGGTAAGAAACTATTTCCTCTCCAACCTCTTAGCAGTATGTTGGAGGGATGCAGGGGTCTGCCAGAGCACTTTTATAAGCTCTAGGATGACACTGTTCAACAGCACGGCCACCTACAACGGTACTGAGACCACTAAAATATCCACTAGGGGGTGGGAGGATTCAGAGATCTCCTCTGCTTGCATGCCCAGGTTCTGGGCTACCCTCCACAGGAGTTCCTGGTACACCGTATAATCATCCTCGGTGAGCGCCGTAGCTGTCCCCGCCACCACCTCGTCGGGGAAGGAAGATGATGAGGTCTGTACAGGCACAGGGCCCTGTGGTTCTCCCTCTGCTCCAGATAGGTCCCGTGAGAGGGAGTCCTGCGGCTCAGTAGTGGGCTCAGCACCGGGGAGCGATCCCCGCTCTGAGGGGTATGGCAGGGGAGCATGTGCCTCTGATATCACAGAGAAGGATCTCCTAGACTGGGATCCCTGGATAGGCTGGAATGCACAGGGGTTCCAAAATGGCCACTGCAGGGGCTTTTGCCACTGTGCCGATGGCCATATTGCTGGTAGCATGCCCTGACTCATGTCCGCCACAGGGTGCTGACAATTGGGAGCAACGTCTGCTCCTGCACGAGGCATAAGACTCTGCTTCCGAATCAGAGTCCGAGGAGTTGCTTCTCAGTGACCAAGGTGGGGCAGTGCCAACCAGTGCTGAACAGGAGTGCCATGAATGAGGGAATCTGTGCCATGACGTCATGGTCAGCTTGCCCTTTGCCGGTACCGACCTCGGTGCCATGGTGGCCCTCGGTTCTGATGCTGTCGCTGACATCTCCCAAATGGCCGGGGATGGTAGCACCAGACGGGAAAGGAGGTCTCTTGCTGCTTCAAAAGCCTCTGGCATTGACGGAAGAGCCAGGGCAGTTGCACCACGGCGGCTCTCCCTAGGCACGGAATCCAAAGGTACTGGACTAAACGGCACCCTTCCTGGGGCCGGAGTCAACGGTGCCGCATGCCCCGTTGATGCCTCTGAGTGGCCCAGCATGGATCGCACTCTACCAACGTCCCTATGGCCTGCAGACCTTGGGGTTTGGAGATCACCCAGGTCAGTCTTTTTCTGTTTTTTCTTCAGCACCGGCAATGGTGAGCGGCGTCAAGCTTCCCATACCGGAATTGACTTCTGCATCAGGAACTCACGTTGGTGCCAGGAATCCCATGCCAACAGTGCAGAGTCCTTTCTCGGTGCCGGGGACGCAGAACAACACTGCACCTCCCTCAGAGATGCCAGGGCACTTCCTACTGACATAGAAGTACACAGTGCCAATTCCACCTAAGTCGGCTCCGAAGAAGGATGGAGCGCTGCCTCCATAAGGAGGAACTTCAATCTAGTGTCCCTGTCCTTTTTTGTCCTGGATCTGAAACTCCTGCAGACCCTGCACTATTCTTGCATGTGGGCCTCTCCCAGGCACTTATGGCAACTCTCAAGCAGGTCACTAACTAGCATCAGTTTGTGGCACACCACCATTGTTTAAACCCTTGGGACCGAGGCATACCCGGATGCCCAGGGTGGGCTAGTCCCGCTAAGCATGGAATGCTACTAACTATACTACACTACTTAGCTAAAAGCTAATCTAATCCTAACGGTAACTATTTACAATTATTTTACAGAAAAGTCCACTGAGGAGGCACTTGCAAAACACAAGAGATGAGCCCAAGTTCCAGCGACTGTCACAGACAGTAATAAGGAACTGGAAAGGCGGTAGGCCCCTATATACCGGTACTACGAGGGTCCAAATCCAGGGGGCACCAGAGCTGACCTGATGGATACCACTGAGAGAAAACTTTCCAGCAGTGGTGCACATGGCACGCGCACACCTACATTGGAATGAACATGAACAAGCACTCAAAGAAGAACTTACTTTAACAGGATAAAAGTTGGGAAAGATCCATCATAACATCCAGTCCAACTATCTGCCATGTGATCCCTAGAGTGCACATTCTAGCATTTGTCTAGACAATGAAAGTCTATGCTTTTCAATGCTTTCTAAAGGGAAAGCTGATCTTTTCAGTCCTGTTTCATAGCACGAAGGGTATGTAGTAATCTCTCTCCCAACCAGACAAGGTCCAAACAGAGAACATGAGTGTGGCAAAGACTCAAACAAGAGATTTGTGCCAGAAGCTTAAGATGCCATGGGACTCATTCCTTCAGGGTAAGTGATTCTCTGACCTCGGTTTCATGATTCTTTATTTTAGATGTAAATAATTTTCAGAAATATAAGCGAAGCAACACAGGCAACTTTGGGAATGAAAGGAGTGATAACTCAAAATTACAAACATTTGAGAGGCAGTCTTTAAAAAAATATATATTAGTATAATATAGTTTACATGACACACAATCCCACTGACTTCAGAGGGATTGCCTGGGGTGTGAATCAGTACAGAATTTGGCCCTAAAGCAATATAAATTAATCCCCACAGGTGGGGGGGTTTTTTTGTTTTTTTTTTTTGAGTTGTCATATATAAACAGGTGCCTCAGCTGGGACCTTGCATGCTAAGTTTCAGCCCTCTAGCAAGCAATAATTTTCCTGTCTGAATTATAAAACTCTGAAAAGAAAACCCAATCAGATTTATAATGGAGCCGTTGACACAACATAAAAACTACAGCCATGCAAAGCCTATGCCACTACAATAGGCATGTGTTTGTGTATATACAAGCAGCTGGCTATTGTTCTATTTGGGGAGCAGAGGGGAAATGAACTCTTTTTCAAGAGACCTAATTAAATCCAGTTATAAGAGCCATTCAGATCCAAGAGCACCAAGTATTTTTGTGAGGTGGGGGAAGGTATAAACTGACTCCTAACTCAGGCAGCGATCTTTTTCATTGTTGCCTAAAAGTCTCATTTCTTAAGATTACAGTATTTCCACATGGTAAATAACAGTACAAGTAATATGTGACAGCTTCTTTCCAAGAGATCACAGCAAAGGTTTTAAACGGGGCTCAGGGAGGTGTGTGGGGGGGAATATGAGGGGATGGAGTTTTTTTAAAATAGAAAAAAAAAGTGACCTACTTCTTTCATTATAAATATCAATGCAAAAGGTAATTATAGACCACACTTCCTGCTGCAATCACAGCTGTTATTTACAGTACTAGCAGCACACTGGGACAGAGGCTAATAAATTGTTTAATGGCCTGGTAAATACTGATTGTTTATCTACTGCCAATTTCAAATTCTGACCAAAATTAATCATACTTTGCACTTCTATGTGAGGATATGTACTGTTTCTTTCAATCTGTAGCAGGAACCCAAAAAGATGGTGAACACAAGAAGGGTCTAGGGCAGGCAGAAGAAGTCACCCAGTGAAGCAGAGATACAAAATACCTTCATCTACTGCTGTTTTCCTTATTAGGGTAAGTTCTTTGATCAGGGTTAGGACATGACTCTACATTCGCTAGTTTTACATGAGGCTGTATAGCGGTTTACCAATGGTAACTTATCAATCTTCAACATCCTTGCTAAATGGTACTGCAGGTCACATTCACTTCTGGGGTGGAGCATTATAGCTGTTCAACAGCACAAAGCAACGCTACAGAAGAGGAGGTAAAGAATACTGTATCTGACTGAAACTGCAGACTGTAATATACTTAAAGCAGGAGGACATCAGATATCTCTGCTCTTTTGCAAATTATGATGCACTCTTAATGGCCTCAAATAAATGACTAAAAGATGAAGCTCTTTGGGATGATTATACAAAAGGCATTATATAAAAAAGTAACTGAAGACAGGGTTAGCATTTTAGCAATTTATAAGCCATCTTTAAACAATTTAGCAAGTTGCACTGTAAATAAAGCTATGGATACCTAAATTACTCGAAGTCAAACATACAGATGGGACATTTCATGCACTAAGGCAGCGGTTCTCAAACTTCATTGCACCATGACCCCTTTCTGACAACAAAAATCACTACAGGACCCCATGCGGGGCTGAAGCTGTAGCCCGAGCCCCGCCGCCCCAGTCCTGCTGCCTGACTTGGGTTTCGGCTCCAGCCCCAGGTGGCAGGGCTCAGGCTTGGGCGAGTCTAACTCTGGTTCTGGCAGCCCCATTAAAATGGGGTCACAACCCACAGTTTGAGAACCAGTGCACTAGGGGGTAAGTTTTTTGTTATTGGACATCATGACAACATTGCCACAAAGAGCCTATGGTAAATCTGAAATTACCATGCCATCAAGTCTACCAAGGCGAATCAGAGACAACCCAAGCCCAAAAGCTAAGGAGTCTTTGCTGAAGAGACCTTATGAGCAGTTCAGAATACAGCTGATCACTAACTTTACGTGTGCCACATCCGGACTCTATAATCTGCACTGAAATTTCTGGCTTGTTTTTGGGCAACGTTTAAGGTTTGATATATGAACCCATAAGTGGTCTGGGTCCTGCTCAGCTAAAACGCTCTCTCCCTACATCATACTAAAGCATTGCAATCCTCTGAAGTGCTTCAGATAGTGGTCTGAAGGTCCAGCATATAGGACATTAGATTGGGATTTAAGAGACCTCTATTCTATTCCCAGCTCTGCCCCGACCTGCTGTGTGACCTTGGGCAAGTCACTTCACCTCTGTTTCCCCTCCTACCCAGTCTGTCTTGTCTATTTAGACTGTAAGATCTTTGGGACCATGACTGTCTTACTGGATGCACATACAGGGCATAGCAGAGTGGAGCCCCAATCTCTGTTACAATACAAACCAACACAACAGCCCCCCGGGTTTAACCACTGGATAGGGCACTTTCAAACAAAGGGTGGAACTTTGGTCCAACAGAACTAGTATTGTGAACCCAGTAATCTGCAGATTCTCTAACGCACAGATTTTTCCATTCCTAACAGAGCACCTCTTCTGCTCTTGAAAGCCAAGGAACAGAAGTATTTTAACAGCAAGGGGAGATATCAGGGTGGGATTATCCAACTAGAAGGACCTGGAGCCAAGAGAAAGGAGCCTTTACGCAGAGGTCTGTCATTAGGGCGAGGGCATAAATGTATTTGGTATTATTGGTGGAGTAACACACACAAGTTGCTTCCGTTCCCATCAAAGAACGTTTTATTTAGCATGACTAGGAGACGGTTAGAGGATGTTTTAAAATTTACAGAGCTGCCAAAAACGTCAAAATTAGTGCACAGCAGGAGTTCATAATAAATCCACTCAAGCAAACCACAGAAAGGTCGGGTTTTGGGTGAAACCAAAATAAAATGTAGAGATCTACTAGCAATTACACCCAATACACTTCCTGTCTATGCATTAATCTTTGTTTTGTTTGGGTTTTGGTGGTGGTCGAGAGGGAGAGAGACTAAAATTTCTGTGGGAGACGGATTACAGCTACTAATGTAAAGGGCTCCGATTCTTTATCTGTGTTTAGGGAAGTATGCACTAAAAATGTCACTCTAAAAGGTTTTTGTTTAAAATCTGTTCCTGCGTCCACACAAAAAATAGCTAAAAACTATCTTTGTTTGTAACCCGTCTATATTTAAAATCAGAAATGATATAGGAAGGATACAGCTGAAATTAGTATTTTATTTCCTGCAACTAAAACTCAATGCTCCACTCCATCAATTTTCAGTGGACCCTAGGAAACCAAGCTTTAAAAGAGTACACTTTATGCAAAAAGGAAGACTGAAAGCAAGTAGAACAATGAAAGACAAGGAAGTTTGCTCAGAGGAGACATCTGGGAAGGTGCAAGGAGCAGCCAGGCAAAAGGAAAAACAAGCACAAGGATACAAATTCATTCAAACAACCATTGAGAAATTCACGTGCAAAAAGCTAGGACGCTGATCTGGCATTTATATAATATACAGCATTCAAAGAGTTTTTGAAGTGCTTTGTGATCCAATATTTAGTCCCCATCCTGTTTTCCCCTGGCCCCTTCCAACACACATACACAAACAATACAAGTAGCACATACTATAGTTAAGACTAAGGCTATGTCTACACCAGAGACTTTACAGCAGCACTGATGCAGCTGCACCACTAAGATCTCTCGCGTAGCCGCTCTATGCCGACAGGAGAGACCTCATAATTAAACCATCCACAACAAGCAGCGGTACCTATGTACACTACCACTTATGCTGGCTTATGTCACTGGGGGAGGGTGTTTTTTCACACCCCTGAGCAACATAAATTTTGCTGGCATAAGTGTAATGTAGACCTGGCCTAAGGGCCAAATTAGCCCCGTGCCGCTCAGGAGCCACAATCTAGGGCAAGCAGTGGAGGCCAAATTTGATTTTATGCCACCTTTGCACCTCCCAGATTCCACAATGCCTCGCACAGGCTTCTCTGCAGCTTGGAATAACCAGACTGCAGAGCATTCTAGCCACTCTTCCCCTCCTCCCAGGCTATGCCCTTAGCACTCATTTGTGCTGTGGCTGCAAAGGGATGATGCACATTATTTGGATTTATTAAAACAAATCTGGTATAATCCAAACAACTGGGTATCTTAGGGGTTTGATAATAAGCTGTGAGGTTCATCGCCACCTGAAGTTTAACTCAGACCAGTAATAACTAGAATCGGGGCACTAAAGAGCTGTCGTCCGTCCCCCCACACCACATACACACACCCCCTCCAACAGATAGCTGCAGTTCAGTCTCTAGAGAGCTCTCCCCCACCCAGAAGTAAATAAACTCATTTGCTGTCAGCACTAATTGGCTTGCTCAATGGCAGTCTCAGTAGAGAAGTGAAGGATCAAATGGCCCATGGAAACTGAAGTCCCATGTCCTGTGTTCCCTGTAAGCTGCGCAGCTGGGCAGCTGCCCAGGAGAGATTTAAGTGCCGCGCAGCTGATTAGCAGCGTGTGTTCAGGTGCCCCTCCCCCTGCTGCTTTGAAGCCACATTGCTCCTGCAGCTGCTCCTGGGACCCTCCCGGGACCTCCTTTCCCCACCCCTGTACCCCATCTCCACAGAGCAGGGCAGAGGGGACAGCCTGGCTTAGGACTCAGAGCTACTGCGGTCTGAAGACTCCAGCCTCCAGGCAGTGAGTGAGTGCCTTTCTTAAAGAGACAGCGCACTGTCTCGGACTTCCCCAGCAGCCAACTCACACTCCTCCCCCTCCTCCAGGCCATGTACCCCATCTCCGCAGAGTAGGGTGACCAGACAGCAAGTGTGAAAAATTGGGACAGGGGGTGGGGGGGTAATAGGCGCCTATATAAGAAAAAGACCTCAAAATCGGGACTGTCCCTATCAAATCGGGACATCTGGTCACCCTACCGCAGAGCAGGGGCAGTGGAGACAGGGCTCAGAGTCAGGACAGAGCAGGAGAGCTTTCAGTGAGTGCCTTAAAGAGACCGCACATGGCGTCTCTCAGAAACTTCCCCAGCAGCCAACACACACACAGTCTCTGTGTCTCTCTCTCTCTCACACACACACACACACACACACACACACACACACACACACACACACACACAGTCTCTGTCCCACTCACCTCCTAACACATACTTGTATTATTGTTGTTACTTCTTGGTATTTCCTACAATGCACATATATTCTCTGTAATTTTATTCTTTCAAAGTATGTTATTCTTTCAAAGTACGTTAGCTTGGAAAAGAGGAGACTAAGGGGGGATATGATAGAGGTATATAAAATCATGAGTGGTGTGGAGAAAGTGAATAAGGAAAAGTTATTTACTTGTTCCCATAACAGAAGAACTAGGGGCCACCAAATGAAATTAATGGGCAGCAGGTTTAAAACAAATAAAAAGGAAGTTCTTCTTCACACAGTGCAGTCAACCTGTGGAACTCCTTGCCTGAGGAGGTTGTGAAGGCTAGGACTATAACAGGGTTTAAAAGAGAAGTAGATAAATTCATGGAGGTTAAGTCCATTAATGGTTATTAGCCAGGATGGGTAAGGAATGGTGTCCCTAGCTTCTGTTTGTCAGAGGGTGGAGATGGATGGCAGGAGAGAGTCACTTGATCATTACCTGTTAGGTTCACTCCCTCTGGGGCACCTGGCATTGGCCGCTGTCGGAAGACAGGATACTGGGCTGGATGGACCTTTGGCCTGACCCAGTATGGCCGTTCTTATGTAGTGTTTTGACTGTTCTGTGCATTTCATAATTATTTTTCTTATACTTAAATGTAATTCTTTGAGTAGTGAGTTCTAAAATGCCTAACCTGTCCTGGCTAGAGTAATTATTCCTATGGTAACTTTTAAAATATATATATTATGTCTAGGTTTTTTGTTTCTATTGGTGGCGCACATCCACACATACCTCGATGCACATAAAATTAATTCCGCACATGTATGGAAAAAATTAGAGGAAACATTGCCCATGTCCCCTGGCACACTTGCTTGGCAGGGCAGAGGAAGCATGGACTGAGGCCGCCCAGGCTGTTTTTCACCTGTCTTGGGGTTAGAGAACTTCAGGTTCCAGGTGTCTGTATGTGGCCCCTTTCACTTTCACCAGCATTACGATTACTTGAAATATGAGTTTTTCTTTTGATTCAAGAGGACTTTCCCTTCCAGAACTTAAAGAGCTTCATGGCAGGTTATAGATTCAGCCCCCATGAAGATGGCAGTGCTCTATAACTATAAAAA